>NC_141018.1:40737319-40804518 GCF_052327205.1 Somniosus microcephalus
CATTGGGCCCCTGCCCCCGGCCCCTGGCCCATTGGGCCCCTGCCCCCGGCCCCTGGCCCATTGGGCCCCTGCCCCCGGCCCCTGGCCCATTGGGCCCGTACCCCCAGCCCCCGGCCCGTTGGGACCGTACCCCCAGCCCCCGGCCCGTTGGGCCCGTACCCCCGGCCCGTTGGGCCCGTACCCCCGGCCCGTTGGGCCCGTACCCCCGGCCCGTTGGGCCCGTACCCCCGGCCCCCCGGCCCATTGGGCCCGTACCCCCAGCCCCCGGCCCATTGTGCCCGTACCCCCGGCCCCCGGCCCGTTGGGCCCGTACCCCCGGCCCCTGGCCCATTGGGCCCCTGCCCCCGGCCCCTGGCCCATTGGGCCCGTACCCCCAGCCCCCGGCCCGTTGGGACCGTACCCCCAGCCCCCGGCCCGTTGGGCCCGTACCCCCGGCCCGTTGGGCCCGTACCCCCGGCCCGTTGGGCCCGTACCCCCGGCCCGTTGGGCCCGTACCCCCGGCCCGTTGGGCCCGTACCCCCGGCCCCCGGCCCATTGGGCCCGTACCCCCAGCCCCCGGCCCATTGTGCCCGTACCCCCGGCCCCCGGCCCGTTGGGCCCGTACCCCCGGCCCCCGGCCCATTGGGCCCGTACCCCCAGCCCCCGGCCCATTGTGCCCGTACCCCCGGCACCCGGCCCATTGTGCCCGTACCCCCGGCACCCGGCCCATTGTGCCCGTACCCCCGGCACCCGGCCCATTGGGCCCGTACCCCCGGCACCCGGCCCATTGGGCCCGTACCCCCGGCCCATTGGGCCCGTACCCCCGGCCCCCGGCCCATTGGGCCCGTACCCCCGGCCCATTGGGCCCCGGCCCCCGGCCCATTGGGCCCGTACCCCCGGCACCCGGCCCATTGGGCCCGTACCCCCGGCCCCCGGCCCATTGGGCCCGTACCCCCGGCCCATTGGGCCCGTACCCCCGGCCCCCGGCCCATTGGGCCCGTACCCCCGGCCCATTGGGCCCGTACCCCCGGCCCCCGGCCCATTGGGCCCGTACCCCCGGCCCATTGGGCCCGTACCCCCGGCCCATTGGGCCCGTACCCCCAGCCCCTGGCCCATTGGGCCCGTACCCCCAGCCCCTGGCCCATTGGGCCCGTACCCCAGCAAGACCTGTGTCTCTGGAGAGGAGGGAGATTATTTGTCTCTTTCTGTGTTCCGGGTTGCAGCATCTACCAGGTCGCTGCGTTATTTGATTGTTTGAACCTTTCCTGGCACAGGTGGGGTGAGTTCCCTTATATCTCAGCTGGGTTCAGGGGTGGGATAGTATGTGGCATCAGATCTCTGCACTCCCGATGAGAATCAGAGTGGGTTCCCAGTGCCTTGCAGCTCTAGCACCGGGGGTGCTCTCCCTGTGCCACTTTTATCAGGAAATTAATGTCCAGAGTTTGATGAAGATAAATGCAAATCCCTGCCATTAATATTTTGGGCTTAACTTCATTCTATTTTGATGTTCATATGTCTCCCTGTCCTTTTCGCATGTCCCTCCCTCTCCGTCTTCCCTCCCTCTTCATCTGTCCTTGGATTATGACCGGGTTTGCTGCACTGATTTGCATGTGTCTCTCGCCCTCTTACATGGTCTTCTGTTTCTCAGAGGAGTGTCCAGCAACGAGTTTCCGTACCTGGAGAATATCTGCAAGTCGATCATGAAGGAGTGTCAGACATTTGAGAGACTGGAGGTCAGCAAGCAGACTTTGCTTGAAATGTTTAAGGTAATATTCACTTTATTTCCTGTCCTGTGCTGTGTCTTGACTGCTCTCTGAGAGGATAGATGATCTGTTGCCAGGTCTCTGAGGCACTGCAGTGTAACTTGGGCCTGGACTGAGGGACGACTGGCCCAGGGCTCCATTCCCACCCACTGTGCTTTACAGTCTATTCGTGTGTAGGCAACTGTGACCATGCTGCACACTCACTCCCCTGTTCAGTTCTGGTCACTGAGGGAAACAGCCAAGTCCTGGAGATGGTGCAGAGAAAGGGGCTGCCAGGCTGACCCTTGACCCCTAGTGTCCGGGGGCCTGAGTTATGAGGAACAGTCTCGAGAGGGGATCTTGTACAAAGGATAGTAACGGGATAGAACCATTAAACCTGAGCGCTGTTTCCAGACTGGGGGACGGAGACACCAAGTACGAGACCGAGGAAGCCCTTCACACACTGACCAACACCGGGAATGGTCTTTGGGCAGCAGACTAGGGTAAAATAACAGGCAGCTGGGGGCTGTGCTCAGGGACATGTAGATTTCTGAGAATGGATGAGCTCAATGGGCTGAACGGCCTCTGTTATCGGAATTTAACTTTGTAAATGAGTGTCATGTCCCGTGTGGGGATCTGGATTACGCGCATCTTGAATTTTCCTAAAGCTGTTTTAGCTGCTGGTAAATCTATCTTTTCTCTCTCAGTACAACAGATTTAAGGTACGGCTATTAAACGAGAAGGTGGACACGCCGACTACCACAGTATACAGGTGAATGGGCTGTGAATTGCACCATCTGTTACTAATTTACCTGTTTTTTGGGGGGGGGGGGGGGGCAGGATTTGATAAGTCACCACATCAGAATCGGGAACATTTGACTCTTATGTTTCAGCTGGAAACGCGGGACAGCGGGGGAGGGGGTAAAGGTCGCGGGTGGGGGCAACAATTCAGCATGATCTTGAATCCACAAAGGACAAGGCTTACAGTTTAAGCATAAAATGATCTGTCCACTGGTCCGGTCCGGTCTGGTCCTGTCCTGTGATGGGTTTGGGACTGAGATCGGTAAATTATTGGGTGCTTTCAGTACAGGCTACTCACTGATGCTGGTCCATCTGTCAGTCTGCAACTGGGAATTGAAATCTCTCCCATTCCTGAAGATTTATAACTTTAAAGAGGGACCCAACCATTGGAACTCCTTAAAACATATCACAGTGATGTTTATTCTTGATTTCTGAATATTTTTCTTCAAACAGTAAGTCTGACTACTTCATCAGCGTACGTGGCTGGGAGCAGTTACTGAGGCCGAGGGTTAGGGAGCAGGATTAGCAAAAGCGTGCCCCCCGTTAACGCAAGCGTATCCCCAGTTACTAACTCAGGAGCTGGATTACTTCACAAGCTCGCTCAGTAATCCCTGGTTCTAATGACCCTTTGTATTTACCGATCCTTTAATGTTATAACTAATTGTGGCCACTTGGTGCGGGCGCTGTGCCTGTTGCTACCGAATTGGGGACAGTGTTGGGTTAAAAAGCAACGGGATGGAGTGCAAGATTGGCACAGTTTCCCCAACAGCAACACGTGGCCATGCAGTAGGTCTTTGCCTTGGATTTTGCTACTCAATCTTGGTGTGTGGGTTTGCACAACAAGTGCCATGAGGCTGTATACTGTATTCGCTGCTGACGATGCGGTCTCCTCTACATTGGGGAGACCAAACGCAGATTGGGTGACCGCTTTGCGGAACACCTCCGTTCAGTCCGTAAGGGTGACCCCGAGCTTCCGGTCGCCTGTCATTTTAATTCACCGCACCATTCCCACTCGGACCTCACCGTCCTTGGCCTCTTGCATTGTTCCACGGAAGCTCAACGTAAACTCGAGGAACAGCACCTCATCTTCCGATTAGGCACTTGGCAGCCTTCCGGACTCAATATCGAGTTCAACAATTTCAGATCATAACCTCGGCCCCTATTACATTTTTACTTATATTTTTTTCCACCCCTTTGTTTTGGTCTTCCCTTCCCCCCCACCTTTTCCTTTTTTTGCTCTCTCCCACATGGCAGCTCTGTCTCATCCTGCCAGTATACTTCACACCTAATCTCAGCCGCCTTTTGTCTCCACTTGTCCTATTACCATTTCGTCTGGTTTTGAATACCTCTTAATGTCTCTTTTACTTCTTTTGTTCTATCGCAGCCCTGCCTTCGATCTATTTTATTTCCTTTCCAGTTTTGAACTCTAATTTCTCTCCACGGATGTTGCCTGGCCGACTGCGTTTTTCCAGCATTTTCTGTTGTCATTTTGGATTTCCAGCATCTGCAGTATTTTGCTATCGTAAGTGCCAGGAGGCAATCTGACCATGGGGAGCATCATAGCTGACCCATAGAAACATAGAAGATAGGAGCAGGAGTAGGCCATTCGGCCCCTCGAGCCTGCTCCTCCATTCAATGAGATCATGGCTGATCATCCAAATTCAGTACCCTGTCCCTGCCTTCTCTCCATATCCCTTGATCCCTTTAGCCTTAAGAAATATATCCAACTCCTTCTTGAATATATTTAATGAACTGGCCTCCACCGCCCTCTGTGGCAGAGAATTCCACAGGTTCACCACTCTCTGGGTGAAGAAATTCCTCATCTCAGTCCTAAATGGCTTACCCCTTATCCTTAGATTATGACCCCTAGTTCTGGACTCCCCGGTCATCGGGAACATCCTTCCTGCATCTAGTCTGTCCAGGCCTGACATTTTATAGGTTTCGATGAGATCCTCTCTCAATCTTCTAAACTCCAGTGAGTATAAGCCCAATCGACCCAATCTCTCCTCATACGTCATTCCTGCCATCCCAGGTAGCCTGGTGAATCTTCGCTGCACTCCTTCCATGGCAAGAACATCCTTCCTCAGATAAGGCCATCAAAACTGCACACAATACTCAACGTGCGGCCTCACCAAGGCCCTGTACAACTGCAGCAAGACATCCTTGTTCCTGTACTCAAACCCTCTCGCTACCAAGGCCAACATACCATTTGCCTTCTTAACCGCCTGCTGCACCTGCATGCTTACCTTCAGCGACTGGTGCACAAGAACACCCAGGTCTCTTTGCACTTCCCCTTCTCCCAATCTGTTGCCATTCAAATAATAATCTGCCTTCCTGTTTTTGCCACCAAAGTGGATAACCTCACATTTATCCACATTATAGTGCATTTGCCATGTTTCTGCCCAATCACCCAACCTGTCCAAATCGTACTGGAGTTTCACGACATCCTCCTCACAGCATACCCTCCCACCCAGCTTTGTGTCGTCTGCAAATTTGGAGATATTACATCCAATTCCCTCATCCAGATCATTAATATATATTGTGAACAGCTGGGGTCCTAGGACCGATCCTTGCGGTACCCCACTAGTCACTGCCTGCCACTCGGAAAACGACCCGTTTATTCCAACTCTTTGCTTTCTATCTGCCAACCAGTTCTCTATCCAAGTCAATACCTTGCCCCCAATCCCATGTGCCTTAATTTTGCACGCTAATCTCTTATGCGGGACCTTATCGAAAGCCTTCTGAAAGTCCAAATACACCACATCCACTGGTTCTCCCTTATCTATTTTGCCAGTTACATCCTCAAAAAATTCCAGTAGATTAGTCAAGCACGATTTACCTTTTGTAAATCCATGTTGACTTTGTCCGATCCTGTCACTGCTTTCCAAGTGCTCTGCTATTACATCTTTTATAATGGACTCTAGCATTTTCCCCACTACCGATGTCAGGCTTACCGGTCTATAATTCCCTGCTTTTTCTCTATCACCTTTTTTGAATAGTGGGGTAACATTAGCTACCCTCCAATCCATGGGTACTGTTCCAGAGTCTATCGAGTTCTGGAAGATGACCAGCAATGCATCTACTATCTCCAGGGCCACTTCCTTAAGTACCCTAGGATGTAGATTATCAGGCCCTGGGGATTTATCGGCCTTCAATCCAGTCAACTTCCCCAACACCATTTCCTTACAAATACTGATTTCTTTCAGTTCCTCCCTCTCAGTCCCTATGTTCCCCGACATCTCTGGGAGGTTATTTGTGTCCTCCTTTGTGAAGACAGAACCAAAATATGTATTTAATTGGTCTGCCATTTCTTTGTTCCCTATTATAAATTCCCCTGATTCTGACTGTAAGGGACCTACGCTTGACTTCACCAATCTTTTTCTCTTCACATATCTATAAAAGCTTTTACAGTCAGTTTTTATGTTCCCTGCCAGCTTACTTTCATAATCTATTTTCCCTTTCTTAATTAATCCCTTTGTCCTCCTTCGTTGAATCCTAAACTGCTCCCAATCCTCAGGTTTGCTGCTTTTTTTGGCCAATTTATATGTCCTCTCTTTGGATCTTATGTTAGCCCTAATTTCCCTTGTTAGCCACGGTTGAGTCACCTTTTTTGATTTATTTTTATGCCAGACTGGGATAAACAAATTCTGTAGTTCATCCATTCGATCTTTGAATGTTTGCCACTGCTTATCCACCGTCAACCCTTTGAGTGACATTACCCAATCAATCCTACCCAACTCGCGTCTCATACCATCATAGTTCCCTTTATTTAAATTCAGGACCTTAGTCTCTGAGTCAACTACTTCACTCTCCATCTTAATGAAGAATTCTATCATATTATGATCGCTCCGACCCAAGGGGCCTCGCACAACAAGATTGCTAATTAATCCTTTCTCGTTACATAATACCCAGTCTAAGATGGCCTGATCCCTAGTTGGTTCCTCGACATATTGGTCCAGGAAACCATCCCGTATACACTCCAGGAATTCCTCCTCCACAGTATTGTTAATAATTTGGTTAGCCCAATCTATATGTAGATTAAAGTCACCCATGATGACTGCTGTGCCCTTATTGCACGCTTCTCTAATTTCCCTTTTAATGCCATCCCCAACCTCTGCATTACTGTTTGGGGGTCTATACACCACTCCCACTAACGTTTTCTGCCCCTTGGTATTTCTCAGTTCTACCCATACAGATTGCACATCATCAGAGCTAATATCTTTCCTTACAATTGTGTTAATCCCTTCTTTAACCAGCAATGCTACCCCACCTCCCTTTCCTTTTTGCCTATCTTTCCTGAATATAGAATACCCCTGTATGTTGCGTTCCCAGCCTTGGTCACCCTGGAGCCATGTTTTCGTAATCCCAATCATATCATATTAATTTACCTCTATTTGCGCTGCTACTTCATCCACCTTATTACGTATGCTCCTCGCATTAAGACACAAAGCCTTCAGGCTTGTTTTTTTAATGCTCTTCGACCTTTTAGAATTATTTACTGTGGCCATATTTGATTTAAACCCTTGATTTCTCTGACTGCCACCTTTGTTTTTCTCCTTCCTGTCTTTTGCTTCTATCCCTGTTTCCCTTTCCTCTGTCTCCCTGCTCAGGTTCCCAACCCCCTGCCATTTTAGTTTAAACTCTTCCCCCAGAGCTCTAGCAAACACTTCCCCCAAGGACATCGGTCCCGGTGCTGCCCAGGTGCAGACCGTCCCGTTTGTACTGGTCCCACCTCCCCCAGAACCGGTTCCAATGTCCCAGGAATTTGAATCCCTCCCCCTTGCACCATTCCTCTAGTCACGTATTCATATGAAATATCCTTCTATTTCTACTCTGACTAGCACGTGACACTGGTAGCAATCCTGAGATTACTACGTTTGAGGTCCTATTTTTTAATTTAGCTCCTAACTCCCTATATTCAGCTTTTAGGACCTCATCCTGTTTTTTACCTATATCGTTGGTACTTATATGCACCACAACAACTGGCTGTTCACCCTCCCCTTCCAAAATGCTCTGCAGCCACTCTGACATCCTTGACCCTTGCACCAGAGAGGCAACACACCATCCTGGAGTCTCGTTTGCGGCCGCAGAAACGCCTATCTGTTCCCCTTACAATAGAATCCCCTATCACTATAGCTCTTCCCCTCTTTTTCCTCCCGTCCTGTGCAGCAGAACCACCCCTGGTGCCAGGAAGTTGGCTGCTGCTGCCTTCCCCTGGTAAGCCATCCCCCCCATCAGTATCCAAAGTGGTATATCTGTTTGAGAGGGGGATGGCCACAGGGGACTCCTGCACTACCTGCCTGCGCCTACTACTCTGCCTGTTGGTCACCCATTCCCTTTCTGCCTGTGCAACCTTTACCTGCGGTGTGACCAACTGGTTAAACGTGATAGCCACGACGTCCTCAGCCTCGCGAATGCTCCAGTGTGCATCCATCCGCAGCTCCAGCGCCGCAGTGTGTCCCTGATTTCCCACATAGCGCAGGAGGAGCATACCACGGGGCTGCGCTCTCCTGCCACGAATTACCCTTTAATTAATTGAAATTAAATCAAAACCACCAATTAAATGATATACTCAATGGCCCTTGTTTATCAACTGTCCCCGCTACACCACAGAGACCCTAGAAACTATAAAACACAGACTTTAAGCTTGTAAAAAAGGAGAAAGAGAGAAATACTCACCAACCAATCACTTACCTGCTTTCTGGTGACGTCACACTTCAATTACTTTTTACTTCTCTCTCCTGCTCTCGGAGCTCTGAGATTGGTAAACCTACCTGGTCCTCAGGGTCGCTTTTGTAGTTGCGCCGCCGCCGCCCGCTCCACTCAGGTCCGCCGCCGCTCTGGGGCCTACCTGGCCCTCGGGGTCGCTTTTGTAGTCGTGCCGCCGCCCGCTCCACTCGGGTCCGCCGCTCCAGTCAAGTCTGTTCTCTCCTGACACACACACACCCTTTCCTGCAGGAGTCACTGGGAGAGACAGCAGGAGGACTGCTGGATTCCCTTCCTATCCCAGTGGCCTAGGCCAATTGTAGCACCCTTACCTCCAGGTTGAGATCAGTCAACTTGGCAGAGATCGTGGCCCTGACCCTTGCTCTGATCGTGGCCCTGACTCTTGCTCTGACCCTGACTCTGCTCTCTCATAGGTGTGGCCCATTAATCGATTTGTGCAGGGGACCCCATGTCAGGCACACTGGCAGAATTAAAGCCTTCAGAATTTATAAGGTGAGTGCGCGCGCGCGATCTCCAATTCCAGACCAGGGAGACATTGCGTTAATTTTAAAGTAAACGGCACAGAATTGGTTTTGAAATTGGAGTGAGTTTTATACAAAGGGAAACTAGTGTTCTGTAAATTTGCAGAACTCTTCGACTTACTGGGAAGGAAAGTCCAACATGGAGACTCTGCAGAGAATCTACGGGATCTCGTTTCCTGACAGCAAGATGCTGAAGGAATGGGAGCGATTCCAGGAGGAAGCCAAGAACCGGGATCACAGAAAGATTGGACGGGTATGGGAAATGTTCTGTGTTATGTTGCAGATTTCAGGTTGAAAGTAACATGCAAATCAGTGCAGCAAACCCGGTCATAGTCCATAGTCAGCGACACGAGTACAGCAGGAAAGAGGAGGTAAATCCTCATGTAGAGCTTGGACGATCCAAGTGTCACAAAGCAGAAGGCAGTTCAGTCTACTGCAAGCTAACGGGCTCCACACTGACACTGCACATTGGCTTTCCCTTTAATCCAGAGATCTGTCTGTTTCTAAAATAAAAACAGAAAATGCTGGAAATACTCAGCAGGTCAGGCAGCATCTGTGGAGAGAGAAACAGAGTTAACGTTTCAGGTTGATGACCTTTTGTCAGAACGGGAAAAGGTTAGAGATGTAACAGGTTTTAAGCAAGTACAGAGACAGGGAAATGGGGAGGGCAGGAAACAGTAAAGGGGAAGGTCTGTGATAGGGTGGAAGGCAGGAGAGATTAAATTACAAAAAGAATGATGCTGCAAGACAAAAGGAGATGGTAACATAGAAACATAGAAAAATAGGAGCAGGAGTAGGCCATTCGGCCCCTCGATCCTGCTCCGCCATTCAATATGATCATGGCTGATCCTCTATCTCAATACCATATTCCCGCTCTCTCCCCATACCCCTTGATGCCTTTTGTGTCTAGAAATCTATCTATCTCCTTCTTAAATATATTCAGTGACTTGACCTCCACAGCCTTCTGTGGTAGAGAATTCCACAGGTTCACCACCCTCTGAGTGAAGAAATTTCTCCTCATCTCAGCCCTAAATGTCCTATCCCATATCCTGAGACTGTGACCCCTCGTTCTAGACCCCCAAGCCAGGGGAAACATCCTCCCTGCATCCAGTCTGTCTAGCCTTGTCAGAATTTTATACGCTTCAATGAGATCCCCTCTCATTCTTCTAAACTCTAGTGAATACAGGCCTAGTCGACCCAATCTCTCCTTGACAGTCCTGCAATCCCAGGAATCTGTCTGGTGAACCTTCGCTGCACTCCCTCTGTGGCAAGTATATCCTTTCTTAGGTAAGGAGACCTAAACTGCGCACAGTACTCCAGGTGTGGTCTGACCAAGGCCTTGTATAACTGTAGGAAGACATCCTTGCTCCTGTACTCAAATCCTCTTGCAATGAAGGCCAACATACCATTTGCCTTCCGAACTGCTTGCTGCACCTGCATGTTTGCTTTCAGTGACTGGTGTACAAGGACACCCAGGTCCCTCTGTACATCAACATTTCCCAATCTATCACCATTTAAATAATACTCTGCCTTTCTGTTTTTCCTACCGAAGTGGATAACTTCACATTTATCCACGTTATACTGCATCTGCCATGTATTTGCCCACTGACTCAACTTGTCTAAATTGCCTTGAAGCCTGTTTGCATCCTCCTCACAACTCTCAATCCCACCTAGTTTTGTGTCGTCGGCTAACTTGGAAATATTACACTAATCTGCCTGTACAGAACATGTCTGGGCATGCCTCAGCTGGCTCCGCCCCTGGCTCCACCCCTAAGCCCAGGTATAAAGGTGATTGACCTCCAGTCCCCCTGGCTTTAAGGATCGGTCTACCAGCAGAGGCATGCTCGTATTCTTTTGTTAATAAAAGCCTACTTGTTATAAGTTTAACTCTTAGTCTTCTGGAGTTATTGATGGCGCATCAGTTCCCTCATCCAAATCATTGATATATATTGTGAATAGCTGTGGTCCAAGCACTGATCCCTACGGTACCCCACTAGTCTGCCACCCCGAAAAAGACCCATTTATTCCTACTCTCTGTTTCCTGTCTGTTAACTAATTTTCAATCCATGCCAGTATATTACCCCCAATCCCATGTGCTTTAATTTTGAACACTAACCTCTTATGTGGGCCTTTATCAAAGGCCTTCTGAAAATCCAAATACACCACATCCACTGGTTCTCCCTTATCTATTCTACCAGTTACATCCTCAAAAAACTCCAGTAGGTTTTTCAAACACGATTTCCCTTTCATAAATCCATGTTGACTTTGTCTAATCCCGTTGATATTTTCTACGTGTCCTGTTAACACGTCCTTTATAATAGTAATGGGACAAGCAAAGAAACAAAAGATGAGTGTAGAGGAATCATTACCAACAGCTGCCGTCCGAAAAAATGGGAGCAGTGGTTATGATTTGCAATTGTTCAACTTAGTGTTGAGACCGGAAGGCTGTAAATTGCCTAATTGAAAGATGAGGTGCGGTTCCTCGAGCTTCATTGGAACAGTGTAGGAGACCGAGGTCAGAGTGGGAGTGGGGCGAAGAGTTAAAATGACAGGCGACTGGAATGACCCCAGTAGACTGGGCCGGGAATAGCTGGAAATAAGATTTAATGAGTTTCTGTGTTTGTTTCTGTTAGCTTCACGTTGACTGGGGTCTCTGGTCACTGGATGGTTTGTGCCTCGGGGCTGTATCACTGCTCACCCTCATTTCACTTCCATCTGCTTTACAGGAGCAGGAATTGTTTTTCTTCCATGAGCTCAGCCCCGGGAGCTGTTTCTTTCTCCCGAGAGGTGCTTCTATTTACAACACGCTGACGGCATTTATACGGGTAGGTGCCTCATACACACACCAGTTGTACTACCACAGATTTGTTTATAGAAATCACTGAGGTGGGGCAATGCGGTGCTTTGTGGGGCATCGTGGGGCAATGTGCAGACAGGTGGAAGGCGCACCTTACTTAGTCCGTATTCTTTCAGGTCCCTCGGTGGTTGCACCACCTGGTGCGGACCAGGACAGTCCCAGGTTCCACATGCAGTCTGTACTCACTCAGCTGTAAAGGGCTTCCGTACCCATGGCTTTAGGAAGGAGAAAAATCAGCCAGAGTTGTTGTTCCTGAGTGTTCCCACTGACCCTTGTTTGGGTGAGAACAGGATAGGGCTCTGCTGTGATGCTTCACACAGTGGAATAGCCTGTGGACACTCACTGCCTGAGCTCGCGTGAGAAGAAGCGATTTGCTTGAGTTATACAGTGAGGGTGATGAGCATTGATCCTCCGGGGGAGCAGGGGGCAAATGGAGACAAACCTATCTTTCAAATAAGTACTCGTGTTGTGGCAGCCGGTACCTGTCAGCTTGGCTCAGTGTGTAGCACTCTCACCTCTAAGTCAGAAGGTTGTGGGTTCGAGTCCCACTCCAGAGACTTGAGTACAAAATTCAGGCTGACAATTCAGTACAGTACTGAGGGAGTGCTGCACTGTTGTAGGTGCCGACTTTTGGATGAGATGTTAAACTGAGGCCCCGTCTGCCCCATCCCACGGTACTTTTTGAAGAAACATAGAAACATAGAAGATAGGAGCAGGAGTAGGCCATTCGGCTCCTCAAGCCTGCTCCGCCATTCAATGCGATCATGGCTGATCATCCAAATTCAGTATTCGGTCCCTGCTTTCTCCCCATACCCCTTGATCCCTTAAGAAATATATCCAACTCCTTCTTGAATATATTTAATGAATTGGCCTCTACTGCCTTCTGTGGTAGAGAATTCCACAGGTTCACCACTCTCTGGGTGAAGAAATTCCTCCTCATTTCTGTCCTAAATGGCTTACCCCTTATCCTTAGACTGTGACCCCTGGTTCTGGACTCCCCGACCATCGGGAACATCCTTCCTGCATCTAGTCTGTCCAGTCCTGTCAGAATTTTATAAGTTTCAATGAGATCCCCTCTCATTCTTCTAAAGTCCAGCGAGTATAAGCCCAATCGACCCAATCTCTCCTCATACGTCATTCCTGCCATCCCAGTTATCAGCCTGGTGCATCTTGGCTGAACTCCTTCCATGGCAAGAACATCCTTCCTCAGATAAGGCGACAAAAACTGCACACACTACTCAAGGTGTGGTCTCACCAAGGCCCTGTACAACTGCAGCAAGACATCCTTGTTCCTGTACTCAAACCCTTTCGCTACGAAGGCCAACGTACCATTTGCCTTCTTAACCGCCTGCTGCACCTGCATGCTTACCTTCAGCGACTGGTGCACAAGGGCACCCAGGTCTCGTTGCACTTCCCCTTCTCCCAATCTATTGCCATTCAGATAATAATCTACCTTCCTGTTTTTGCCACCAAAGTGGATAACCTCACATTTATCCACGTTATATTGCATCTGCCATGCTTCTGCCCAATCGCCCAACCTGTCCAAATTATCCTGGAGTTTTTCGGCATCCTCCTCACAGCACACATGCCCACCCAGCTTTGTGTCGTCTGCAATTTTGGAGATATTACATCTAGTTCCCTTGTCTAGATCATCATTAATATATATTGTGAATAGCTGGGGTCCAAGGACCGATCCCTGCGGTACCCCACTAGTCACTGCCTGCCACTCGGAAAAAGACCCGTTTATTCCAACTCTTTGCTTTCTGTCTGCCAACCAGTTCTCTATCCAAGTCAATACCTTGCCCCCAATCCCATGTGCCTTAACTTTACACGCTAATCTCTTATGCGGGACCTTATCGAAAGCCTTCTGAAAGTCCAAATACACCACATCCACTGGTTCTCACTTATCTATCTTACCAGTTACATCCTCAAAAACTTCCAGTAGATTAGTCCAGCACGATTGACCTTTTGTAAATCCATGTTGACTTTGTCCGATCCTGTCACTGTTTTCCAAGTGCTCTGCCATTACATCTTTTATAATGGACTCTAGCATTTTCCCTACTACCGATGTCAGGCTTACCGGCCTGTAATTCCCCGTTTTCTCTCTACCACCTTTTTTGAATAGTGGGGTAACATTAGCTACCCTCCAATCCATGGGTACTGTTCCAGATTCCATCGAATGATGGAAGATGATCAGCAATGCATCTACTATTTCTAGGGCCACTTCCTTAAGTACCCTAGGATGTAGATTATCAGGCCCTGGGGATTTATCGGCCTTCAATCCCATCAATTTCCCTAACACCATTTCCCTAAAATACTGATTTCTTTCAGTTCCTCCCTTTCATCAGACCCTATGTTCCCCGACATCTCTGGGAGGTTATTTGTGTCCTCCTTTGTGAAGACAGAACCAAAATATGTATTTACAGGAAACTTTGGTTTATCCGGAGGTTGTATGCCCGGAAACCTCGATCTAATGGCAGAAATCAGCAGCCGTTTTGGTTAGGTTTTTTTTTTCTCCTAACATTTTTTTTTTTTTTTTTTTTTTAACAGTCAGGATCTGGAAAGCATCTCTGTAACTTAGCAACAGCTTCAGAGACGCTTCCAAGGTAGGGGCCGAGTGTTTACAAGCTGTTGCTATGCAACAGTGTTTGTTGTCAGATACGGAGATGAAACCCTCCTATCCTTCAACATTAGCGCTGGTCTATCCGGAAGTTTTGATAGATCGGCAGCAGCTCGGTCCCGTCGGTGCCGGATATCAGAACTTTTCCTGTAATTGGTCTGCCAGTTCTTTGTTCCCCATTATAAATTCCCCTGATTCTGACTGCAAGGGACCTACGCTTGACTTCACCAATCTTTTTCTCTTCACATATCTATAAAAGCTTTTACAGTCAGTTTTTATGTTCCCTGCAAGCTTACTCTCATACTCTATTTTCCCCTTCTTAATTAATCCCTTTGTCCTCCTTTGTTGAATCCTAAACTGCTCCCAATCCTCAGGTTTACTGCTTTTTCTGGCCAATTTATATGTCCTCTCCTTGGATCTTATGCTATCCCTAATTTCCCTTGTTAGCCACGGTTGAGTCACCTTTTTTGTTTTATTTTTATGCCAAACTGGGATGAATAAATTCTGTAGTTCATCCATGCGGTCTTTGAAGAGCAGGAGAATTCTCCCCGGTGTCCTGGCTAATACTTACCCTCGACCAAATTCACTAAAACAGATTCTCTCATTGCTGTTTGTGGGATCTTGCTGCAGCCTTTCCTGCATTACAACAGTGACTACACTTCAAAAGTACTTCATTGGGACGTCGCGAGGTCATGATAGGCACTATAGAAATGCAAGTTTGTTCTTGACTGTTGGTCTGTACTTGCAGGAGGAGTATCGAAGGCGCGGATTCACTGAAGTGGTCTCTCCAAATATCTACAGCAGCCGCCTGTGGGAGGCATCTGGCCATTGGCAGCACTACAGCGAGAACATGTTCAGCTTTGAGGTAGAGAAGGAGTTATTTGCACTGAAGCCCATGAACTGCCCAGGTCACTGGTACGTGTTAAACACAAAGGCTGTTCGAATATTTACTATTTTTATACTTCTCGGCAGATATTTTGACAGTTTGTCAGAGGTCAGTTTGTCGTGAGCATCTTTATTGGGTCGTTGGTGAGCCAGTGTTTGTTGCCATTCTAGTTCCCTGAGAGTCCAGCATACAGTGTGGATTTGCAGCCACCTGTTGAGGCTGGGCAGAGATCGCCTGCCCTCAAAGGCGTTGGGGTTTTTGCAACAATCCAGCAACTTCTACCAATGGTCCCACAATATTGGTACAATCCTGGGGCCAGGCCCTCTGACGGTTCAGCATTACCTCAGACACAGGAATGAAGCCAATACAAATGCAATAAGCTGCATCTAATGTGTGGACTGAGATTGATCAGTGTCAGACAGGAAGTGATGGGCTTCGGTTGTGCAGCAACTCCTGAAGGGAGACCTGGTTCCCACAGGAAGCGGTGTACTGGACTAAATGTGCTAGAATGTTCTGCTCTGACGCTCTGTTTCTATCAGTTTGATGTTTGACCATCGCCCACGATCCTGGCGTGAGCTCCCTCTCCGGTTAGCTGACTTTGGTGTTCTTCATCGCAACGAGCTTTCGGGGGCATTAACCGGATTAACCAGAGTGCGCCGGTTCAAGCAGGATGATGCCCACATCTTCTGTACGATGGAGCAGGTGAGCGAAATTCTGCAGTCTGATCTCTCACACCATTTTATTCTGTATCCGAGGTGGCTCTTTGTAACACCTGAACAGACATTGAACTTCATTCCCATTGTTTTGTCTTAATTTATTCCCCCGTAGGTGCTGATTCTCACTGGGGTAAAGTTCCTGAAGGTGCTGATTCTGTGCTCACTATTGCTGGGGGCAGTTCCATGGTACCAAGTGCCCTTTGGTAAATGATGGGCCTTTATTCTCGAGGGTTGAGACTGGGAGTATTGTCCGGCTATTCCGGATCTTTACATGCAGGCCTGGCCCCGCAGGTGTCGCTGGACAGTGATCAGGAGCAAGACCCTTGGCAGAGGTTTCTTTTCCCTAGCCCAGGGACACTGAAGCGAGTGGTAACACCCGAGGTCAGCTAACTCCGCACAGCCCAGCCCTGGACCTCCTGCTCCCTCTGGCACAGGCTTCTGCTTGGCACAGGATCTGCAGTTGTATTGTGTTTAAGGGATGGTTTGTCCTTTTGCCGATCTGGAGTTAGTGACTGTTCTTTTCCGCATGCATTGGTGAGGATTTGCTCCTATTTCAGATTGAGGAGGAGATGAGGGGATGCCTGGACTTTCTCCGCACGGTGTATGGCGTGTTTGGCTTCAATTTCCAGCTCAACCTCTCCACACGACCAGAGAAGTTTCTGGGAGATGTGAACATGTGGAATCAGGCGGAAAAGGCAAGTGATCACCGGACAGTGCTGGTTAACGGTGGAAGAAGAGCAATCGGTACTGATGGTGAGCCTGAGAGGCTGCATTCACCTCGGCCCCATCAGTCTCGCATCAGGGCAGCTGGATTTAACCTTTATAGAGAGAGCCTCGTAAACCAACATTGTTTTATCTTGCCAGCGACGTCCACATCCCATTTAAAAAAAAAAGAATAAAAAAAATATATCTGATACATTGAATTCTGGATTTAAGAGCCGTCACATTCCCTACTGAAAAGGAAGGCTCCAGGTTGTTTACATCATATTAAACATACACTGTACTACAATTAACCCACGCTGTACCTGCCCTGGGAGTGTTTAATGGGACAGTGTAGAGGGAGCTTTACTCTGTATCTAACCCGTGCTGTACCTGCCCTGGGAGTGTTTAATGGGACAGTGTAGAGGGAGCTTTACTCTGTATCTAACCCGTGCTGTACCTGCCCTGGGAATGTTTGATGGGACAGTGTAGAGGGAGCTTTACTCTGTATCTAACCCGTGCTGTACCTGCCCTGGGAGTGCTTGATGGGACAGTGTAGAGGGAGCTTTACTCTGTATCTAACCCGTGCTGTACCTGCCCTGGGAGTGTTTGATGGGACAGTGTAGAGGGAGCTATACTCTGTATCTAACCCGTGCTGTCCCTGCCCTGGGAGTGCTTGATGGGACAGTGTAGAGGGAGCTTTACTCTGTATCTAACCCGTGCTGTCCCTGCCCTGGGAGTGTTTGATGGGACAGTGTAGAGGGAGCTTTACTGTGTATCTAACCCGTGCTGTCCCTGCCCTGGGAGTGTTTGATGGGACAGTGTAGAGGGAGCTTTACTCTGAATCTAACCCGTGCTGTACCTGCCCTGGGAGTGTTTGATGGGACAGTGCAGAGGTAGCTTTGAAATAACAACAGAAAATGCTGGAAAAACTCAGCAGGTCAGGCAACATCCGTGGAGAAAAATTTGGGTTGACATTTCGGGTCGAACCCTTCTTCAAAACTGGAAAGAAAAGAAATTAGATCGAAGGCAGGGCTGCGATCGGACAAAAGAAGTGAAAGAAACAAAAGAGCTAGACGAGATGGTAATAGGCTGAGATTAGGTGTGAAGTGTACTGGCAGGGCAAGAGATAGCTGCCAGGTGCGAGAGAGAAACAAAAGGAAAGGGGGGGTGGGGGGAAAAGGAGTGGAATAATTACAAGAAAAAATGTGTAATTGGGGCCGAGGTTATGATCTGAAATTGTTGAACTCGATATTGAGTCCGGAAGGCTGCAGAGTGCCTAATCGGAAGATGAGGTGCTGTTCCTCGAGTTTACGTTGAGCTTCCGTGGAACAATACAGGAGGCCAAGGACGGTGAGGTCCGAGTGGGAATGGAGCGGTGAATTAAAATGACAGGCGACCGGAAGCTCGGAATCACCCTTACGGACTGGGCGGTGAATTAAAATGATCGCAGCCCTGCCTTTGATCTAATTTCTTTTCTTTCCAGTTTTGAAGAAGGGTTCGACCCGAAACGTCAACTCAAATTTCTCTCCACGGATGTTGCCTGACCTGCTGAGTTTTTCCAGCATTTTCTGTTGTTATTTCGGATTTCCAACATCTGCAGTATTTTACTCTGTATCTAACCCGTGCTGTACCTGCCCTGGGAGTGTTTGATGGGACAGTGTAGAGGGAGCTTTACTCTGTATCTAACCCATGCTGTACCTGCCCTGGGAGTGTTTGATGGGACAGTGTAGAGGGAGCTTTACTCTGTATCTAACCCATGCTGTACCTGCCCTGGGAGTGTTTGATGGGACAGTGTAGAGGGAGCTTTACTCTGTATCTAACCCGTGCTGTACCTGCCCTGGGAGTGTTTGATAGTGACACTGGGAACCTGAAATGGGAAAGTGTTGCATTGCCCAGTACAGACATCTATACTTCAATGAGCATGAAAGTTATTAAAGACAAGTTTTAAACAAATATAAAAATAAAGCAAGCTGCAGATGGAGCTGAGTTTTTGATGTTTATTTCCTGTGGTTTAGCAGTTGGAGTGCAGTTTGAATGCGTTTGGTGAGTGCTGGAGACTGAATGCGGGAGATGGAGCGTTCTACGGACCGAAGGTTAGTGTGGGGCAGCTCAGGTGTGAGCTTTGAAAAATCGTCATCTGCTCGAAATTTTCTCATTCTCTAATTCACTGCAGATCGACATTGAGATGAAGGACGCTCTAGGCCGGTACCATCAGTGTGCCACCATCCAGCTGGACTTCCAGCTGCCCATTAGGTTTAATCTGACGTACGTTAGGTGAGTGCAGTTTGGAGATGTTGTTATTGTGGCTCCCCTCCCCGCCCCTGTCCTGTGTGGGGTTGGTGGGGATGAAGGTGGCTCTGTGGGTAAATACAGCGCTGGTGTGGGATCGAGCTATGCAGACTAGGTTGGTCTCAGGTCACTCTGTCCGAGTGAGCTGATCACAGCTTGGGCAGCAGGTGGTTTGTTGTAATTGGGCTCGGGTCTGGATTAGGGAGGGAGGAAGATCACTCAGGGTTCACTGTCGAGTGACCCCTGCAGGACGCACCGTGTGTGTTAGTACAGGATCAGGTTTGGTGGTGCGGTACTCCACGGTTGAATAGCTAGCTTGGGTTCACGTGTGACGGATGGTGACACAGGTAAGCTCCTGGGGAGTGGCAGAACCTGCGGACCAGTATCACAGTCAGAGTGGTGGTTTCGGGGAGGTGGGAGAGTAAACGGGCAGGAGCGTGGGAGGAGGCCCTTGTCTTTGTGATGCTGTCACTGGTTCACTTTCCTGCTCTCTGCAGTAAGGATGGAGCGGATGGAAGCCGGCCGGTTATCATTCATCGCGCTGTGCTGGGATCGCTGGAACGCATGGTGGCTATCCTCGCCGAGAACTACGCCGGGAAATGGTAACGTTTGAAACCCCAGACACTACAGAGAGAGTGTTTCACCCAGAAGTTCTGCCGGTCTCGCTATCAGCTGGCCGGAGAGGGACACTGGTTCCTGGGTCAGGGTGTCGTTATCTTACAAGCTCAGCTCGCCGTCACGAGAATCCTGACTTATTATTTATTCCTGCAATGTAGCCAATGTACACAAGGCAGTCGTGTAGCGTGGGACTGGAGTCACTTGCTGTGGGGGGAATTGGACTCCTGACTCCAGATTGCAGGAATATACTGACACACTCCCGGGGACCCCCTGTAAATACTGACACACTCCCGGGGACCCCCTGTAAATACTGACACACTCCCGGGGACCCCCTGTAAATACTGACACACTCCCGGGGACCCCCTGTAAATACTGACACACTCCCGGGGACCCCCCTGTAAATACTGACACACTCCCGGGGACCCCCTGTAAATACTGACACACTCCCGGGGACCCCCTGTAAATACTGACACACTCCCGGGAACCCCCTGTAAATACTGACACTCCTGGGGACCCCCTGTAAATACTGACACACTCCCGGGGACCCCCTGTAAATACTGACACACTCCCGGGGACCCCCTGTAAAAACCGACGCACTCCCGGGGACCCCCTGTAAATACCGACGCACTCCCGGGGACCCCCTATAAATACCGAAACACTCCCGGGGACCTCCTGTAAATACCGACACACTCCCGGGGACCCCCTGTAAATACCGACACACTCCCGGGGACCCCCTGTAAATGCCGACACACTCCCGGGGACCCCCTGTAAATACCGACACACTCCCGGGGACCCCCTGTAAATACCGACACACTCCCGGGGACCCCCTGTAAATACCGACACACTCCCGGGGACCCCCTGTAAATACCGACACACTCCCGGGGACCCCCTGTAAATACCGACACACTCCCGGGGACCCCCTGTAAATACCGACACACTCCCGGGGACCCCCTGTAAATACCGACACACTCCCGGGGACCCCCTGTAAATACCGACACTCCTCCAGGGAAAACAGCAACAGAAGATAATTAGTAAATGACTGAGTACTGGAGTCTTGATATCCTTTGTTGTTCCTGTTTAAAAAGCAAAGCTGTTAATTTGAATATGTTGGCAATGTGCAGGAGCTGCTGTGACAACTGTTGAATTAAATTTACCCTTTTCCCAAGTATGGTGGAGTTTAATGGAAAGGTGCTATTGCTCCTCTCTGTGACAGCTAAGTATCTGGCTGATGCTGTGGTCTCGCTGATCATCAGTCCCTTTTTCTGAAGGCTGTAATGTGTATACTCACACCTTCATGTGTTTGTGGAAAATATTTGTGCCCAATGTGACATTTTTCCATTCCGCACACCAGCCCTTGTTTGGGCACTGAGCAAGATTGCCAGTTCCTGTTGAATTAGAAGCTTTTTTCTGCTTTGGGCCTTTGCCCCCTCGGTACTGGATTGACACTCATTTCACAAACAGCCCTTCCAGCCAGGGAGACTTCGATCCCATCAGTCTGTGCTGGTTTGGAGCCCAGATGCTGGAGGTGTGTGTCTGGTGTCTGAGGCCCTGTTAATACTGGAGGTGTTTCACTTCCTGTCCAGCTCTGTTACCTGCAGAAGTGGCTGATATGTTCAAATAATCAGATATTCTGAGTGTAACAAAATGCTGTTGGGTGAACAAAGGCAGCTGGTGAGTAAACGTTAATTTGGAGATTATTGATGTCAGTGCAAACATTACAGAAGCTTAAAGTGGCAACAGATGGACAGTCAGGATTAGACCAGAGCTTTTAATGATTTATCCCTCATCCAGTCTGCCTCACAGCCCATCCCTGGGAAAGGTGACGCCGGCCTATTCGCAGGCCTTTGTAATTATCCCACTGAACCCAGGTTGACCTTCCTTCTAATAGTCTTTCCCCGTGTCTCACTCTCCCCCTCCCTTCTTCCCCAGGCACTGTGCGTTGCTGCTGCTCCATGACTGACCCATGAACTTTGATGGGAGATTTAACTAGAAGGGGATTGATGAATATCGCCTGCTCAACCCAGTGACTGCGCTCCCTCTGCTGAGATTTATAAACCGGCTACAGAGCCTTTTCCTGCTGTGCTCAGCTCCTCCTCACAGTCTGCAGTGTGGGGGTGGGGGAGGGAAGCTGCGGGATATCAGACTGCGGCCCAACTCCCTGGATGTACTGTGTTCAGAACCGAGCTGCAGTTGGCTGCCTTTCCTGCTTTTTCCCAAAACTCTTAACTTAGCAAATAAACTCACTTTTTATAAACGCACCAATTTTTAAATTAACTATTCATTCCATGTTCATATCTGCTACTTAAAAGGACATTGAAAGCCCGCTTCGGTTTGATTTATGGTCTGCTTGAATGACCCTACTATTTCAAATATTAATCACCTTTATTATTAAAAACCACTTGTAAAAGTAATGGTGTCTATTAATCAGAAATAGGAAGGTGAGACCAAGCTCACCCCTGGCTTGGAATCGAACGGCAGCTGTTCGTGGCCTGACTTGCATCAAATGTTTGAATTATTGGAGCTCGAGTTCAGTGTTGACTCTGGGGGGTTTGAAATAAGAAATAGGAGCAGGCGTAGGCTATACGGCCCCTCAAACATTCTCCGCCATTCACTAAGATCATAGCTGATCTTTGACCTCAACTCCACTTTCCTGCCCGATCCCATATCCCTTCAAAGTCTCAGACTGCCATGGTGGGATTTGAACTCTCATTTCCTGAATTATTAGTCCAGTAAGATAACCACTACACTACCTTACCCACCTGATACCCAAGTGTTCCATTTCCCAGCTCCTTATCTTGAGGTGAAAAGTTCACTAAATGAAAAATGAGGTGTAGAGAAGTATTCAGAAGCTGAGATCGTACCTGTAAGGAGCAAGTTCCTGTCGTTTACGTACATAAAATGTAAAGTAGTTAATTATTGTGAGTGATCTTGTGACTGTTTCTGCTTGTTTTAATCTAGGCCTTTCTGGCTATCCCCCCGCCAGGTTATGGTAGTCCCTGTCGGACCAGGCTGTGAGGAGTATGGTTGGAGGGTGAGCAGAGCTGTGGGGCTGTATGTGACACTGAAAGGGTGGGCTAATCTTTACATGAACAGGTCCTTAAGCTGGTTTCTTTTAGGTTTGCCAAGAGTTGGTTGCAGCCGGTTTCATGGCTGATGCGGACCTGGATCCCGGCTGTTTGCTGAATAAGAAGATTCGGAATGCTCAACTTGCTCAGTACAATTTCATCCTAGGTAAATCAAACCAGATGCTTCCACTCTACTCGGAGATCTCATTTTTGTCCATCCCCCCCCCCCCCCCCCCCCAACCTTTCCCCTGTCCCCCTGCACTGTCCTTAATCTCTTGGGCCCAGTTCCCAGACATCTGTATAACAGTGGGTGCAGCTACTGGGTCAGTTCAGTGGGTGCTGCACTGGTGGGATGTGGAGAGATCCTGCCCGGGTTACCCAGCCAAGACGGCAATCACAAGTGACACAGCATCGATTCTGGGATCCCGTCAAGGGTCCCCAGGTAAAGCTGTGATCGCAGATTGTTCCTTTTAATCTAATTTTACGTTTATTGTGGAAATTGTATAGTAATCAGTGCTGTATTTTCATGGGGAGCAGGTCTACTGCTTCACTGTTCAACCAGCTCTCTGCATTCTTACAGCTTCTGAACATTGCTGTAAAATCAGGAGGTGCACCAGTGTAACCCCACCTCCCTGCCCCGGTGGACCAGTGTATGGCACTCTGACGTCAGCAACACGCATTGGAATGACGCAGGTTGGGTTTTCTCCACTTGAGCAAGTTCCCAATCTCAGCTGTGCATGGAGGTGCCGGGGCAGAGGGGGTCCCCAGCATGGAGGTGCCGAGATGGAAGGACAGAGGATGTCCCCACTATGGAGGTGCCAGGGCAGAGGGACAGAGGGTGTCCCAAGCATGGAGGTGCCGGGACAGAGAGACAGGATGTTCCCAGCATGGAGGTGACATGGTGGAGGGACAGAGGGTTTCGCCAGCAGGGAGGAGCCGGGACAGCGGGTGTCCCAGAGGCCCACTGTCGTGGAACTCCTGCCAGCCAAAGGACAACACTGCCATCTTCTCAGCAACAGGACTCAACCCAGAAGGAACTGTGCCGGAGGTAAAATTGGGCAGAGCTCAGTGGAGGCTTCTGACGTTCCAATTTACACATATTGGTGCGAGCGTACATGTGGAAAGAGCAATCAACTAGAATAGTTGAGGTGTTAAAGTCCTTTCATCTACTGCAAGAATTGCTGACCCAGTGTCATTACCTGCACTGTGTCTTGGTTTGTTTAAATGTCCACTGCAGAAGTTTTGTTCCACCATTATTGCGCTGCACGGGAAGTTGAGTCGATTTTTATCAAATCTCTTTTGTCTGCAGTGGTCGGGGAGAGGGAGAAAGCGAGTCATTCGGTGAACATCCGTACAAGAGATAACAAGGTACACGGCGAGCTCTCCGTGACAGCAACTATAGAGAAAATGAAGAGGCTGCAGCAACTGCGTACAGTGAGGGCTGAGGAGGAGTTTTAATTTCCCATCATGGTTGTTGGATGGATGAAGAAACTGTGAAATACTCAGAACAGAACCCAGAGACCATTAGGAAAGATTAAAAATGAACATCTCATTAATTGAAGCTGCAGTGTTGATGTTCTGGGCTGGAAAGAATTCTATAATGAAGATGTGAAACTTTGCTGATCTGATTCTGGGATTTGTCTGTTGTTAAATGAAATAGTCTTAGATATAGCTAGAAATTAAATATCTAACAAACAAAACAAAGATCAGGATCACCGCTGCAGTTCACTGCATGTGCCAGTGCATGGAGGAGGTAAGGCTAAATTAAATCAAAAAACAGAAATCAGAATATCAGTTTTTATTGAATAAAATGTTGCTGATTCTGTGCCGCTCCCTGGTCACCTGACTACTCGTGTGTGAACCTGTTCCCCCCGGTGGTTTAGTGGGTACGTGTGCCACCTGATGTGGTCCTCAGCTATAAGGACCACAAGATTCGGGTTCAATCCCAGCTGTGTGCTGAGGTAGTTGATCTTTACATTATATAAAGATATACATTGTAATGTATGATCTTTATATACTGTAATCCCAAATGTGGGTTCTAAACGCTGTGGCTCTCCCTGTGATGCATTTACATCACTTCAAGCCCGGGAGCTCATGGTGATTCAGTCCCATTCCTCACTAACCCGTCCTTTCCACTCCTCAGATACTGTACCTACAACAACCAGCACAGGGAAGCTTTGTACAGGAAACTTTCTGGTATCTGGCACGGACAGGACCGACGTGGTGCCGGTTCATCAACAATTCCGGATAACCGAACGCTATAGTAAAAGATACGGAGCTCAGAGCTCCGTATAAAGCAACAAACCCTGTGCTTCAAAACAATCGGCACAAGTTGCAAACGTCTCTGTAGCTTAGCAACAGCTTCAGCTACACCCTTGCACAGCAACAAATCAATTAAAAAAAGTAACTAAAAGTAAAAAAAGTTACCTGAACCGACTCCTGAATTTTGCCAGTGGATAGAGCGTTCCGGTTATTTAGGGGCCGGTTAATCGAAAGTTTCCTGTACCTGCTATTATCCATCTCGTTATATGACTGGTATCACTTGGGACTAGATTCAATAGCTTTACCATGGAGATCTTAAAGGGGAAAAGCATCTAGATGGAGTGCTGTATCTTTTGTTCAACATCCCCCTTTTTTAGAACCTCAGGAAAAATTTTATTGACTTGTAAGATTTAATCTTGTCAGCATGGAGACATTTGAGTTGATGTATCTCACTCCTGGGCTGCTCCATTCCTGACATTGGGAAACAGTGGCAGCTATGAACTAACGAGAGATTTTGCCAGCCAATCCAAACCCATCACTGCAAGTGGAAACTGACATCCAAAGCCATAGTGATTTGCTGGGATTAGGTTTCTCTGCCCAATCCGAACTATCCTTTTATGGAGAGGGGGAGGAGGAGGAGGAGGAGGAAGAATAGTTAAACAGGGTCTTTGGAGTGGAAGTGTCTCCAGGCTGACATCTGTGATGAAAGTTTGGTACCAAGTACACCTGCTGTCTGTCTGTGTCTATGATCCTGTCTGTCTGTGTTAGGGACCCTGGCTGCGTCTGTCTGTGTCTGAGGCCATGACCTTGTTTTATCTGTTTAAACCCCTGCAACAGTTTGGGCACAATTCAGTGGCCTAAGCCTTGGCTTTTATCAACCTGTGCTTCAGTTTTCTGGATTAGGTCGGTAAGGATTAGGTGTCACTACGGGTAGAGTGTGCACTTCGTAACCGGCACCCAGGAACTCTACCTGTGTCATGGGAAAGTTTCTACGTGTGTCCGGCACTCGGCTGACAACAAAATATATGACTTGTTAAAAAAAAAAAATCAAAATTCTCCTGAGGCTAGTATATATTTTTCTATACAAAACAGGGGCAGCACTTGGATGGGGCTCGTAGACTGTGCTCCCCCTTAAAGGCAACATATGTCATGGGCCTAATTAAAAAACATAACACGCAGTAGCTCCAACAGTGTCTGAGAGATAAAAGGCAAGCTCATGTTTCAGAGGGGAGAGAGTCTGCCTGTGTGTACCAAAAGAAAAGACTTGCATTTCTATAGCACCTATCATGACCACTGGATGTCCCAAAGCGCTTTATAGCCAATGAAGTACTTTTGTAATGTAATGAGACACCGTAATTGTGACCATCTTCAAGAAAGGTGACAAGTCCGATTGCGGTAATTACAGAGGAGTTTCCCTGCTGTCTGCCGCAGGGAAAGTCATCGCAAGAATCCTCCTCAATCCCCCTCCCAGTGGCTGAAGAGCTCCTCCCAGAGTCGCAATGCGGATTCCGCCCACTAAGGGGCACAATGGACATGATCTTCACCGCACGTCAATTACAAGAGAAATGCAGGGAACAGCACCAACCGCTCTACATGGCCGCCTTTGACACTGCCAACCGTGAGGGATTATGGAGTGTCCTCAAATTCGGCTGCCCTCAAAAGTTTGTCACCATCCTCCGCCTGCTTCACGATGACATGCAAGCCGTGATCCTGACCAACGGTTCCACCACAGACCCAATTCACGTACGAACCGGGGTCAAACAAGGCTGTGTCATCGCACCAACGCTCTTCTGGATCTTCCTTGCTGCAATGCTCCATCTCACCCTCAGTAAGCTCCCCACTGGAGTGGAGCTAATTTACAGAACAAACGGGAAACTGTTCAACCTCCGTCGCCTCCAGTCCAGATCCAAGGTCGTCCCATCCTCTGTCGTCGAATTACAGTATGCAGACGACGCTTGCGTCTGCGCTCACTCGGAGGTCGAACTCCACTTCATCATTGACGTCTGCCTTTGTTGACAGTAGGCTCCCAAGGTATTTGGATAAGCATAATTTAATCGGACAGAGTCAGCATGGTTTTATGAAGGGGAAGTCATGTTTGACAAATTTGCTCGAATTCTTTGAGGACGTAACAAACAGGGTGGATAAAGGGGAACCAGTGGATGTGGTGTATTTGGACTTCCAAAAGGCATTTGACAAGGTGCCACACAAAAGATTACTGCACAAGATAAAAAATCACGGGATTGGGGGTAATATACTGGCATGGGTGGAAGATTGGCTATCTAACAGAAAACAGAGAGTTGGGATAAATGGTTCATTCTCGGGTTGGCAATCAGTAACTAGTGGTGTTCCGCAGGGGTCAGTGCTGGGACCCCAACTCTTTACAATCTATATTAATGATTTGGAGGAGGGGACCAAGTGCAACATATCCAAGTTTGCTGACGATACAAAGATGGGAGGGAAAGCAGTGAGTGAGGAGGACATAAAAAACCTGCAAAAGGACATAGATAGGCTAAGTGAGTGGGCAGAAATTTGGCAGATGGAATATAATGTTGGAAAGTGTGAGGTTATGCACTTTTTGGCAGAAAAAATCAAAGAGCAAGTTATTATCTAAATGGAGAGAAACTGCAAAGTGCTACAGTACAAAGGGACCTGGGGGTCCTGGTGCATGAAACACAGAAGGTTAGTATGCAGGCACAGCAGGTGATCAGGAAGGCCAATGGAATCTTGGCTTTTATTGCAAGGGGGATGGAGTATAAAAGCAGGGAAGTCTTGCTTCAGTTATACAGGGTACTGGTGAGGCCATACCTGGAATACTGCGTACAGTTTTGGTTTCCATATTTAAGAAAAGATATACTTGCTCTCGAGGCAGTTCAGAGAAGGTTCACTCGGTTGATTCCGGAGATGAGGGGGTTGACTTCTGAGAAAAGGTTGAGTAGGTTGGGACTGTACTCATTGGAATTCAGAAGAATGAGAGGCGATCTTATCGAAATATATAAGATTGTGAGGGGGCTTGATCGGGTGGATGTGGTGAGGATGTTTCCACTGATGGGTGAGACTAGAACTAGGGGGCATAATCTTAGAATAAGGGGCTGCCCTTTCAAAACTGAGATGAGGAGAAACTTCTTCACTCAAAGGGTAGTAAATCTATGGAATTTGCTACCTCAGAGCTGTGGAAGCTGCGACATTAAATAAATTTAAAACGGAAATAGACAGTTTCCTAGCTGATAAGGGAATTAGGGGTTACGGGGAGAGGGCAGGGAAGTGGATGTGAGTCTAGGTTCGGATCAGCCATAATCCTATTGAATGGTAGGGCAGGCCCGAGGGGCCGTATGGCCTACTCCTGCTCCTACTTCTTATGTTCTTATGTATGGAAAGTGTCCAGTACTTCTAATCTTGCTGCGGATCTGCAGCATTCTCCCTTATTGCAGCACCCCACGATTGCCGATAGCAAAATACTGCAGATGCTGGAAATCCGAAATAACAACAGAAAATGCTGGAAAAACTCAGCAGGCCAGGTACCATCCGTGGAGAGAAAATAGAGTCAACGTTTCGGGTCAAAGCCCTTTGTCAAGTTTTCTCCACTATTTCCACCGTGTTTGAAGACCGTATGCACCCTGTGATTGGCTGCATTCCCGGTGTGGGCAGTGATTGGCTACTTTCTCTGTGTGGGTTGTGATTGGCTGTTTTCTCTGTACGGCCTGTGATTGGTTACTTATTCCTGGGGTGTCATTGGCTCCAGGTCGGGCGCGATGGCGGTGCGGAAGGTTCTGGATTGGGCCCTAGTTGTGTGGCAGTTGCTCGGGCTGCTGAGGGGCGGTGAGTGCGGGGCTGGGGCCCAGGGGCTCGGTGAGTGCCGGCCCGCGGGTGTGGGCCCTGCGCCGGGGGTGGTGAGTGCCGGGCCCGGGTGTGTGGTGAGTGCGGGCCTGCGCCTGGGGCGGTGAGTGCCGGGCCCGGTGGTGTGGTGATGGGAGACGGGGCTGGAGCGGCTGACAGGCTCGCGGGTGACCATTCACGTCCTCATGGCCTTGGGCCTCGCCGAGTGGCCGATAGCCCCAGCGGGCAGTGTTAACACCAGCTTTCGCCGGCTAGTGTCGCCTCTCTGGGGCTTGTCCGTGGCGGTTCCTTACCGTCCCCGAGCCGCCATTCGGCTAGTGAGGGCGGGCTATTCAACTGTGGAGGGAATCACAACCGACAGGGGGAAAAAACTTCTGTCATTTCATCCTCTTTTACTTTGCACCTCATGGCAGCTTTCATTCTCCCCCGGCTCCTCCTTAAACTGTTCATCTGTGTGTAGAGCCAGATGAAGTAGGTGGGGTTTTAAATGAATTTTTTGCATCTGTGTTTACTATGGAGAAAGACGATGTAGACATAGAAGTCGGGCAAGGGGACTGTGACATACTTGAACATATTAGCATCGAGAGAGAGGAGGTACTAGCGGTTTTAGCAGGCCAAAAAGTGGATAAATCCCCAGGCCCGGACGAGATGTATCCCAGGCTGTTGTGTGAGGCAAAGGAGGAGATTGCAGGGGCTCTGACACAAATTTTCAGAACCTCTCTGGCCACAGGGGATGTACCAGAGGACTGGAGAACAGCTAATGTAGTACCATTATTCAAGAAGGGTAGCAGGGATAAACCAGGGAATTACAGGCCAGTGAGCCTAACATCTGTGGTAGGGAAATTATTGGAAAAAATTCTGAGGGACAAAATTAGTCTCCACTTGGAGAGGCAAGGATTAATCGGGGATAGTCAGCATGGCTTTGTCAAGGGTAAATCATGTCTGACCAATCTGATTGAATTTTTCGAGGGGGTGACTAGGTGTGTGGATGAGGGAAGAAATGCTGTGGATGTGGTTTACATGGACTTCAGTAAAGCTTTTGACAAAGTCCCGCATAGGAGACTGGTCAAGAAGGTAAGAGCCCATGGGATCCAAGGGGCCTTGGTGCGTTGGATCCTAAACTGGCTGAGTGGCAGGAGGCAGAGGGTGATGGTTGAAGGTTGCTTTTGTGACTGGAAGCTTGTGTCCAGTGGGGTACCTCAGGGATCGGTGCTGGGTCCCTTGCTGTTTGTGATCTACATTAATGATTTGGATGAGAATGTAAAGGGTATGATCAGTAACTTCGCGGATGACACGAAAATTGGTGGGGTGGTAAATTGCGAGGAGGAAAGCCTCAGGCTACAGGACGATATTAACGGGTTGGTCAGATGGGCGGGAAAGTGGCAAATGGAATTTAACCCGGAAAAGTGCGAGGTGATGTATTTTGGATGGACAAATAAGGCAAGGGAATACACAATGAGTGGTAGGACCCTAGGAAGTACAGAGGGTCAGAGGGACCTTGGTGTACATGTACATAGATCCCTGAAGGCAGCGGAACAGGTAGATAAGGTGGTTAAAAAGGGATATGGGATACTTGCCTTCATTAGCAGAGGCATAGAATATAAGAGCAGGGAGGTTATGATGGAGCTGTACAAAACGCTGGTGAGGCCACAGCTGGAGTACTGTGTGCAGTTGTGGTCGCCTCACTATAGGAAGGATGTGATTGCTTTGGAGAGGGTGCAGAGAAGATTCACCAGGATGTTACCTGGGATGGAGCGCCTCAGCTATGAAGAAAGACTCAACAGGCTGGGGTTGTTTTCCTTGGAGCAAAGGAGGCTGAGGGGGGACCTGATTGAGGTGTACAAAATGATGAGGGACATAGATATAGGGTAGATAAAGAGGAACTTTTCCCCTTAGTAGGGGGGTCAATAACAAGGGGGCATAGATTCAGGGTAAGGGGCAGGAGATTTAGGGGGGATTTGAGGAGGAACTTTTTCACCCAGAGGGTGGTTGGAAGCTGGAACTCACTGCCTGAAAGGGTGGTAGAGGCAGGAACCCTCACAACATTCAAGAAGCATTTGGATGGGCACTTGAAATGCCATTGCATACAAGGCTATGGACCAAATGCTGGAAAATGGGATTAGACTGGACAGGGATTGATGGACGGCGCAGACACGATGGGCCGAAGGGCCTCTTTCTGCGCTGTAAAACTCTATGACTCTATGACCTGATGGTAATTGCCCTGAAACACGAACCCCACCCTCCGCCCCACAGACGCTGCCTGACCTGCCGAGCAGTTCCTGCTATTTGTCCATTAGATACCTAGCATATGGTCTGTTTCTGAAATGATGCTGGTATGTTGGAGGAATTAGATGCAAGTTTAAGTCTGAATACAGTGTAAATATTCTCCCACAGACTCCCTGAGCACCAAGGAACCTGACGGGATGATGCAGTCCAAAGATACTGTGCTTCCATCCAGCACCCTCGGCACCATCACTGGTAAGCAAATATAGAATAAAAATGTCACTTTTATCTGCTCTATTCCTCTTCTGTCGTTAACGTAGAATGAGACTATTTTAAAAAAACTTTAAGGAAAGATTGCCATATGAATTAACAACAGAAAATGCTGGAAAAACTCAGCAGGCCAGGCAACATCCGTGGAGAGAGAAATAGAGTCAACGTTTCAGGTCGAAACCCTTTGTCAAGACTGAAAAGCACAGGAAATTAGATACTGTATTGCCATATGAAAGATCTGTCTAAATTTAAAATGTAGCTTCCCTTTGACATATTGATGATTCTATGTAATTTTCCCTGTGACTGTTTCTAGCAGTAACCACGGTGCCACCTTACCTGTCGAACTGCCCCAGTGCTGGGCTGTGCAGCAAATTGCCGCCGGTTTGTATGAATTGTATGCTACATTGGAACTGTATCTATGGAAAGGATGCATCATTCAACTGTACAGTCAAACCAGATGTACAGTGCATAGTAAGTAACCCTTGTGTACCAAGTCTGGGCTTGTGGGCAATATAAATCTTTACATTTTTGCCCTACTTTTTTATTTGTTTACTTTAAGTCTTTAATACAACCTATAATATAATAGCACATATTTAATATAGTAAACATCACACGGTGCTTCACACAGGAACAACAGATGCTGGGTAGTAGAAGAGGAGTTAGGGGAGATGACTGGTTGTGTGGTTGAAAAGATAGGCATTTGAACCCAGGGAGAGAAGTAAAAAGGTGCAAGGCTCCAAAGGGTAGGGCAGAGAGGGCTGGAGGCTCTGCCATCGATGGTGGAAAGTGGAGGGGGGGCATTCAGTGGCTAGAAGGGTGTGATATTGTCCATGATACCTGTCCAGCTGTCGATTTGCTGAACCACTCCCTTTATTTGGTATAATCAATCGTTTGTTCCCCTTTGTTTATGTTTCTGGTATCTCACTGTTTTCACATTCAGGATGAAAATAAGAAGGAACAGAAAACATTTCAAATAACAATGATCTGTCGGTTCTGTTGGCAACTGCCACCCACTGAGTACCAGTGCAAAGAAACCACCAAGTGCAAGACTGTGCAGTGCCCGCGGGAATATTCTATTTCCAACTGCACAGTTCTGGAACATGTGCATTGTCTTGGTAAGTGGCCTTTTAGAGAGAGCTGGTGCTGTGTGTGAGTGAGTGTGTTAGTTCGTTTAAATTATAGCAGTTTTTTCAAATGGAAAAAAAATAGTTCCGGCTGATTATTGCCTGTGTAATAACTAGCTAGAAACCGTGGCGGTCTAATGAGACTTGGGGCTCCATGTACATAGATCATTAAAATGTACAAGTACAGAAAATCATCAAAAAGACTAATGGAATGCATTATATTTAGAGGACTAGAATACAAGAGGTTAGAAATCATGCTACAGCTGTACAAAGCCCTAGTTAGACCACACTTGGAGTAGTGTGTTCAGTTCTGGGCATCGTATCTTAGGAAGGAGCGCAGCGTAGATTTACCAGAATGATACCTGGACTGCAAGGATTAAATTACGAGGAGAGCTTACAGAAACTAGGGTTGTATTCCTTGAAATTTAGAAGGTTAAGGGTGATTTCATCGACGTTTCAAGATATTAAGGGAAACTAATCGGGTAGCGAAAGATAAACTATTTCCGCTGTTTGGGGACCCTAGGACTGGGGACATAGCCTAAAAATTAGAGCCAGGCCTTTCAGGAGTCAAGTTAGGAAATACTTCTACACACACAGGGTGGTAGAAGTTTGGAACTCTCTTCCGCAAATGACAGTTGATGCTGGATCAATTATTAATTTAAATCTGAGATTGATAGATTTTTGTTAACCAAAGGTATTAAGGGATATGGGGCAAAGGCAGGTATATGGAGTTAGATCACAGATCAGCCATGATCTCACTGAATGGAGGAACTGACTCGAGGGGCTCAATAAGAACATAAGAATTAGGAGCAAGGGTAGGCCATACAGCCCATCGAGCTTGCTCCGCCATTCAATAAGATCATGGCTGAACTTTCACATCAACTCCACTTTCCCGCCCTATCCCCAGATCCCTTGATTCCTTTAGTGCCCACAAACCTGTCGATCTCTGTCTTGAATATACTCAATGACTGAGCATCCACAGGCCTCTGGGGTAGAGAATTCCAAAGATTCACAACCCTCTGAGTGAAGGAATTTCTCCTCATCTCAGTCCTAAATGGCCGACCCCTTATCCTGAGACTGTGACCCCTGGTTCTAGACTCTCCAACCAGGGGAAACAACCTCTCAGCATCTACCTTGTCAATCGCCCTCAGAATCTTTGTATGTTTCAATGAGATCACCTCTCATTCTTCTAAACTCCAGGGAGTGCAGCGAAGATTCACCAGACTGATACCTGGGATGGCAGGAATGCCGTACGAGGAGAGATTGGGTCGATTGGGCTTGTACTCGCTGGAGTTTAGAAGAATGAGAGGGGATCTCATTGAAACTTATAAAATTCTAACAGGGCTAGACAGACTAGATGCAGGAAGGAAGTTCCCGATGGCAGGGTGTCCAGAACCAGGGATCACAGTCTAAGGATAAGGGGTAGGCCATTTAGGACTGAGATGAGGAGGAATTTCTTCACCCAGAGAGTGGTGAACCTGTGGAATTCTCTACCACAGAAGGCAGTTGAGGCCAGTTCATTAAATATATTCAAGAAGGAGTTAGATGTATTTCTTAAGGCTAAAGGGATCAAGGGATATGGGGAGAAAGCAGGGACCGGGTACTGAATTTGGATGATCAGCCATGATCTCATTAAATGGCAGAGCAGGCTCGAGGGGCTGAATGGCCGACTCCTGCTCCTATCTTCTATGTTTCTATGAGTATAGGTCCAATTTACTCCATCTCTCCTCATAGGCCCACTCCTGTCCCTAAGTTCCTAAGTAGAAGGCTCTTTCACTTTCTAGTTATACTTTCCTTTGGTTGAATCTTTTCATGTTCAGTATTTGACCTACAGAACCACTGCTTGCACCTTCTGCAGAGGCAGGCTGTTGAGACCAATGCTAACCTTGTCATTGCAGCTCTTGATGTGATCAATTAACTCAGCACAGACTAAGGATCAAAGCTGGGCCGACTTGTCTGTTTAGTGGTGCCGTGATGTGATACACTTATTCACTAGGCCACCTGGGAGCTGTGGTATGTCTGTTTTGTACAAATGAATCTGAGCCCACGACTTGGCGTTGGTGAGGTTCGTCAGTGATCTAAAACTTGACATTATTTGTGACTGTTATACCATAGGTTTCTTGTTTAATTTTTTCAGGTTCAAAGTACGCCTTTGTGATTGATTTTCAACCACACTGACAGGGCTACCCTGATATAAATGAACATAAAGTGTAAAATATCTCTGACTCTCAGATTAAAGTCTGCGATTTTTATTTTATTCCTCAGGCAATCGCACATTTCAAAAGAAGATGTATTGCAATTGGACCGGGGGTTACAAGTGGTCAACTGCGTTGGCTCTCAGGTGAGAATGTGGTATTGTTTCTTGGCTGAGAATCCTGTCTGAAGTACTTGGTTTTAATCTTTTCTCTGCTCTGTCAATAGCTGAGAGGCCAATGGGTGACCAGGATTGTATCAGAAGATGGCCTGTCTTTATTCTCTTTGCAAGAGTGAGACTACCCTGTACTCACTAAGAAGTATACGTCCATTAGTATGAATCAATTTGCCCCTCCCTCCCATTCACTCCATACCTGTAGTGGTCACAGGAGGCAAGTAATAGCTATTAAGGCTATGGTGCCACGTGCGATGATTGATATCGGGTGTTGAGTTAAGTACACTTCCTGAGTTTAGTGCCGGCCATATGATTGTTATTTCTGGGCTTGCTGCAGTGTTTCCCTGTAATAGAAATCGCTGTATTAATGTCATTATTGCATTGTGTCAAGTTCCAATCTGGCCATAAGTCTTTCCAACAGATCCATGGTTCAGAAGTATTGTACAGTGAATTTATAGGAACAGGAGGAGGCCATTCAGCCCCCGAGCCTGTTGCGCCATTCAATCAGATCATGGCTGATCTGTATCTGAACTCTGTAACCCTTAATACCCATGCCTAACAAAAATCTATCAATCTCAGTTCTGAAATTTTGAATTAAACTCAACAGCTGTTTGGGGGAGAGTGCTCCAGATTTCCACTACCCTTTGTGTGAAGGACCCCATAATGGTCTAGCTCTAATTTTAAGATTATACCTTCTTATTCTGGAAGCCCCCACCTCACCCAGAGGAAATAGGGTAGATAGAGAAACTATCAAATCCTTTAATCATCTGAAACACCTCAATTAGATCACCCTTTAGTTTTTTATAGTCAAAGGAATACAAGCCTAGTCTCTGCAACTTGTCTTAATTTAACTCTTTTAACCCTGGTATCATTCGAATGAATCTGCGCTGCTCCCCCTCCAAGGCCAATAGATCCTTCCTGAGGTGCGGTGCCCAGACTGAATGCATGCTCCAGATGGGGCGTAACCAGAACTCTGTACAGCTGCAACATCACTTCCTCCCCTTTGTATTCCAGTCCCCTTGAGATAAAGGCCAACATTCCATTAGCCTTTTAAATTTTTTGTTGTACCTGTCCACTAGCTTTGTGTTTTCTGTACTTAGATCCCTAAATATCTCTGCTCATCCACAGTTCCTAGCTTCTCTCCATTTAGAAAATACTCTGATCTATCTTTCTTAGGTCTAAAGTGGATGACCTCACGTTTTTCCACATTGAATTTCATTTGCCAGAGTTTTGCCCACTCACTTAATCTAGCAACGATCCTTTGCAACATTCTGTTCCCATCTACACTATTAACTGTGCCACCTGGGTGGGGTGGGAAAGGGGAAGGCTTGATGAACCTATGAATGTGGTGCAATAAATAGTGCCTCACTGAGCCTTGGACAGAGCAAAATGCAGCCAGCATTTTAATGCCAGTGACTTGTTGCATTTAATATTTTAATTGAAGCCATGACTTTCCTGATGGGCTAGTCACGATGTGTGACTCACCACTTCAGATAGTTTCTCTCCAGGGTTTGGTTTGCATTAGACTACGTTATTGATGCCTAAATATTAATTATGATGATTTACCTCCAGAACCTGGTTTCAGGCAACTGACTTTATTCTTTCCAAATTACAAATCCCTTGAAATTCCCTCGATTTTGTGCATTCTCCTCCTGCTGTTAATTGCTCGGGAGTTGGTGTACACAGCTGATGCAGATCTGGAGAGCCCTTCTGGATCTTGTCTCAAATTGCTAAGAGACCTGCAGAGACTGTGGAGCACGTTGACCGCATGTAATAATCTCATAGCAGTCAGACCCCTGGAATGTCTGCCAGTGTTGAGGGACTGTAACTGAACTGATTTTTCCAACCAGCTTTTTATAAAAATAAAAAAAAAATTCATTCTCTGAATGTGGGTGTCGCTGGCAAGGCCGGCATTTATTGCCCATCCCTAGTTGCCCTTGAGAAGGTGGTGGTGGGCTGCCTTGAACCGCTGAGTCGGTGCAGTGAATGTGCTCCCAGTGCTGTTGGGTAGGGAGTTCCAGGGTTTTCACCCAGCAACGATGAAGCTATGTCCTCCAGTACAAGGACTTGTACAAAATGTGGTTCTCTACCTGAGTTACATTAACTCTCTTTCTTCTATGTGTACCTTACCCATTTTTCTAATATTAAAATGAGGAACAGTTGTTTAAGGCCCAGTACAGGGAAAGGTGACTTATTAGAGGATTACTTGGTATAACTACATTTATGAGCAGTTTTAATGTAGAAATATGTCCCAAGGTGCCTCACAGAAGTGTAATCAGACATAAATCAACACCAAGCCATAGAAAGTGTTATTAGGAGGGGTGAGTAAAAGCTTGGTCAAATTTTAAGGAAGGTCTTAAAAGGAGAGGGAGATGAAGAGGTGGAGATATTTATGGAGGAAATTCCAGAGCGTAGGGATTAGATGGCTGAAGGCACGGCCGCTAATAGTGGGGTGAAGGAAATTGGGGATGCACAAGAGGCCAAAGCTGGAGAAATGCAGAGATCGCGGAGGCTTGTAGGGCTGGAGGAGGTTACAGAGATGGGGAGGGGCGAGGCCATGGTGGGATTTGAACACAACGCTAAGTATTTTAAATTTGAGGTGTTGGTGGACCGGGAGCCAGTGTAGGTCAGTGAGTACAGATGATGGATGAATGGGACTTGGTGCGAGTTCGGATATAGGCAGCAGAGCTTTGGATTAGCTGAATTTATTGGAGGCTGGCCAGGAGAGTGTTGGAATAATCAGGTCTGGAGGTGACAAAAGCAGTATTCTGTAATTCCAGTAACAAACCATCCTTTACCTTTGCTGCAGTTAGATTCCTTTGCTTCTGTAACCTAAGAGGATTGGATTTTGTTTTCACTGAAGTGCATAACTTCCATGAGAATTGACAGATTCTTTCTGATCCTCTGTGGGGTGTGGTCTCTCTGAACTCACTCCAAGCAGCAATTCGGTGTGTGGCACCTAGACAGCGAGTGTTGGAAAGTATTAAACTGCAGGACAAACCTGACCCTGTGCTCGCCCACCCAATGTCCATTCATGTGCTCGTTCCAGCAGGGGTCACTGGACCGTGATGAGCAGCAGGAACCCCGGCTGATTTTTCTTCTCTCTAATCCCGGGACACTGAGACTAATTATAGATTCCCAGCTGAGATCCGGCATCGAGCCCGAGACCTCTCGCTGGCTCAGTATCATGTGTTACCAACAGAGCCATAAGGAGAATCAAAGAAGATAATTTCTGTGTTGGTTTGCCGGCCAGTGTGGGGGATATCAGGATGGAAAGCCAGGACTCCTTTGCTCGCTGATTGTGTAACATTTTCTTCTTGCCTAATGGAAATTTTAATTTGATTTCAGCATTACATTGGGAGGGTTCGGAGCTGACCGCTTCTATTTGGGCCAATGGAAGGAGGGTCTTGGCAAACTCTTCAGCTTCGGAGGGCTTGGAATATGGACCTTGATAGATGTGCTGCTGATTGGGATTGGGTACGTTGGGCCTGCAGACGGCTCTCTCTACATCTGAGCTGCACAAGAAGTCTCGCCTTTGACGCTACTGAACTGTACAAGTGACAGCGCCATATGAAATTATGGAACAGCAGTTGCTGATACTTGGGAGAGTGTGCTGCTGTTATGTACAGTATCTGTACTGGGATCATTTTTGCCTTTCTTTACCAAGGTGAGGACTTGTACAAGATAATTCAACCAGGTACACTGGGTTCCTGTTGCTTTTCGGCTTTGCCGGCCAACAGTGGTGATCGTGATCATTGAAATTACCAAGGAAGGCATCTTTGGGACCCTGTCGTGGTTTGTTGCTTTTTCCACTGATCCCTTGATTCGTGGTGATTTTTGATTGAGTCCTTTTTATGGAGGGCTGCAGACAGTTTGCTGATATGGCAAGGACCCAGTATGTGCCTGAAAAACTCTGATTAGAAGTGAAAATCCTGCCAAGAAGTGGGAGTTGATGAAACGTGGAATACCCTGGACTTCAACAGTGCTGAAAAATATTTGAAGTTATTTGGCATTTGGCGATTAGCATTTTGTTCTCGAGTGTGATTAACTTTTTTACTCATTCGCTGAGATAAGAGAGAAAGAGAGCAGAATGGGAAACGGGGCAGCATAATCACACGAACAGGACTGCAAATTCCAAAGTTGTGGGTTTCTCTGCCCAGTAAATTGTTACTTTTTGGAACTGCTGTGTCACCAGTGACATAATGAAAGCACAGCAGCTGCTGATAAACCCCACAGTAACCTGCAGTGGGTTGGGGTTGATACCTGTCTGGCCTCCATTGCAGCTCAGTATATGTGTAAATAGTGACTTGTTTTACAATTGCATGTGACAGTGAGTGTGCCAGAGCGGTGTGCCTGAGAGTGATACACAGGCTTAGTCCAGCCTGCACCACTCAGTTACCCGATCCTGCACCAGTTGCTCTGGTGAGCTCCCGAGTGGAGACCCCACAGGAACCACAAACCAAGGGCGGGCTGTTAGTCGACTGCTGTTAGCTCCCTAATGTTTGCCAATTAGAGTGGCGTTGGCGGGATCAGGGGAACCTCCCTGCTGTGTGGTGTTTGGCTTGGGAGAGCAGGAAAGGGAATTGGAGGGTAACATGGCCGCAAATAGTAAGAAGCTCCTAATGTAATGATGCACCTTTATGTAAGTGGCCAAATTACAGAATGAACCTTCAGTCCTAGGCAAGGTTGCAGCATTCTGGGCTGGAATCCCAGATTTAGTGCAGCATGATGGGTCTTCAGTATGGGGGAGAGGATGTGGAGAGGAGGAAGGATAAATTGGTCACTGTTCAATTATACCATCTTCTGCCTGGTAGAGATATAACGGCAGGTGTTTCAAAGCATCTCCCCAAGGAAAAATCAGCAGGAAAGTTGAGTTGAATTCTTATTTATACACTTTTTTTGATCTGGCTGGTCTCTCACCCACAGTGATCTATGTTGCCTGTGAGCTACAGACAATTTGTGACCGGCTGGTTTGATACAGTGCTTCAGATGTGGAGAGATTTGCTGTACTGTATATGGTTACAAAAATGTTAACAAACATTGCTGTATCAATATGACCCATTATTTGAACAAGTTTAATTTCCTTTTGGTTCATATTAAACTTGCTTTAGTTAATATGCTGGGAGTGGGGAGATCCCACTTGACCAAAGATGTCTATTGAATATTCCTGATACAAGTGCATTGTAGCTCAAGTGTTGTTTCTAGTACAGCAGATTCTTCTGAAAAGTAATAATCTACAAAATAACATTTCTATACATTACAAATTAGTTCAATGTAGCAGGGTACCGCAAGGAAGTGTTTGACGATGCATGAATAATTGTTCTCTAGTAAGCTGTTTTAACTTTTTTTGGGCTGGGTTTGACCTGAAGGTAAAGGTAGCCGAAATGTTTTTTTTTTTTACTTCTCCGGAGTGCTGCAGTATTGGTACAAGACTTTGTCGTAGAATGCTACAGCACAGAAAGAGGCGCATCATACCTGTGTCAGCTCTTTGAAAGAGCTATCCAATTAATCCCACTCGCCTGCTCTTCCCCCCCCATAGTCCTGCAAGTTTTTACCCGTCTAATATTTATCCAATTCCCTTTTGAAAGTTATTGAATTTGCTTCTACCACCCTTTCAGGCAGTGCATTCTAGATCCTAACAACTCGCTGCATACATTTTTTTCCCTCATGTCGCCTCTAGTTCTTTTGCTAAATAGCTTAAATCTGTGTCCTATGGACAAAGCCATCTCACCACTGCTTCATTGAATGAGAATGCCTGCAGCTAGAGGGACAGGTTTCTAGGCTATTGTGGATTGCTGGGTGGATACACTTTGGCATAGAAAAATAGGAGCAGGAGTAGGCCATTCGGCCCTTCGAGCCTGCTCCACCATTCAATATTATCATGGCTGATCCTCTATCTCAATACCATATTCCCGCTCTCTCCCCATACCCCTTAATGCCTTTTGTGTCCAGAAATCTATCCTCCAATATATTCAGTGACTTGGCCTCCACAGCCTTCTGTGGTAGAGAATTCCACAGGTTCACTACCCTCTGAGTGAAAAAAAATTCTCCTCATCTCAGTCCTAAATGTCCTACCCTGTATCCTGAGACTGTGACCCCCCCCTTGTTCTATAGCCCCTAGCCAGGGGAAACATCCTCCCTGTATCCATTCTGTCGATGAGATCCCCTCTCATTCTTCTAAACTCTAGTGAATGCAGGCCTAGTCGAACCAATTTCTCCTCATACGACAGTCCTGCCAGCCCAGGAATCAGTCTGGTGAACCTTCGCTGCACTCCCTCTATGGCAAGTATATCCTTTCTTGGGTAAGGAAACCAAAACTGCACACAGTATTCCAGGTGTGGTCTCACCAAGGCCCTGTATAACTGTAGTAAGACATCCTTGCCCCTGTACTCAAATCCTCTTGCAATGAAGGCCTACATACTATTTGCCTTCCTAACAGCTTGCTGCACCTGCATGTTTGCTTTCAGTGACTGGTGTATAAGGACACCCAGGTCCCTCTGTACATCAACATTTCCCAATTTATCACCATTTAAATAATACTCTGCCTTTCTGGATTTCCTACCGAAGTGGATAACTTCACATTTATCCACGTTATACTGCATCTGCCATGTATTTGCCCACTCACTCAACTTGTCTAAATCGCCTTGAAGCCTGTTTGCATCCTCCTCACAACTCACAATCCCACCTAGTTTCATGTTGTCAGCAAACTTGGAAATATTACATTTGGTTCCCTCATCCAAATCATTGATATATATTGTGAATAGCTGGGGCTACATAAAAGATAGGAGCAGGAGTAGGCCATTCGGCCCCTCGAGCCTGCTCCGCCATTTAATGAGATCATGGCTGATCATCCAAATTCAGTACCCTGTCCCTGCTTTCTCCCCATAGCCCTTGATCCCTTTAGCCTTAAGAAATATATCCAACTCCTTCTTGAATGTATTTAATGAATTGGCCTCTACTGCCTTCTCTGGTAGAGAATTCCACAGGTTCACCACTCTCTGGGTGAAGAAATTCCTCATGTCTGTCCTAAATGGCCTACCCCTTATCCTTAGACTGTGACCCCTGGTTCCACACTCCCTGGCCATCGGGAACATCCTTCCTGCATCTAGTCTGTCTTGTCCTGTTAGAATTTTATAAGTTTCAATGAGATCCCCTCTCATTCTTCTAAAGTCCAGCGAGTATAAGCCCAATCGACCCAATCTGTCCTCGTATGTCATTCCTGCCATCCCAGGTATCAGCCTGGTGAATCTTCGCTGCACTCCCTCCATGGCAAGAACATCCTTCCTCAGATAAGGCGACCAAAACTGCTCACAATACTCTAGGTGTGGTCTCACCAAGGTCCTGTACAACTGCAGCAAGACATCCTTGTTCCTGTACTCGAACCCTCTCGCTATGAAGGCCAACATACCACCTGCTGCACCTGCATGCTTACTTTCAGCGACTGGTGCACAAGGACACCCAGGTCTCTTTGCACTTCCCCTTCTCCCAATTTATTGCCATTCAGATAATAATCTGCCTTCCTGTTTTTGACACCAAAGTGGATAACCTCTCATTTATCCACATTATATTGCATCTGCTATGCTTCTGTCCAATCACCCAACCTGTCCAAATCATACTGGAGTTTCTCGGCATCCTCCACAGCACTCACGTCCATCCAGCTTTGTGTCGTCTGCAAACTTGGAGATATTACATCTAGTTCCCTCGTCTAGATCATTGATATATATTGTGAATAGCTGGGGTCCTAGGACCGATCCCTGCGGTACCCCACTAGTCACTGCCTGCCACTCGGAAAAAGACCCGTTTATTCCAACTCTTTGCTTTCTGTCTGCCAACCAGTTCTCTATCCAAGTCAATACCTTGCCCCCAATCCCATGTGCTTTAATTTTGCACACTAACCTCTTATGTGGGACTTTATCAAAGGCCTTCTGAAAATCCAAATACACCACATCCACTGGTTCTCCCTTATCTATTCTACCAGTTACATCCTCAAAAAACTCCAGTAGGTTTGTAAAACACAATCTCCTTCATAAATCCATGTTGACTGTCTAATCCCGTTATATCATCCTTTATAATACTCTAGCATTTTCCCTACTACTGATGTGAGGCTAACCGGTGTGTAGTCCCCTGTTTTCTCCCTCCTTTTTTAAATAGTGGGGCTACATTTGCCACCCTCCAATCTGCAGGAACTGTTCCATAATCTATAGAATTTTGGAAGATGACAACCAATGCATCTACTATTTCCATGGCTACGTCTTTTAGTACTTTGGGATGCAGATTATCAGGCCTTGGGGATTTATCGGTTTTCAGTCCCATTAATTTCTCCAGCACTTTTTTTTACTAATACGAATTTCCTTTAATTCCTCCTTCTCATTAGACCCTTGGTTCCCTAGCATTTCTGGGAAGTTATGTGTCCTCTTCTGTGAAGACAGAACCAAAATATGTTTAATTGCTTTACCATTTCCTTGTCTCCCATTTCTGACTAAGGGACCTATATTTATCTTCACTAATCTTTTTCTTTTTACATACTTGTAGAAGCTTTTGCAATCCATGTTTATGTTCCTTGCAAGTTTACTCATACTCTATTTTTCCCTGCTTAATCAATCTCTTGATCCTTTTTTGCTGAACTCTAAACTGCTCCCAGTCCTCTTTCTGGCAACTTTATATGACTCCTCTTTGGCTCTAATACTAATTTTTTTTGTTAGCCATGGTTGGGCCACTTTTCCTTTTGTGTTTTTGCGCCAGAAAGGAATGTATAACTGTTGCAATTCATGTATTCGTTCTTAAATGTTAGCCATTGCCTATCCACCGTTATGCCTTTTAATGAAGCTCCCCAATCTATCATAGCCAACTCACTCCTCATACCTCTAGTTTCTTTTGTTTAGATTTAGTACCCTAGTTTTGGATTGGATGACTTCACTTTCCATCTTAATGAAGAATTCTATCATGTTATGGTCACTCTTCCTGAAGGACCCCGCACAACAAGATTATTAATTAACCCTTCTCATTGCACAATACCTAATCTAGGGTAGCCTGTTCCCTAGTTAGCTCCTCAACGGACTGGTCTAAAAAACCATCTCGTACACACTCCAGGAATTCCTCTTCCACAGTATTATTGCTAATTTGGTCTGGTTTGGTTCTGATGCCTTAAGTTCTTTGGTCAGATTAACTTGGTCTAATCCTATTTTTCATTTCTAAGCAACCAAATGCTGCATAGTACGCTGATGTAACTTGCCTCCTAACCCCTCTGCGTCCAGGACGGTAGTACAGGAGAAGTACTGCTGTTTACTGGACACTGCCCCAGTTTCAGTCTGGTCTCAGAGGCCCTTCGGCCCATCGTGTCCGCGCCGGCCATCATGCCCTGTCTAATCTAATCCCATATTCCAGCATTTGGTCCGTAGCCTTGTATGCTATGGCATTTCAAGTGCTCATCCAAATGCTTCTTGAATGTTGTGAGGGGTCCAGCCTCCACAACCCTTTCGGGCAGTGAGTTCCAGACTCCAACCACCCTCTGGGTGAAAAAGTTCTCTCTCAAATCCCCTCTAAACCTCCCACCCTTTACCTTGAATCTATGCCCCCTAGTTATTGACCCTTCTACTAAGGGAAAAAGCTCCTTCGTATCCATCCTATCTATGCCCCTCATAATTTTGTACACCTCAATCATGTCCCCCCTCAGCCTCCTCTGCTCCAAGGAAAACAAACCCAATCTGCCCAGTCTCTCTTCATAGCTGAAGCGTTCCAGCCCTGGTAGCATCCTGGTGAATCTCCTCTGCACCCTCTCCAAAGCTATCACATCCTTCCTGTAGTGTGGTGACCAGAACTGCACACAGTATTCCAGCTGTGGCCTAACCAGTGTTTTATACAGCTCCATCATAACCTCCTTGCTCTTATATTCTATGCCTCGGCTAATGAAGGCAAGTATCCCATATGCCTTTTTTACCACCTTATCCACCTGTTCCGCCGCCTTCAGGGATCTGTGTACTTGCACACCCAGATCCCTCTGACCCTCCGTCTTGCCTAGGGTCTTACCATTCATTGTGTATTCCCTTGCCTTGTTGGTCCCCCCAAAGTGCATCACCTTGCACTTTTCCGGGTTAAATTCCATTTGCCACTGTTCCGCCCATCTGACCAACCCATCGATATCGTCCTGCAGACTGAGACTACCCTCCTCGCTATTTACCACCCTACCAATTTTTGTATCATCCGCAAACTTACTGATCATACCTTTTACATTCATATCCAAGTCATTAATATAGACCACAAACAGCAAGGGACCCAGCACCGATCCCTGTGGTACCCCACTGGCCACAGGCTTCCAGTCACAAAAACAACCTTCAACCATCACCCTCTGCCACTAAGCCAGTTTTTTATCCAACGTGCCAAGGCACCCTGGATTCCATGGGCTCTTACCTTCTTGACCAGTCTCCTGTGCGGGACTTTATCGAAGGCCTTACTGAAATCCATGTATACCACATCCACTGCGTTGCCCTCATCCACACACCTAGTCACCCCCTCAAAAAATTCAATCAAATTAGTCAGACATGATCTTCCCTTGACAAAGCCATGTTGACTATCCCTGATTGATCCTTGCCTCTCCAAGTGGAGACTGATTTTGTCCCTCAGAATTTTTTCCAATAATTTTCCCACCACTGATGTTAGGCTCACTGGCCTGTAGTTCCCCGGTTTTTCCCTACTCCCCTTCTTGAATAATGGAACTACATTAGCGGTTCTCCAGTCCTCTGGCACATCCCCTGTGGCCAGAGAGGTTCTGAATGTGTGTTAGAGCCCCCGCAATCTCTTCCTTTGCCTCACACAGCAGCCTGGGATACATTTCGTCCGGGCCTGGGGATTTATCCATTTTTAGGCCTGCTAAAACCGCCAATACCTCCTCCCTCTCGATGTTAATGTGTTCGAGCATATTACAGTCCCCCCGCCCTATTTCTATGTCTACATCGTCCCTCTCCATAGTGAAAACAGATGCAAAAAATTCATTTAGAACCCCTCCTACATCTTCCGGCTCTACACACAGATTGCCACTTTTGTCCCTAATGGGCCCTATTTTTTCCCTAGTTATCCTCTTACCCTTAATATACTTATAAAACATCTTAGGATTTTCCTTTATTTTGCTCACCAGTGTTATTTCATGGCCCCTCCTTGATCTCCTAATTTCTTTTTTAAGTATCCCCCTGCACTTTTTGTACTCCTAGGGCTTCCTCCGTCTTTAGCCTTTTGTATCTGCCAAAAGCCCTCTTTTTTCTAATCCATTCTCGTATATCCCCTGACATCCAAGGTCCCCTGTGGTTTTTGGAACCACCCTTGACCTTTACGGGAACATGTTGCCATTGTATGATCTCAATCTCCCTTCTGAAAGCCTCCCATTGCTCCGATGCGGATTTTCCTACAAGTAGCTGATCCCAGTCCATTTTGGCCAGATCCTGCCTTATCCTATTAAAATCGGCCTTCCCCCAATTTAGAACCTTTATTTCCGGCCCATCCCTATCCTTTTCCATGACCACCTTAAATCTCACCATATTATGGTCACCGTCACCAAAGTGCTCACCTACTAGCACTTCTTCCACTTAGCCGGCCACATTCCCTAGAATTAGGTCCAGTACCGCCCCCTCTCTTGTAGGACCTTCTACATGCTGGCTCAAAAAGCTCTCCTGGATGCACTTTAAGAATTCTACACCCTCTGAGCCTTTCACACTCTGACTATCCCAGTTAATATTGGGGAAGTTGAAATCCCCCATTATTATTACCCTATTATTTGCACATTTCTCTGAGATTTGCCTACATATCTGTTCCTCTATCTCCCCCTGACTGGAGGCCTATAGTACACTCCCAAAGTGCTTGCCCCCTTCTTGTTTTTAAGCTCCACCCATATGGCCTCATTTGAGGAACCTGCTAATATGTCATCCCTCCTTACTGCAGTAATTGACTCCTTAATTAATATTGCTGCACCCCCTCCTCTGTCTCGCCTGAAGATTCTGTACCCCGGAATATTGAGCTGCCAGTCTTGCCCCTCCCTCAACCATGTCTCCGTGATAGCAACAATATCATACTCCCATGTGTTTATCAACACCTTCAGTTCATCCACCTTATTTGCAAGACTCCTTGCATTAAAATAGATGTCATCCAGCCTTGCCCTTGTATATTTGCCCTGTCTACCAAGCTGACTTGTTTTTTTCTCTATAATTGGCAGCACATCACCCACTATTTCAGCTCCCCTCTGTATCCCATCCCCCTGCCAAGTTAGTTTAAACCCCCCCCCCCCCCCAACAGTGCTAGCCAACCTCCCCGCAAGGATATTTGTCCCGCTCTGGTTCAGGTGCAACCCGTCCGACTTGTACAAGTCCCACCTTCCCCAGAAGCAGGCCCAGTGATCCAGGAAAGTAAAACCCTCCCCCCTACACCAACTCTTTAGCCACGCATTCATCTGCTCTATCCTCCTATTCCTAGACTCACTAGCACGTGGCACTGGGAGTAATCCAGAGATTACAACCTTTGAGGTCCTGCTCTTTAATCTGTTACCTAGCTCCCTAAATTCTTGATGCAGGACCTCATCCCCCTTCCTACCTATGTCGTTGGTCCCAATGTGGACCACGACCTCTGCCTGCTTACCCTCCCCCTTAAGAATGCCCTGTAGCCGCTCAGTGACATCCATGACCCTGGCCCCAGGGAGGCAACAAACCATCCTGGAGTCACGTTTGCGGCCACAGAAACGCCTATCTGTTCCCCTTACGATAGAATGTTTGGGGCACTGGGCAATTCTATATTTTGCCCCTCTGCTTGGGCACTTTCCACTTTTTTAAAATGTGTTTCTGATCTTTAGCGGTGAATAATTGGCATGGTGTTTAATAGCTTGTAGGCAAAACACTTCAAAAAATTAACAAGGCAACTTGACACAACAAAGATGCAGTAATCATGACACACATGCACACCTTGCAAATAGTCACAAACCCAAATAGTAAAGTATTTGCCCATCGTGCCATTGCCAGCTCTTCAACTGGACCTACCTACCTTGTATCTATTTATATCTCTTCAAATACTTCCCCAATTTCCTTTTAAATTATACTGTAGTTTCTTTCCCAATAGCCATTTACAGTAAAGTATTCCATGCCTTAACACGTGAAAACATTTCTAATGTCCCTTGTTACCGATTCGCTAACCAGCAGTGGTGTTCGGTACAACGAGGCCCAATTTTTCACCCTTCTACCAGTTCTGGATGAGCAGAAATTCTCAATATTGATTGGTAAGACCGAAGCCATTGTTTCCGTATCCCGCCACAAACTGCGTTCCCTAGCCACCAACTCCATCCCTCTCCCTAACATCTGTCTGAACCACACTGTTTGCAACCTTGGTGTTATATTTGACCCTGAAATTAGCTTCCAACCACATATCTGCAGCATAACTAAGAACACCTATTTTCACCTCCATAACATTGCCCATCTCTGCCCCTGCCTCACTTATCCACTGCTAAAACCCTCATCCATGCCTTTACCTCCAGCCTTGACTATTCCAATGCACTCCTGGCTGGCCTTCCACATTCTACCCTACGTAAACTTGAGGCCATCCAAAACTCGGCTGCCCATGTCCTAACTCGCACCAAGTCCCGTTCACCCATCACCCCTGTGCTCGCTGACCTACATTGGATCCCAGTTAAGCAGCGCCTCTTTCAAAATTCTCATCCTTGTTTTCAATTCCCTTCATGGCCTCGCCCCTCCCTATCTCTAATCTCCAGGGCCCCCCGCACCAGAGATATCTACGCTCCTCATTCTGCCTTCTTGAGCATCCCTGATTATAATCGCACAACCATTGGTGGCCGTGTCTTCTGTTGTGTAGGCCGTAAGCTCGAATTCCCTGCCTAAACCCCTCTGCCTTGCTACCTCTTTCCTCCTTTAAGACACACCTTAAAACCTACTTCTTTGACCAAGCTTTTGGTCACCTGCCCTAATTTCTCCTTGTGGCTGTGTTTTTTTGTCTTAATACTTCTGTGAAGCGCCTTGGGATGTTTTACTACATTAAAGGTGTGATACAAATAGAAGTTGTTGTTGTATAACCTCATTCCTGTATCAATCCAGTAAAACATTAGTCTGTTTTTCATGGCTAATATCCTTAAGGAATGCTCAGCACTGCACACACTACTCCAGATGTGGTCTAAACAAATTAATCACTGATAATTCCACGCACCTCTGTATAAAACTGAGAATCTGTTACCTTTCATGGGATTTTACACCTGCACTCTCACCCCTAAAATCTATATCTGCACTTTAAGATCAGCATCAGCCACCAATCTGCCCACTGCATTGTGTTTATCCTGAATTTTCCCTCAGTTTGCTATGCTCCCATTTTGGTGTTATCAGCAAACTTTGATATCCTTCTTGTGCTCATGTCCAAATGATTTATTTAATGGACAAAAGGACACAACTACGCACAATACCATATTCCACCAATTGGGAAAAGTAATTTATCCCTACTCCATGCCACCTCCGTCCATCTAGTTACTGCCCTTTAATGCCATGTGCCTTAATTTTCACACCAAGCCTCCTATGTGACACCTTGTCAAACACCAGCTTGTTCACATTCACTATTTCCTTTTATCTGATGCACACAACTCCTCAAAATTCAATTAGTCAAACATTACTTTCCCTTTATAGATCTCTACAAGAATCTTTACACCCTGAATTCTTGTCATTTTTTCTTTGGTTGCTGTAGGTATAGGCCACCTAGTTAAAAATGCATGCTTAATACATGCAGCTAACTCCCCATCAGTTTAGTCAAAATATGCTTGAGTTTGTCTGTTCGAGTCTTTAGCAGTTGAAGCTTAGTGAAACATCAACTCATTCCTTTTTTATTCCAGGCAAAGAAAGAATTTGCATTTATAAGCACCTTTCATGACCTCAGGATCCTAAAACTCTTTACAGCCACTGAAGTACTTTTGTAGTCACTGTTGTAACGTAGGAGGGCAAGTTGCTGGTGCTATTGGCAGTCCCATTTGAGGATCTGGTGCACTTAACCTGCCCCCTTATGACCAATTGGGATTTGTGCCTGGCATGTAAGTAGGCCAGAGGCATTATCTGCTCCAATTTTTGATTGGTACTCTGGCAGCCAGCTTCAGCACAGACCTTCAATGACAGCAAATTGAAAGTTAAGTGCTGTATCAAACATTTGTCCTTCATGGTTCAGCACCTACTCCATATGCTTCCTCCTGCTACAGCTGTGACATGGATTTGTGGCAGGTAAGGTGTGGGGCAAACTAACTTCAGACAGTAGCTGCATGGTAGGCATGATAGAGACGAGGTGTAAATACACACATCTATCCATCAATCAGTGCCTCTGGGCAAGCAGCTGCTACTAATGCTCCACACTTCACAAGTTACGATCTTTTTTCTGAGAGATGCTGGTCACAAACTCCAACCCCTCTGGCACAGTGAATTGGGTAGGTCTACAGTATCAAGATACTGACGATTAACCACAAGAGCCTATAGCAGTTGATATTCTTTCTGCAGCTTGTAAAATTTAAGCAGCAGGAAGCATATCTGTATCTGTACAGGTAAACCACAGTTTTAGCTGGTGTACCACTGCCATTTAACAGGATATCCATAACCATGCACTTTAGCTTTTTGGACATATCACACTTACCTCCAGGGACAAGGCATGCACCTTCTGGCACACTAATCCTACAGGTAGAGATCTCACTGGAGTTTGGTTCAGGGACTCAACTAGTGTCCACTGACCTAAAGCCAAAGTTACTCAGTAGATGTTGCCAGCCTATGACTATCGAGCCAATGCATGAGCCTGATCACAGACTGGGGTGTTTGGAATTTAACCCACACTAATATATGCAATACTTCAGTTTGAGACAACTATCCCCATTCCCTGCTTTTACTTGCACTATTAGTAGTTGTTAAAACTTTGCAGCAGCCTTGTTTGAAAACAAATTTGCATTCTGCCATTTTAAAATGCTGTTGTCCAACAATGGGTGATGGCAGCAAGGCTACACTTATTGTTCAAGCAGCATCGGATTTAGATGGTGCTGGGTCACTGAGCTAATCTGGTCCTTGTGGGGCTGGCAATAGGTAGGAAATCCATCATAGGTGTTTGCTTTCACTGCAGTACTGGCCCTCTTGCCTGACTCAGCAGCCCATGGCTTCAAGCTCCACTTGAGACTTGAACACGTAATCTCGGCTGACACTGAGGCAGTACTGAGGGAGCACCGCACTGTTGGAGGTGCCAACATCCCATCTATGGTGGATGTAAAAGATCCCATGGCACTATCTGAAGAGCAGGGGAGTTTGCTCAATATTTCACTAACAGATTACCTCTAGTCATTTACCCTGTTGCTGTGAGGATGTTAAAGGTGCCATTTAATTGCAAGGCCTTTCTTTTCTATTAACCAAGCAACAGCAATATATGCTCAAGTCTGGATGGTACATGTGGCAGTGACGGTTCCACAATACTGCAGCTGCTGGAAATCCAAAATAACAGAAGATGCTAGAAAAACTCAGCAGGTCAGGCAACATCCGTAGAGAGAAATTTGAGTTGACGTTTCGCGTCGAAACCCTTTTTCAAAACTGGAAAGAAAAGAAAATAGATCGAAGGCAGGGCTGCGATCGAACAAAAGAAGTGAAAGAGACAATAAAAGGAATTTGAAACCAGACGAGATGGTAATAGACAGCTGAGATTAGGTGTGAAGTGTACTGGCAGGTAAGATACAGCTGCCAGGTGGGAGAGAGAAACAAAAGGAAAGGGGGGAGGAGGGGTGGGGGAAGGAAGACCCAAAACAAAGGGGTGGAAAAAATTATAAGTAAAAATGTAATAGGGGCCGAGGTTATGATCTGAAATTGTTGAACTCGATATTGAGTCCGGAAGGCTGCAAAGTGCCTAATTGGAAGATGAGGTGCTGTTCCTCGAGTTTACGTTGAGCTTCCGTGGAACAATACAAGAGGCCAAGGACGGTGAGGTCTGAGTGGGAATGGAGCGGTGAATTAAAATGACAGGCGACCGGAAGCTCGGGGTCACCCTTACGGACTGAACAGAGGTGTTCCGCAAAGCGGTCACCCAATCTGCGTTTAGTCCCCCCACTGTAGAGACCGCATCGTCAGCAGCGAATACAGTATACTAGATTGCAAGAAGTACAAGTAAATCGCTGTTTCACCTGGAAGGGGTGTTTGGGGCCCTGGACAGTGGGAAAGGGAGGGAGGGGGGGGGGGGGGGGAAAGAGGTATAGGGGCAGGTGTTAAATCTCCTCCGCTTGCACGGGAAGGTGCCAGGCGAAGGGCTGTTTGGGGTGATAGAGGAGTGGACTAGGGTGTCTCGGAGGGAGCGGTCCCTGCGGAATGCTGGGAGGGGAGGGGAAGATACATTTGGTGGTGGGATCACTTTGGAGGTAGCGGAAATGGCGGAAGATGATCCGTTGAATGTGGAGGCTGGTGGGGTGAAAGGTGAGGACAAGGGGAACCCTATCGTGGTTCCGGGAGGGAGGGGCAGGGGTGAGGGCAGAAGTGCGGGAGATAGAACAGACACGGTAGAGGGGAATCCTTGGTTGCGGAAAAAGGAAGACATGTCGGAAGCACTGGTGTGGAAGGTGGCATCGTCGGAGCAGATACGGCAGAGACTGAGAAACTGGGAGAATGGAATAGAATCCTTACAGGAGGCGGGGTGGGAGGAAGTGGGCTTGTCGTGAATATTGGTCGATAACCTATCCCCAGAGATGGAGACTGAGAAGTCGAGGAAAGGAAGGGAAGATTCAGAGATGGACCATGTAAAGGTGAGGGAAGGGTGGAAATTGTCTAGTTCGGGGCGAGAGCAGGAAACGGCACCGCTACAATGTATCGGAAAAAGAGGTGAAGGAGGGGACCTGAGTAGGACTGGAACAAAGATTGTTCCACATACCCCACGAAAAGGCAGGCATAGCTAGGACCCATATGGGTACCCATAGCAACACCTTTGATTTGGAGGAAATGAGTGGAGTTAAAGGAGAAGTTGTTCAATGTGAGAACAAGTTCAGCCAGGCGGAGGAGGGTGGTGGATGGGGACTGGACGGGCTTCTGTTCAAGGAAGAAGCGGAGCGCCTTCAGGCCATCCTGGTGGGGGATGGAGGTGTAGAGGGATTTTACGTCCATGGTGAAAAGGAAGCGGTTGGGGCCAGGAAACTGGAAACTGCTAAAGTGGCGGAGGGTGTCCGAAGAGTCGCGGATGTAGGTGGGAAGGGACTGGACAAGGGGCGAAAAGATAGAGTCGAGATAGGAAGTGATAAGTTCCGTAGGGCAAGAACAGGCTGAAACGATGGGTCTACCAGGACAGTCCTGTTTGTGGATCTTGGGAAGGAGGTAGAAGCGGGCTGTGCGGGGTTGGGGAACTATGAGGTTGGTGGCAGCAGGGGGAAGATCTCCAGAGGAGATGAGGTCAGTGACGGTCTTGGAAACGGTGGTTTGATGTTCGGTAGTGGGGTCATGCTCCAGGTGGAAATTGTGGTGTATGTGCCTTTAAGAGCCCCCTGTGTACTGTAATGCCGGTAATGGCCACTCGGGCTATATAAGCCTGTATAGTGTCTTGTATCTGTTAGTTCACCTCCAGACTTTGTTCAGTAAACACCTGTGAAATCAACTCCTGCATTCCGTGTCTCCATTAACACGGATACAACAGTGGCGACGAATTGGAAATGGACTTACCTGCAATTCGGCAGCACCTCAAGGAGATCGATTCCTCAGACGAAAGTCGAAGAAAAACAAGAAAGGAAAAAAAAAACTGGTTTCACCAGCTAGCCCAGCTGGTGGCATGTACTGCAATAATCCTTCCTGGGCGGCGGGCTGGGGCTCCATCGGCTGGCTCTGCAGCGGGGCCGAGCAGTGAAGGTGGAGGCAAACACAGACAGAGGGTGGAGCACTCGGGAGACGGCCGGCACTGCAAAGCAGGTCGGCGTTCGGACCAAGCAAAGGGAGGGAAAAGTCCCAGAGAGTCCGGCGGGAACGAGTCTCCACCTATTAAAAATACCTATGTAAATAAAAACCGCGGAGAACAGCGTTATCAGCAGCGGCGGGAAAGCGCGGGAGGCGCCTTTTTTTTCAGGATGCCTAAGACTGGCAATATTACTGCTTTCGATAGCGATATAGAGGATTGGACCACATATGTGGAAAGAGTGGAGGTATATTGCACAGCAAATGAAATAGAGGATGATAAAAAGGCATCAGTACTTCTAAATCTAATGGGCACAAGGACATACGGGCTGTTACGAAACTTAATCACTCCAGCCAAACCGAAGGACAAGAATTTTAAGGAGACTGTTGATACCCTACAGGAGCACTTAAACCCAACACCGCTACTGATAGCGGAACAATTCAAATTCTTCAGGAGGAATCAGCACAAGAATGAAAGTAACGCTGATTACCTCACCGAATTAAGGAAGCTGTCAAAGCACTGCCAATTCGGGGCAGGACTGGCAGATTCTCTTCGAGACAAATTCGTCTGCAGTTTCCTAAGTGAAGGAACACAGAAAAGGCTACTTTGAGAAAGATTTGACACTGGACAAGGCTTTCAGTGTGGCTGTATCATACGAAGCAGCCGCAAGAGGAGCTGCAGAGATACAGCAAAAGCCACAGGACTTCAGCACCCATGAAATGACACAGGGTTGAGAGAGATGTTATCGCTGCGGCAGATCCACCCATGACCAGAGGGACTGCTGGTTCAAGGACAAAGCATGCAGGCAATGCGGAAAGATTGGACACATTGCACGTGTATGCCGATCTGGAAACAAAAAATCCACGGACAGGAAAAAAATCAATAAGGAAAAGTACAGAAAGGTACAAATGATGACGGACAGTTGCTCCGAAGACCAGAAGAGCGATAGCAACTCCGGAAACAAGAGACTAAGCGGTCTCAAATTACATAATGTAATTGCCAAAGAAGATTACCAGACCATTTGGGTTACCCTCACGATAGCGGGGTCCCCAGTTAAAATGGAGCTAGATGCAGGATCAGCTCTTACCGTCATAAGTCGACGGGATTACGAGCGGCTATTTCCGCATATACCTTTGAAAGACACATCCATTGTCTTGAAAACATATACGGGGCAGAAAGTAAACCCCAAAGGGAAAATAAGGGTGCCTGTTGTATACAACGGCAAGGAAATACAGAAGTTGTATTTATACGTTCTGCAAGATGGTGGTCCACCGCTGTTGGGACGTGAATGGATCAGGAACATACGTTTAGACTGGCACTCCATTCAGGCACTGACGGTAACTAGTAAGAAAAAAAATGATGACGACGTCATACCTGAACGATTAAAAGACATCTTGGCCAACGCCAAGGAAGTGTTTCAACAGGAACTAGGAACCTTGAAAGGAGTCACCGCCTCAATAAAAGTGGAAGATGCGGCAATTCCCAAGTTTAAGGCAAGGCCGGTGCCATACGCAATTCGTCCAGCAGTCAAGGCAGAGCTGGAGAATTTGGAAAAGGCAGGCGTATTATCCAAGATAGATTGGAGCGAGTGGGCAACACCCATCGTCCCGGTCATGAAGAAAATGTTGAATAATGATAAATCTGAAGAACAGAGAAAAATTCGCATCTGTGGAGACTTCAAGGTGACTGTAAACCTGGTCCTTCACACGGTACAGTATCCTCTCCGAGGATAGAAGATATTTTCGCCTCACTATCAGGAGGGAAACGTTTCACCAAAATTGACTTGGCACAGGCATATCTACAGATGGAGGTTGAAGAGGCCTCTAGAAAGTATCTCATGATGATAAATACAAAGGCCTGTACCAGTACAATCGACTGGTTTTCGGAGTAGCATCAGCTCCAGCTATCTGGCAAAGAGCTATGGAGCAAGTCCTCCAAGGGATTCCGGGGACTCAATGCTACCTAGACGACATCCTTGTAACAGGAGAAAACGACAACGAGCACCTTGCCAATTTGGAGCAGGTGCTCACTAGGCTGAGAGAACGGGGCCTACGAGCAAATCGCCCCAAGTGCGAATTTTTCCAGAAACAAATATCATATTGTGGCCACATAATTAACGAGGAAGGGTTGCATAAGTCACCTGAAAAAATTGAAGCGGTCATAAAAGCCCCAGCACCTGAAAATGTCTCACAATTAAGGTCGTTCCTGGGATTGATAAATTACTATCATAAATTTTTACCGAACTTGTCAACTGTTCTGCACCCTCTTAACGCACTGCTACAAACGGGAGTAATTTGGAAGTGGAGCAAAGACTGTAAACGTGCCTTCCATAAATGCAAAGGCTTGATCACGTCCAAGGAAGTTTTGGCTCATTACAACCCATCACTGCCAATCAGACTGGCGTGCGATGCATCCCCTTACAGCGTAGGAGCGGTATTATCGCATAGATTCCCTGATGGCTCGGAGCGGCCGATAGCTTTTGAGTCACGCTCATTGAACTCAGCTGAGCGTAACTATGCCCAGATCGACAGGGAAGCACTCAGCCTGGTATGGGGAGTGAAGAAATTCAACCATTACCTACACGGACAACAATTTACTTTGTTGACTGACCATCAACCCCTCGCGTCCATATTCAACCCTAAAAAGGGTGTTCCCATTATGACAGCGCAAAGGCTACAGAGGTGGTCCCTTTTCCTAGGGGCACACCAATATGACATAGAATACAAAGGATCAAAACAGCATGGAAATGCTGACGGTTTATCGCACCTACAGTAGACCCAGTAGAGATGTTCCACTCAACCATAGTGGAATGTCTACCAGTAACAAATTCTGCCGTTGAAAAGGAAACGAGAAATGACCCGACACACTCACGAGTCTACGATTTAACGGTGAAGGGATGGCCAGCACATGGCGAACCACTGTTGCCAGCATTCTCGCAAAGAAGAGAACAGCTGTCAGTGTGCCGAGGAACCTTGATGTGTGGATCCAGAGTGGTGATTCCACCCAAACTCCAGGATAAAGTGCTAAAGGAGCTTCACGAGGGGCATCTGGGTGGAGTGAAAATGAAGAACCTAACCAGAGCGTTTGTGGTGGCCAGGTATCGATGGAGACATCGAAGAAATGATCAAGAGCTGTCTAGGATGCCAGAAGGTGCAAAACGCCCCACCACAAGCTCCTCTACATCCATGGGAGTGGCCCTCATCTCCATGGCAAAGGGTACACATCGACTTTGCTGGTCCATTTATGGACTCAATGTTCTTAATCGCGGTTGATGCACACTCCAACTGGCCGGAGGTAATAAAGATGTCCTCCACTACCACGGAAAAAACCATCACAGTATTAAGGACCATATTTGCAAGGAATGGGCTGCCGGAACAGATCTGTTCTGATAATGGACCGCAATTTGTGTCCGAAGAATTCAGGAAGTTCTTAAAAAAACAATGGGGTTAAGCACTACACGTCCGCCCCATACCATCCCGCCACCAATGGATTGGCTGAAAGGTTTGTCCCGACCTTCAAGAAGGCCATAAAGGCCATGGGTAATGAAGACATAAATCTACAGCATAAGGTAGATAACTTCTTGTTTGCATACAGGAATGCAACACGTGGTTACAAACCAAACTCCCACCATGATGTTCTTCAATAGAAGCCTAAGATGGCGGCTGGATTTGATCAAGCCAAACATCAGAAGGGACGTGGAAAACCAGCAATTTCAAGGCATGAATGAAAGGCCAACTAGAACCTTCCAGATAGGTCAACAAGTTTTGGCCCGGGACTACCGTACCGAGAAATGGCAGCCTGGAACTATTTGCACACAACTAGGACCGCTGATGTATACCGTGGACATTGGAGAAAGCATAATAAGGCGCCATGCTGACCAGATCATAGAGTCATCCGAAAAGGGACAACCTACACCACAACTCTATATGCCTAATGATGAAGCAGAGATACCCATAGTATCTACCTCCGATCCGGTGATACTGGAACCAGATGAACCCGACACTGACATTCAAGCCGAATCGACCTTGCCACAAGAACCTACTACACCACCAAAAATTACAACACCACCGAGGCGTTATCCGGACCGAGTCAGGAAGCCTCCAGAGAGACTGACTTATAATTGATTAACTGCAGCAAATGTGTAGATTATTGTTCTTGTAACATGTTAATTAATGATTACTTAAAATGTTATGTACTGGTTGTCTAAAAGGGGAGGAATTGTGTATGTGCCTTTAAGAGCCCCCTGTGTACTGTAATGCCCACTCCGGCTATATAAGCCTGTATAGTGTCTGATATCTGTTAGTTCACCTCCAGACTTTGTTCAGTAAACACCTGTGAAACCAACTCCTGCATTCAGTGTCTCCATTAACACACGGATACAACAGAGGTGGGAGGTGGTGTCAGAGAGTTGGCGTTCAGCTTCCGCTAGGTAGAGGTCAGTTCGCCAAACAACAACAGCACCACCCTTGTCAGCGGGTTTAATGACAATGTCAGGGTTGGATCTAAGAGAATGGAGTGCTGCAAGTTCAGAGGGAGGTAGGTTGGAGTGAGTGAGGGGAGCAGAGAAATGGAGACGGCCGATGTCGCGGCGGCTGTTAGTGATGAAAAGATCTAGAGAGGGTAAGAGGCCAGGGGGAGGGGTCCAGGTAGAACGGGAATTCTGCAAGCGGGAGAAAGGGTCAGTCGTGCGGGGGGGGAAGACTCCTGGCCAAAGAAGTGGGCACGGAGACGAAGGCGGCGGAAAAAGAGCTCAACATCGTGCCGAGCTCGAAATTCATTGAGGTGGGGGGCGTAAGGGGATGAAGCTCAGGCCTTTGCTGAGGACTGATCGTTCGGGGTCAGAGAGGGGAAGGTCAGAGGGGATAGTGAAAACACGGCAGGGGGTGAGATTGGGAGAAGGGGGGTCAGAGGAAAGTGAAGGGGGAAGAAGGTTCCGGAGGGGCGTTGGTGTACAAGAGTTGATGAAGCTTGCGATCCTTGACATCGGAAAGGAAGAAAAAAAGTTTTTTGTTGAAGCGTCGGATGAGTCGAAGGATGAAATGGAACTGTGGACCCGGACAGCTTTGAGATAGAGTGCGCCGGTGTTGCTGAAGAGAGAGGTCGAGAGTGTTCATGTGGCGCCGCATGGCATTGAGCGTGGATCTCAAGATGCGGCGAGAGCAGTAGTTCGAGGAACGATGAATATCTTGGAGATATTTGTAATTCTGCGTGGATCCGAAACACGAAGGGTGGAAGTTTAGTTGGAATCCACGTGGAATAAGTCGGAACCGGAGACAGTTGCTGAGGAAAATGATGTGGCTGTGAAACCGAGTCTTGGCAGATATCTGATCAAACACGAGAAGGGAAACTGAAAGTAATGAAGATGAACAAGGTTGAAGAGCCAAACGGACATCCCGTCCAGGAATGCCTACATTGAAGAAGTTCTGCTCTCCTCTTTGACAGGATCTCCTTTTGTTCCTCTCTCCCACCTGGCAGCTGTATCTTACCTGCCAGTACACTTCACACCTAATCTTAGCTGTCTTTTGTCTCCACTGGCCTATTACCATCTCGTCTGGTTTCAAATACCTTTTATTGTCTCTTTCACTTCTTTTGTTCGATCGCAGCCCTGCCTTCGATCTATTTTCTTTTCAGTTTGCAAAAAGGGTTTCGACCCGAAACGTCAACTCAAATTTCTCTCCACGGATGTTGCCTGTCCTGCTGAGTTTTTCCAGCATCTTCTGTTGTTATTCCACAATATTGCTGTTGTACTGAACTGTCAGTGTTGGTTGCCATGGTAACTGGCTGCAGTATTTCTTGTCAATAAAATCTAGCTACAGGGTAGTGTCTTTTCCAATTTGCCAGAGCTACTTAACCCAGTACCTCAATCCTGTTCTCAAAGTAGTGGGGCTTTTAGTCAGTTTAGGGCATCCTACCTTGAAGAAAATTCAAATGACAGGGACAGAAAGGAACAATTTCAGACAATAGTATACTGCAGCCTACACAAGTATAGGACCTGCTGTATATTTAAAGCATTCAGTTCAGGTTTATATTCCAGGTGCAGACTCTGGCTCCTGATGAAGCAGTAACCAATCTTCTCTCCAGATGCCAACAAGCCCAAGGTAAAATGCCAGCATTTGCTGCTGATGCCATAAAGGCTCACACAAGTATAACTCCCTGGGTGAAGAAATGGAGTGTGAATGGTGCCCATGGAATCAATACATGAGCATACAGGACTTTTAGTAAGGGAGGAAAATAACATCAGTTTGCACAATACATTAAATACAAGTATAATCAATATAAAAAATGTACCAAGAATGCTTAATCTGTATTTATTTGCATCACAGCACTATACATGATCCTTATTTTGGTCCAAACGTGAATACTGGAAGCTTCCCAGTCGCGACCCAATAACTCCAAGTCCATCCCAGGTTTTCTGGCTGATAACCAGCAGCAAGCTCGCTTTCACAGTAATATCAGGGGGGTTAGCCAAATGTCATCCTGTTTGTGTGGCTACCATAACTTGTGCTGGCAACTAATGCTTTTTCTCCACGAGAATTCCACCTTTAATTTGGAAACTGTCCACTTGCCTCGCCGAACAAAAGCTCAAATAAAAAGGGTAGGATAATTCCCCCAAAAACTTGGAAAATAACTAAAAGACATAAAAAAAAGCAGTTCACTACTGCAAAGTTACATCAAATACCAACTGAATTATTAAACACTTACTAAAACTGATATATTTAAATCCCATTACATTTGGTCTAACTGAAATAATTTCCAATAGCCAGGTACACAAAGTCAAGAGTCATTCCAGGAAGGATGGCAGGTTACAGGGAACAGGAACAAAAACAAAACAAAGTACTTCAGATTACAAGTGGCTTACTCCTTTCTGTAAGAGTTTGGAATCCTTTTGTACCATCTGGACCTCTGGGCAGTCGCACTACTCCTGGAGGCAGTCCACCTGCATTATGCATTTTTCGAGAAAGCATCGGGCTGCTTACTGGACTGTTCTCGTGCGATATCACCTGTGCCTGCTTTCGTCTCTGTACCCACGGGCTGCCTGACGGTGTAGTGCTACTGTCAGACGAATAGTCAGTCCACTTACTTCCAACCTCAGGACTTGTAGCAGGACTGAGCTTCGCATCTACAGCAAGTGGAGATTTCCGCGGAGCTGTGTTTTTCCGCTGCATTGATGGACTCGAACGTGGACTATTCCATGGACTGGATCGAGGTGAAGTATTTGGACTCAGGTGATTGTTTTGATAGGTGTTGGGGCTCAGCTGGTTATTGGGTTTAAGCTTGCGGCCAAGCATGGGCGATGCAGGGTTGCTTTCTGGTTCAGATGAGCTGTACGCAGAGGAATCTTCGCCCGTGTACTGCAGCTCTTCCACTCTCTTATTAGCGGATTTGCTTTTCGACCCATTCTTGCCAACATCTTCAGCCTCTTTGGTCTTCTCTCTGACAATTTTCTTTTTTGGTGGTTTCATCCCTATCAGCACCACTTTCATGCCCTCATCTGTTTTTCCAAGTGACTCGTGTGCTTTGATTGCAGATTCAACATCTTCAAACTCCACAATCACACACTCTTTCATTCCCAGCTGTGAATACCGATTGCTCAGTCTCTTCACATCTGCAGGAAGCTCCTTCCCAGGCTTTAGAACGCGAACAGAAGAGATTGTACCAAACAAGCCAAATACCTTCAGCACATACTCCATTATCTTCTCTTGCAAGCCACCATTTTCAGATTCCTGGTTATGGTTTGAAACTTGAAATTCTGGGCACATGTGCATATCATGTACCAGCAGCATCCGACTGGGAAGATTTTCACTGGGGAACACTGGAACAGCAGTCTTCCTTCTTACCTTCCTCCCTTCTTCATTCAGCTCCAGTAGCTCAGAGTGCTTCAAAGCAAAGGCAGTGGTTTGCCAGTCACGAGTGAGGTGCTTCACCTAGAACATAAGAATATAAGAAATATGAGCAGGAGTAGGCCATTCAATAAGATCATGGCTGATCTTCCTCAACTCCACTTTTCTGCACTATCCCCATAACCCTTGATTCCCTTAATATCCAAAATATCGATCTCTGTCTTGAATATATTCAACGACTGAGCCTCCACAGCCCTCTGGGAAAGAGAATTCCAAAGATTCACCACCATGAGTGAAGAAATTTCTCCTCACCTCAGTCCTAAATGGCCGACCCCTTATTGAGACTGTGACCCCTGGTTCTAGACTCCCCAGTTAGGGGAAAACATCCTCCCTGCATCTACTCTGTCAAGCCCTGTAAGAATTTTGTATGTTTCAATGAGATCACCTCTCATTCTTCTAAACTCCAGAGAATACAGGCCTAGTCTACTCAATCTCTCCATCCCAGGAACCAGTCTGGTGAACCTTCGTTGTACTCCTTCTATGGCAAGTATATCCTTCCTTGGGTAAGGAGACCAAAACTGTACACAGTACTCCAGGTGTGGTCTCACCAGGGCCCTATATAATTGCAGCAAGACATTTTACTCTTATACTCAAATCCTCTTGTAATAAAGGCCAACATACCATTTGCTTGCTGTACCTGCATGTTAACTTTGTGATTTGTGTACAAGGACACCCAGGTCCCTCCGAACACCAACATTTCCCAATCTCACCATTTAAAAAACTCTGCTTTTCTATTTTTCCTACTTCACATTTCTCCACATTATATTCCATTTGTCATGTTCTTGCCCACTCACTTAGCTTGTCTATATCTTCTTGAAGCCTCTTTGCATCCTCCTCAACTTGCATTCCCACCCAGCTTTGTATCATCAGCAAACTTGGATATATTACATTTGGTCCCCTCATCCAAATCATTGATATAGATTGTGAATAGCTGCGGCCCAAGCACTGATCCTTGCGGTACCCCACTAGTTACAGCCTGCCAACCCGAAAATGACCCGTTTATTCCTTCTGTTTTCTGTCCATGCTAATATATTACCCTCAATCCCATGAGCCCTAATTTTGTTTAATAACCTCGTGTGGCACCTTATCAAATGCCTTCTGAAAATCCAAGGACACCACATCCACTGGTTTCCCCCAGATCTATTCTGCTAGTTACAACCTCACAAAACAGATTTGTCAAACATGATTTCCTTTTCATAAATCCGTGTTGACTCTGCCCAATCCTATTATTATTTTCTAAGTGCCCTGTTACCACATCCTTAATAATAGATTCTAGCATTTTCCCTACTACTGATGTCAGACAAACTGGTCTGTAAGTTCCCTGTTTTCTCTCCCTCCTTTCTTAAATAGTGGGGTTACATTTGCTAACTTCCAATCTGCGGGAACCGTTCTAGAATCTATGGAATTTTGGAAGATGACAACCAATGCATCCATTATCTCTATAGCCACCACTTTCAAAACCCTAGGATGTAGGCCATCAGGTCCAGGGGATTTATCGGCTTTCAGTCCCATTAATTTCGAGTACTTTAAAAAAAAAAAACTAATACTAATTTCTTTCAGTTCCACATTCTCGCTAGACCCTTGATTCTCCACTATTTCCAGGAAGTTTTTTGCATTTTCTTCAGTGAAGACAAAGTATTTGTTTAATTTCTTGCCATTTTCTTATTCCCCATTATAATTTCTCCAGTCTCAGCCTGTAAGGGATCCACGTTTACTTTCTCTAAACATTTCCTTTTTACATACCTATAGATGCTTTTACAGACTGTTTTTATGTCTCTCACTAGTTTACTCTCATTCTATTTTCCATTTATCAATTTCTTGGTCCTCCTTTGCTGAATTCTAAAATCCTCCCAATCCTCAGGCTTACTATTCTTTTTGGCAGCATTATAAGCCTCTTCCTTTGATCTAATACTATCTTTAACTTCTCGTTAGCTGCAGTTGGACCACTTTTCCTGTGGATTTTTTTTTGCCTTAAAGCAAATGTATATTTATTTGTTGTAAATTATGTATTGATTCTTTAAATGCTAGCCATTGCTTGTCTACCGTCATACCTTTTAATGTAGTTTCCCAATCTACCTTAGCCAACTCGCTCCTCATACCTACGTAGTTTGCTTTGTTTAGATTTTAGACCCTAGTTTCGGATTTAACTAAATCACTTTCAAACTCAATAAAAAATTCTATCACCTTATGGTCACTCTTCCCTAAAGGCTCTGTTACTTCAAGGTTATTAGTTAACCCCGTCTCATTCCACAATACTAAATCTAAAATAGTCTGTTCCCTAGTTGGTTCCTCAACATACTGATCTAGAAAACTATCTTGTATACATTCCATGAATTCGTCCTCCACACTATTACTGCAAATATGGTTTGCCCAGTCTATATGTAGATTAAAGTCCCCCATGATTACTGTATTACCCTGGTTACTTGCTGTATTACCCTGGTTACTTGCTGTATTACCCTGGTTACTTGCTGTATTACCCTGGTTACTTGCAAAGAACAGAAAAGATCCAGTTTTAATACAAGTCTTCAGTTCACTAAATACATTACGGACTCCACTACAGTAGCACAATACCAGCTCGCATTTAACAAGGGAAAAGGAACTAACCAATTTAAAGAGGACACCTGGATTAAGTACTAATTTCAATAGATTTTAGTGAAAATTAACTATCTGTCCAATCAGGCAACTTCAAGGTAGCTTCATCTACTATTCCTAAAATCAATCTACTATGAGTACTTTGCATCTGTCTTCACAAAAGAGGATGAAGTAGAGATATTGGATAGGATAAAAAGATAGAAAGGAGGTGCTAAATAGGTCGGCATCACTCAAAGTTAACAAGTCACCCGGTCCAGATAGGATGCATCCAAGGTTGCTGAGGGAAACAAAGGTGGGGTTAACACAAACTCTGACCACAATCTTTCAATCCTCCTTCGATATGGGAGTGATGCCAGAGGACTGCAAATGATACACCCGTTTGAAAAATGAGGGTGATAAACCTGGTAACTACAGGTCAGTCAGTCTACGTCAGTGGTGAGAAAACTACTAGAGACCATTGTCAAGAACAAAATTAATTCTCACTTGGAGAGGCATGGGTTAACGAGGGACAGCCAACATAGACTTATTAATGGAAAATTGTGTCCGACTAACCTGATTGATTTGTTTATTGAAGTAAAAGAGGCTTGATGAATGTAGTGTAGTAGATGTATATAGGGACTTTCAAAAGGCATTGAATAAAGTACCACCTAACAGACTTATTCGGAAAATAGAAGCACATGGCATTAAGGGACGGTGGTGACTTGGGTATGTAATTGGCTAAGGGATAGGAGGCAGAGAGTAGTGATGAATGGATGTTTTTTTTAACTGGAGAGAAGTATGCAATGAGGTCCCCCCAGGTATTTGGACCATTGCTTTTCCCGCTATATATAAATGACCTGGACCTGGACAATTTTGAAGTTTGCGGATGATACAAAATTTGACATCGTATTAAATAGTAAGGATAGTAGCAGACTTTAGAAGGACTGGTGAAATGGGCAGACACATGGCAGATGCAATTTAATGTGGATAAGAGTGAAGTGATGCACTTTGGGAGAAACAACATGGAGAGAGACATATAATCTAAATGGTACTATTTTGAGTGGGGTGCGAGAGCAGAGGGACCTTGGGGGGGGGGGGGGGGGTTTATTCATAAATCCTTGAAGGAACAGGGCAAGTTAATAGGCAGTTAAGAAAGCATTTGGGATGCTTGGCTTTGTAAATAGGGGCACTGAATACAAAAACAAGGAAGTCATCGTAAACCTTTACAAATCACTGGTTAGGCCTCAGCTGGAGTAGTGTACACAATTCTGGGCACCAAATTTTAGGAAGGATATCAAGGTCTTAAGAGAGCACAGAGGAGGTTTAGCAGGATGATACCAGAGATGAGGGGACTTCAGTTATGTGGAGAGATTGGAGAAGCTGGGATTGTTCTTCTTGGAGCAGAGACAGTTAATGGGATACCTCAATAGAGGTATTCAAAATGAGGGGTTTTGATAAGAGTAAATAGGGAGAAACCATTTTCTCTGGCAAGTGGGTCAGTAACCAGAGGTCATAGATTTAAAATAATTGGCAAAAGAACTAGAGGGTAAATGAAGAGAAATTATTTCACAGAGCGTTGTTAATGGTCTGGAAAACACTACCTGAAAGGGTGGTGGAATCAGATTCCATAGGAACTTTCAAAAGGCAATTGGACATGTACTTTTGCAGGGCTATGCAGGTTCTCTCGGGTAGGAAGGATCCATGGAAAGCATAAAGTTCTGAACACCCTAGAGAAGAGCTGGGGGTATAACCAAAATCTTTCTTCAATAACATGCCTAAAAGTTGTAGCTGCTCACTGCATGTGAACCCAGACAGGAGAGGCCTGGGGTATCTTAACTGAGCCCAATTTTGTCCAACATTGCGTTGCACTTTGCAGCAGGAATCAGGTACTGGAACTGAGAATTTTTCAGTCTTTCAGATGAGGCGTTAAACCGAGGTCCCGTCTGACCCCCTCAGTTGGACGTAGAAGATTTATGGCACAATTTGAAGAGCATAGGAGTTCCCCCAGTGTCCTGGCGAACAGATCATCTGGTCATTGTCACATTGCTGTTTGTTGGACTTTGCTGTGCACAAATTGGCTGCCACATTTACTACATTGCAACAGTGACTACAATACCTAATTGGCAAGAAAGCCCCATGGGAAGTCCTGAAGTTGTGACAGGCACTATATAAATGCGAGTTCTTCTCCCTCCCTCCTCCAGTCTGGGGCAGTGGGGCAAATCATAGTATCCCACAACCCAGTCAAGATTAGCAAGGATTGTAACTGAATCCAAAGCCTCAATCTGTATAAATACAGTGCAACACCATACAATGCATTCATCCACTGAGCTATCAGAGCTGGAATCCTGAAAGTTTAATTCAAGTATCTAATTTTGTGCTACACAAATTCCACTTCAGGCACTAATCACGGCAATCAGTTTCCACAAGAGATATGCAGATAAGTCCAGAGCACAAACTTCTTTAATCACATGAAACATCTTAACCTAGCCGTTTGTTGGGGACTGGAACCGTGTCACCCATTGTAATCCCCATCTATGCTCCAATACTAAAAAGTACCTTTTTGAAGGAGGTCAGCAGTTTAACGCTGACATATCCCATTTTATTTCTTCTCACATGCTTCAGAAGAAATGCATCTTTCTCCAAGTTCTCATCCGAAAGGTAATATTCGATCTGAGCAATTAGTTTTTGCAGGAGCTCAGGATCAGGAGGCCTCCAATCACTGTCCAGCTCATCCTGCTCATTCTCTGCTCCACTGAAAGAGGCACATTCATCAACAGTTAAACAAAAGGCTTCATTTAATAGACAAGGTTATACTTAACCTGTAGCTTAGAGATATTCCATCCTATAAAGACAAACAACTCTAGTCCTTCAATAAAAAGAAATACTTCCCAAGTGACAGAGTCTAGGGACTGACTGCTCACAATATTGATTATACTGGTTATGGCATTAGGCTCCATGGAACCCCATTGAGTAAATCCAAGGAGTGAGTTGGGACTTGATATGCTGAAAGATTTCTCCCTCTACTGCCTGAAGCTGCCAATACATGCAAGAGCCATGCAAAACAATAATACAATACAAATGCACTGCCAACAAGACATTCAACCTCAAGGGGCATCACAGCCAACCTTACACCAATCACCACCCCCTCCCCAACCTTCCTAGCACCCAGTCCCCTCAGCCCCACCTTCCGCCCCCCCACCCCCTCCCAGTTCTCTCCTAGTTCTCC
>NC_141018.1:40805018-41053266 GCF_052327205.1 Somniosus microcephalus
CTCTCCTCCCTCTCTCTTCTCCTCTCTCTCTCTCGCTTCTCTCTTCTCTCCCTCTCCCTCCGGCTCTCTCTCCGGGCCCCGGTACCTTGATTTATCCGCTTTCCCCGGGCTCGCCTCCTCCTCACTGCCGCTGCCCCCGCTGCCGGTGGGCGGCTGCGGCTCGGGCTCCTCCTCGGCCAGCGCCACTCGGATTCGCACTGGCGGGGAAGGGCGCGCCACCTCCCCGGGGGACAGGGGCTCGGGTCCCGTGGATGGAGAGCCTGCCGGGCCGGGCAGCGCAGTCTCTTCCATGGCCGGGCGCCTGGGCAGGCCGAGCCAGAGGCGGCGGAAAGCGGCGAGCCCGCCGGGCCGTACTGCTGCTGCCGAGGGCGGGCTGTGGCTGCCTGGAGCCACCGCCTTCCCCCCGCCCCGGGGCTGGTCTTGAGCCGGGGGTGGAGCCTCAGCCTGAGCTGGGGGCGGGGGATCGGGATCGGCCGGGGCGCTCCATCGGTAACGGGGCCTGGGGCTGGGCGAGAAGAGCCAGCCACCCTGGGCCAGCGGTAGCGACTCCCGCAGCGGTGGCGGCGCCAGGAAGACGGCCCAGCGCAGGAAGGCGCTCTGCAGGCTGTACATCGGGGACCGGGCCACGGCTACCGGGGGCCGCCGCCTCGCCCTGGCGCAGCTTATCAGGGGCCTGCGGCCTCGGCATCTCCCAATCAGAGAGAGCGAGGCATCGGGCCCCTAATTGGATTAATCAACCAAAGCGGATCAGAATTAACGGCGGATTAAAGAGAGAGAGGGTCAGTGTCCAGAGAGAGAAAGAGAGAGAGGGGGGTCAGTGTCTGGGGAGAAAGAGAGAGAGTATATACAAATTATATGAATGTATATTTATACACTCAGGGATATATCTGTTTGTACACTGTATGGATAGACCTGTATTTTTGTGTACAACCATGAATGTTTTTCGATGCTTTGGCAACATAAGATGTACCTTGTCATGTCAATAAAGCGATTTGAATTGAATTGAATTCAAAAGAGTATATACAAATTATACGAATGTCTATATTTATACAATCAGGGATATATCTGTTTATACACTGTATGAATAGATCTGCGTTTATGTGTTAAACCATAAATGTTTTTTCGATGCTTTGGCAACATAAGATGTACCTTATCATGCCAATAAAGCGATTTGAATTGAATTGAGAGGGGGTCAGTGTCCGGAGAGAGAGAGAGAGAGAGGGGGGTCAGTGTCCAGAGAGAGAGAGGGGGGTCAGTGTCCAGAGAGAGAGAGAGAGAGGGGGGGGTCAGTGTCCAGAGAGCGCGAGAGAGAGAGGGGGTCAGTGTCCGGGGAGAGAAAGAGAGAAGGGGGGTCAGTGTCCGGGGAGAAAGAGAAAGAGAGGAGGGGGGGGGTCAGTGTCCGGGAGAGAGAGAAAGAGAGAGGGGGTCAGTGTCCGGGGAGAGAGAGAAAGAGAGAGGGGGGGGTCAGTGTCCGGGGAGAAAGAGAGAGGGGGGGGTCAGTGTCCGGGGAGAGAGAGAGGGGGGGGTCAGTGTCCGGGAGAGAGAGAGGGGGGGGTCAGTGTCCGGGGAGAGAGAGAGGGGGGGGGTCAGTGTCCGGGGAGAGAGAGAGGGGGGGGGTCAGTGTCCGGGGAGAGAGAGAGGGGGGGGTCAGTGTCCGGGGAGAGAGAGAGGGGGGGGTCAGTGTCCGGGAGAGAGAGAGGGGGGGGTCAGTGTCCGGGGAGAGAGAGAGGGGGGGGTCAGTGTCCGGGGAGAGAGAGAGGGGGGGTCAGTGTCCGGGGAGAGAGAGAGAGGGGGGGTCAGTGTCCGGGGAGAGAGAGAGGGGGGGTCAGTGTCCGGGGAGAGAGAGAGAGGGGGGGGTCAGTGTCTGGGGAGAGAGAGAGAGAGAGGGGGGGGTCAGTGTCTGGGGAGAGAGAGAGGGGGGGGGTCAGTGTCTGGGGAGAGAGAGAGGGGGGGTCAGTGTCTGGGGAGAGAGAGGGGGGGTCAGTGTCTGGGGAGAGAGAGGGGGGGGTCAGTGTCTGGGGAGAGAGAGGGGGGTCAGTGTCTGGGGAGAGAGGTGGGCGGGTCAGTGTCTGGGAGAGAGGTGGGGGGGTCAGTGTCTGGGGAGAGAGGTGGGGGGGTCAGTGTCTGGGAGAGAGGTGGGGGGGTCAGTGTCTGGGGAGGAGAGGTGGGGGGTCAGTGTCTGGGGAGAGAGGTGGGGGGGTCAGTGTCTGGGGAGAGAGGTGGGGGGGTCAGTGTCTGGGGAGAGAGGTGGGGGGGTCAGTGTCTGGGGAGAGAGGTGGGGGGGTCAGTGTCTGGGGAGAGAGGTGGGGGGGGTCAGTGTCTGGGGAGACAGGTGGGGGGGTCAGTGTCTGGGGAGACAGGTGGGGGGGTCAGTGTCTGGGGAGACAGGTGGGGGTCAGTTGGGGGGGTCAGTGTCTGGGGAGAGAGGTGGGGGGGGTCAGTGGGGAGAGAGGTGGGGGGTCAGTGTCTGGGGAGAGAGGTGGGGGGGTCAGTGTCTGGGGAGAGAGGTGGGGGGGTCAGTGTCTGGGGAGAGAGGTGGGGGGGTCAGTGTCTGGGGAGAGAGGTGGGGGGGTCAGTGTCTGGGGAGAGAGGTGGGGGGGTCAGTGTCTGGGGAGAGAGGGTGGGGGGGTCAGTGTCTGGGGAGAGAGGTGGGGGGGTCAGTGTCTGGGAGAGAGGTGGGGGGCTCAGTGTCTGGGGAGAGAGGTGGGGGGCTCAGTGTCTGGGGAGAGAGGTGGGGGGCTCAGTGTCTGGGGAGAGAGGTGGGGGGGCTCAGTGTCTGGGGAGAGAGGTGGGGGGGCTCAGTGTCTGGGGAGAGAGGTGGGGGGGGTCAGTGTCTGGGGAGAGAGGTGGGGGGGTCAGTGTCTGGGGAGAGAGTGGGGGGGTCAGTGTCTGGGGAGAGAGCTGGGGGGTCAGTGTCTGGGGAGAGTGAGGGGGGGGTCAGTGTCTGGGGAGAGTGGGGGGGGGTCAGTGTCTGGGGAGAGTGGGGGGGAGGTCAGTGTCTGGGGAGAGTGGGGGGGGTCAGTGTCTGGGGAGAGTGGGGGGGGGGTCAGTGTCTGGGGAGAGTGGGGGGGGGGTCAGTGTCTGGGGAGAGTGGGGGGGGTCAGTGTCTGGGGAGAGTGGGGGGGGGTCAGTGTCTGGGGAGAGTGGGGGGGGGGGGCAGTGTCTGGGGAGAGAGGGGGGTGTCAGTGTCTGGGGAGAGAGGGGGGTGTCAGTGTCTGGGGAGAGGGGGGTGTCAGTGTCTGGGGAGAGGGGGGGGTCAGTGTCTGGGGAGAGAGGGGGGGGTCAGTGTCTGGGGAGAGGGGGGGTCAGTGTCTGGGGAGAGAGGGGGGGTCAGTGTCTGGGGAGAGGGGGGGGTCAGTGTCTGGGGAGAGAGGGGGGGGGTCAGTGTCTGGGGAGAGAGGGGGGGGTCAGTGTCTGGGGAGAGGGGGGGGTCAGTGTCTGGGGAGAGGGGGGGGTCAGTGTCTGGGGAGAGAGGGGGGGGTCAGTGTCTGGGGAGAGGGGGGGGTCAGTGTCTGGGGAGAGAGGGGGGGGTCAGTGTCTGGGGAGAGAGGGGGGGGTCAGTGTCTGGGGAGAGAGGGGGGGTCAGTGTCTGGGGAGAGAGGGGGGGGTCAGTGTCTGGGGAGAGAGGGGGGGTCAGTGTCTGGGGAGAGAGGGGGGGGTCAGTGTCTGGGGAGAGAGGTGGGGGTCAGTGTCTGGGGAGAGAGGGGGGTGGTCAGTGTCTGGGGAGAGAGGGGGGTCAGTGTCTGGGGAGAGAGGGGGGGTCAGTGTCTGGGGAGAGGTGGGGGTCAGTGTCTGGGGAGAGGGGGGGGTCAGTGTCTGGGAGAGAGGGGGGGGGTCAGTGTCTGGGGAGAGAGGGGGGGGTCAGTGTCTGGGGAGAGAGGGGGGGTCAGTGTCTGGGGAGAGAGGGGGGGGTCAGTGTCTGGGGAGAGAGGGGGGGTCAGTGTCTGGGGAGAGAGGGGGGGTCAGTGTCTGGGAGAGAGAGGGGGGGGGTCAGTGTCTGGGGAGAGAGAGGGGGTCAGTGTCTGGGGAGAGAGGGGGGGTCAGTGTCTGGGGAGAGAGAGAGAGAGGGGGGGTCAGTGTCTGGGGAGAGAGAGAACGAGAGAGGGGGGTCAGTGTCTGGGGAGAGAGAGAGAGAGAGGGGGGTCAGTGTCCGGAGAGAGAGAGAGGAGAGGGGGGGGGGTCAGTGTCCGGAGAGAGAGAGAGGAGGGGGGGGGGGGGTCAGTGTCCGGAGAGAGAGAGAGAGGAGAGGGGGGGGGGAAGTCAGTGTCCGGAGAGAGAGAGAGGAGAGGGGGGGGGTCAGTGTCCGGAGAGAGAGGAGACGGGGGGGGGGGGTCAGTGTCCGGAGAGAGAGAGAGGGGGAGAGGGGGGGTCAGTGTCCGGAGAGTGGGAGGGGGGGGGTCAGTGTCCAGAGAGAGAGAGGGGGGTCAGTGTCCGGAGAGAGAGAGAGAGTCAACTAGTCCTGGGACTCAGTGAAGTAACTACTCACACTACTAACAATAACCAGCCCCAGGACAGTGACAGCGTAACACAAAGAATTCGACCCAACACAATCGTCGCTAAGCAAAAGGAAATATCTGTCATATTGGGCAGAAACAACAAAAACCCAAAGCAAACTCAATTGCTACTTGGCCCTAAACAGACAATACAACATGGCTGATTACCTGACCATGGTGAAGGATAGCAAACTGAGAAAAACTTTGACAATGTACAGACTTAGTGAACATAACCTGGCGATCGAAAAAGGTAGACACAGACAGACCCGGCTACCAAGAGAGGACAGGATATGCTCTCACTGCAGTCAGGGAGTGGTGGAGACAGAGATGCACTTCCTCACAGCTTGTAGAAAATATCAGGGCATAAGGGAGAATTTCTACCCAAAATTCACAAATATATGCCCGGAATTCAGAAATTTGAATGACGACCAAAAACTCCCATACCTACTAGGGGAAGAGAGAAATTGCATAACACTAGCGGCACACTATGTTACAGCTTGCCATAAACAGAGGGACAACCAGTAAATATAAGAAAAGAGTATATATAAATTATATGAAAGTATATATTTATACACTCAGGAATATATCTGTTTATACACTGTATGGATAGATCTGTATTTTTGTGAACAAACATGAATGTTTTCCGATGCTTTGGCAACATAAGATGTAACTTGTCATGCCAATAAGGCGATTTGAATTGAATTGAATTGAGAGAGAGAGGGGTCAGTGTCCAGAGAGAGAGAGGGGGGTCAGTGTCCAGAGAGAGAGGGAGGGGGTCAGTGTCCAGAGAGAGAGAGAGAGGGGGGTCAGTGTCTGGAGAGAGAGGGGGGTCAGTGTCCAGAGGGGGAGAGAGGGGGGGTCAGTGTCCGGAGAAAGAGAGGGGGGTCAGTGTCCGGAGAGAGAGAGAGGGGGGTCAGTATCCAGAGAGAGAGGGGGTCAGTGTCCAGAGAGAGAGGGGGTCAGTGTCCAGAGATTGAGGGAGGGGGTCAGTGTCCAGAGAGAGAGAGAAAGGGGGGTCAGTGTCTGGAGAGAGAGGGGGTCAGTGTCTGGAGAGAGCGAGAGGGGGGTCAGTGTCCGGAGAGAGAGAGAGGGGGGTCAGTGTCCAGAGAGGGGGGTCAGTGTCCAGAGAGAGAGGGGGGTCAGTATCCAGAGAGAGAGGGGGTCAGTGTCCAGAGAGAGAGGGGGTCAGTGTCCAGAGATTGAGGGAGGGGGTCAGTGTCCAGAGAGAGAGAGAAAGGGGGGGTCAGTGTCTGGAGAGAGAGGGGGTCAGTGTCTGGAGAGAGAGGGGGGTCAGTGTCCGGATGAGAGCGAGAGGGGGGTCAGTGTCCGGAGAGAGAGAGAGGGGGGTCAGTGTCCAGAGAGGGGGGTCAGTGTCCAGAGAGAGAGGGGGGTCAGTGTCCAGAGAGAGAGGGGGTCAGTGTCCAGAGAGAGAGAGGGGGGTCAGTGTCCAGAGAGAGAGGGGGTCAGTGTCCAGAGAGAGAGGGAGGGGGTCAATGTCCAGAGAGAGAGAGAGAGAGAGGGGGTGTCAGTGTCCGGAGAGAGAGAGAGGGGTGTTCAGTGTCCGGAGAGAGAGAGGGGGGGTCAGTGTCCAGAGAGAGAGGGGGTCCGTGTCCAGAGATTGAGGGAGGGGGTCAGTGTCCAGAGAGAGAGAGAGGGGGGTCAGTGTCTGGGGGGTCAGTGTCTGGAGAGAGAGGGGGGGTCAGTGTCCGGAGAGAGAGGGGGGTCAGTGTCCGGAGAGAGAGGGGGGGTCAGTGTCCTGAGCGAGAGAGAGGGGTGGTCTGTCCGGAGAGAGAGAAGGGGGGTCAGTGTCCGGAGAGAGAGAGAGAGGGGGGGTCAGTGTCCGGAGAGAGAGAGAGAGGGGGGTCAGTGTCCAGAGAGAGGGGGGGTCAGTGGCCAGAGAGAGAGGGAGGGGGTCAGTGTCCAGAGAGAGAGAGGGGGGCAGTGTCCAGAGAGAGAGAGAGGGGGGTCAGTGTCCAGAGAGAGAGACATTGTCAATGGTAGGTTCATAGGAGACCTCCTTGGAAGATCGACCGATTGCTCACCTCTTGGCTGCAGCACAGTAGACTATATGATTACAGACTTAGACCCATCCTCTTTCAGAGCATTCACAGTCAAACCACAAACAACACTGTCAGATCACAGTCAAATTACTATGTTCCTCAAAAAGACAGAAACAAACAACATAGAAACACAACCCAGTAAACTGTACAACACCAAAAAATCGTACAGATGGGCCAAAAACGACACGGAAAAATACCAGAAAACAATTAGCAATGCATCAACTCAAGCTCTTTTAGACACCTTTCTGGATAACATATACACTCACAATAAAGAAGGCGTAAACCGGGCGGTTATTAAACTAAACAATATTTTTGATAATTTGGCAACAAATGCAAACTTGAAAGCTCGCAAGAACAAACCCAAAACAAAAAACGATGAAAAATGGTTTGACCGAGATTGCCATAACATGAGGAAAAAACTTAGAAAAATATCAAACCAAAAACACAGACATCCAGAAAACGAGGAATTACGCCTTACTTATTGTCAGACACTAACACAATACAGAAACACACTCAGAACCAAAAAAGAGCAATATATTAAGAATACACTCAGCTCATTCCTGTTTGTCCTGTTTGTATTCCACTGTGTACATGCCTGGACATGCCTCGGCTGACTCCTCCCACAGGTCCTAGTATAAAGGTGACTGCTCCCCAGCCCTTGTATCCTGGACCGGTCGACCACTCGAGGCAGACCTCCATTCTGTTGTTAATAAAAGCCTTTGGTTACTCTTCTAACTCTCAGTCTTTTATGAGTAATTGATAGCGCATCAATTTTATTAACAACATTTTTATAATGGAGAAGATCCTCACACCAGCATGCCTGGACTTAGATCATCGGGAGGCGGACTCATCCACCAAGTTTACTCACTGGCTTAAGTGTTTCGAAAAATTCCTGACCGCCTCCGAAGCAATCAAATCGGACGAGGACAAACTGGATGTCCTGACCTCCAAAGTGAACCACCGAGTGTACTCGGTCATCCAAGACGCGACCTCGTACGCGGACGCTATCAAGCTCCTCAAGGACCAGTACACGCGCCCAGTGAACGAAGTGTACGCCAGGCACCTCCTGGGGAGTCGTAAACAACAACCTGGGGAATCGACCGTGGAATACCTTCAGGCACTGTCTGTGCTTGGCCGGGCCTGTGGTTGTAAGGATGTAAAGGCCGCCGTGTACACAGAGGAACTTATCCGGGACGCTTTTGTAGCGGGCCACAGATCCAATTACACCCGACAGCGACTGTTGGAGCAGAGTAACCTCGACCTCAACAAGGCCTCTGAACTCGCACTATCGTTGGATGCAGCCTACCAGGGCATGGATGCCTACTCCTCTGCACCGTGGACGCCGCGGGGAATGACAGCCTGGGACACGGTAGGACCGCCTCATAGCGCCGTGCCACCCCAGCCACACCCCAACAACGGCCCAACTACCGCAGCAGTGTCCCAAGGCCAGACAGCAGTGCCCCAAGGCCAGAAATGCTACTTCTGTGGCCAGGCAAAACACCCCAGAGCGCGCTGCCCGGCGAAAAACGCGATCTGCTCGGGCTGCGGGAAGAAGGGACACTACGCTAGCGTCTGCAGGGCCAAAGCCACCCCGAACCCCAGCAGCGCCGCGTGTGGGCCATGCGGGCCGCCATCTTGGACCTCCCCGGCCATGTGCGAATCACCGGTACAGCAGCCATTTTGGACGCCTCCAGCCACATGGGGATCATGGACGCCGCCATCTTGGACGACAGCCGGGACGCAGCAGGCCCCCGACACCGCCTCATCTGATACCCGCAGCGACACACCGACCCCTACGCTGGCATCCGTTACACTGGACCAAGCGAGACCGCACCAACTGGCCAGTTCCACAATGGACATTAAGGTAAATGGTCACGATACAATCTGCCTTTTTGACTCTGGGAGCACGGAGAGCTTCATCCACCCCGACACGGTGCGGCGTTGCTCTCTCCCAGTCCTGCCTGCGCAACAGCGGATTTCTATGGCCTCCGAGTCCCAGTCGGCGGACATCGGCGGCTACTGCGTGGTGACACTCGTAGTAGACGGGACCGTGTACGATCATTTTAAACTTCTGGTCCTGCCTGACCTCTGCGCTGCCGTCCTGCTGGGGTTAGATTTTCAGTGCCACCTTAAAAGTGTTACGATGGCGTACGGTGGACCCCTACCCCCACTCACAGTCCGCCGCCAGCAGCTTCCAAACTGCCCGCCGCGCACCAGGTGCAACCTCTCCACACTCAGAGTCACCCCCCCCCCCCCCCCACTGTTTGCTAACCTCACCCCCGACTGTAAGCCCATCGCCACAAAGAGCAGGCGATACAGTGCCGGGGACAGGGTTTTCATTAAAACCGAAGTGGAGCGGCTCCTGAAAGAAGGGATTATTGAGGGCAGCACCAGCCCCTGGCGAGCCCAGGTTGTGGTCGTTAAGACCGGCGAGAAGCAGCGCCTGGTCATCGACTACAGCCAGACAATAAATCGCTACACCCTGCTGGACGCCTACCCACTCCCCCGTATAGCTGATATGGTCAACCAGATCGCGCAGTACCGCGTCTTCTCGACCATTGACCTGAAATCAGCGTACCACCAGCTCCCCATCCGCCCTGAGGACCGCCAGTACACTGCCTTTGAGGCAAACGGCCGCCTCTATCACTTCCTTAGGGTTCCCTTTGGCGTCACCAACGGGGTCTCCGTCTTCAAAAGGGAGATGGACCGGATGGTAGATCAAAATGCGTTGCAGGCCACTTTCCCATATCTGGACAATGTGACCATCTGCGGCCGTGACTTGCAGGACCATGACGCAAACCTCGAAAAATTCCTCCGCACCGCCCAACTCCTAAACCTGACATATAACAAGGAGAAGTGCATATTCCGCACAAACCGCCTCGCCATCCTTGGCTGTGTTGTGGAACACGGAGTCATCGGCCCCGACCCCGACCGGATGCGTCCCCTTATGGAACTTCCACTGCCCCACTGCCTCAAGGCCCTGAAGAGGTGCCTAGGGTTTTTCTCCTATTACGCCCAGTGGGTCCCCTACTATGCGGACAAGGCCCGTCCGCTGATCAAGTCCACCTCTTTTCCCTTGACGGCAGAGGCCCGCTTAGCCTTCCACCGTATCAAGGAGGACATTGCCAAAGCCACCATGCACGCAGTGGACGAATCCATCCCCTTCCAGGTGGAAAGCGACGCGTCTGACTTTGCCCTGGCCGCTACCCTCAATCAGGCGGGGAGACCCGTGGCCTTCTTTTCACGAACCCTCCAAGGCCCGGAGACCAGACACTCCGCTGTTGAGAAGGAGGCCCAGGCGATTGTGGAGGCTGTGCGTCATTGGAGGCACTACCTGGCCGGAAAACGATTTACCCTGCTCACTGACCAGCGTTCAGTTGCTTTTATGTTTAACAACAAGCAGAGGGGCAAAATCAAAAATGACAAGATCTTGAGGTGGAGAATCGAACTTTCCACCTACAACTACGAGATCTTGTACCGGCCCGGGAAGCTAAATGAACCCCCGGATGCGCTATCGCGTGGCACCTGCGCCAGCGCGCAGATCGATAGACTGCGGGCCCTCCACAATGACCTCTGCCACCCGGGGGTCACCAGGTTCTTCCACTTCATCAAGGCCCGCAACCTGCCTTACTCTATTGAGGAGGTCAGGACCATGACCAGGAACTGCCAAGTCTGCGCTGAGTGCAAACCGCACTTTTATAGACCAGACAGGGCCCACCTGATAAAAGCCACTCGCCCCTTCGAGCGCCTGAGCGTCGATTTTAAAGGGCCTCTCCCCTCCTCCGACCGCAATGTGTACTTCCTCAATATTATTGATGAGTACTCCCGTTTCCCGTTCGCCTTCCCCTGCCCGAACATGTCCAGTGCCACGGTCATTAAATGTCTGAACAACCTCTTCACCCTGTTCGGCTTCCCCAGCTATATCCATAGCGACCGGGGCTCATCGTTTATGAGCGACGAACTCCGTCAGTACCTGCTAACTAGGGGTATTGCCACAAGCAGGACCACCAGTTACAACCCCCGGGGGAACGGACAGGTGGAAAGAGAAAATGCGACAGTTTGGAAGGCCGTCCTGCTAGCCTTAAAGTCTAGGGGCCTTCCAACCTCCCGCTGGCAGGATGTGCTCCCCGATGCGCTCCACTCTATTCGGTCACTGCTCTGCACTGCCACTAACGCCACCCCTCATGAGAAAATGTTTGTCTTCCCAAGGAAGTCCACATCGGGGACATCGCTACCACCATGGCTGACGTCCCCAGGGCCGGTCCTACTGAGAAGAAACGCGAGGACCCATAAAACGGACCCCCTGGTCGAGAGGGTCGACCTCCTCCACGCCAACCCCCAGTATGCTTACATCGCATACCCGGACGGGCAGGAGGACACAGTCTCCATAAGAGACCTTGCACCCTCGGGGGCCGCAGTAACCCACTACCCACTACCACCCCCCCCCACGATCCGATATCCAGCCCCAGCAGACGGCAGGCCTGGGCCCCGCGACCCGCTCGACATCTACGAGGACGACACGCCTGTGCCACAGCCTACGCTGGACTCGACGCCGGAAACTTCACTACCCCTGCCGTCGCCACGCAGATCACAGCGGCAGACAAGACCTCCGGAGAGACTCCAATACACTAACTTTTAATACACTTCACCCCGCCGGACTCAATTTTAAACAAGGGGTGAATGTGGTAAACCACTGTTTGTATTCCTGTTTGTCCTGTTTGTATTCCACTGTGTACATGCCTGGACATGCCTCGGCTGACTCCTCCCACAGGTCCTAGTATAAAGGTGACTGCTCCCCAGCCCTTGTATCCTGGACCGGTCGACCACTCGAGGCAGACCTCCATTCTGTTGTTAATAAAAGCCTTTGGTTACTCTTCTAACTCTCAGTCTTTTATGAGTAATTGATAGCGCATCAGGAATCCATTGATTCCAATTGTTTCTGGGAAAACTTGAAAACACTACACAAAAAACAACACGACGATTTGGCCATTCAAAATGGGGACACATGGGTAAACCACTTTGAAAAATTATACCAGAAAAACACACTAAGACCAGAGCAACACCAAATATGCAAAAAATTGGAAAAGCTAGAAATGGCCATAAAAGATAACCAAAACCCGCTGGACGCCATAATAACAGAAAAAGAACTTCTTGAAAAACTCAAGGACCTGCGACCAGGAAAAGCCTGCGGGACAGACGGCATACTAAACGAGATGATTAAACACACAGACAACAAAATGAAACTGGCTATCCTAAAACTCTTCAACTTGGTTCTGAGTGTCGGTTATTTCCCTGATATCTGGAACAAAGGACTCATAACGCCCATATACAAAAGTGGGGACAAAATCGACCCAAACAACTATCGAGGCATCTGTGTAAACAGTAACCTGGGGAAGGTATTCTGTAGCATCATAAACAAAAGACTTATAAACTTCCTTGAGGAGCACAATGTCTTGAGTAAAAGCCAAATTGGATTCCTGCCAAACTATAGAACATCCGATCATATCTTCACCCTACAGACCCTAATTGACAAACACGTTCACCATAACAAAGGCAAAATCTACGCATGCTTTGTAGATTTCCAGAAGGCTTTCGACTCCATCTGGCATGACGGTTTATTCCTGAAACTTATCGAAAGCGGGGTAGGAGGGAAAACATATGATGTAATTAAATCAATGTATACAAACAACAAATGTGCAGTTAAAATTGGAGACAAACAAACAAAATACTTCCCACAGGGGCGGGGGGTGACGCAGGGCTCGCCAATCTCACCGACACTCTTTAATATTTACATAAATGGATTGGCAAAACTACTTGAACAATCTACAGCACCCGGCCTCACCCTATATGAATCCAAGGTTAAATTCCTCCTCTATGCAGACGACCTGGTTCTGCTGTCACCAACTAAAGAGGGTCTACAGCAGAACCTGGACCTGCTGGAGTCGTACTGCCAGACTTGGGCCCTGACAATAAATCCCCAAAAAACCAAAGTCCTTGTGTTCCAGCAAAGATCCAAACATCAGGGACCCAAAATAAATTTCACAGTAGGAACAACCAAAATTGAACAAACCACTAACTACACATACTTGGGCTTAAAAATCAGTTCTACGGGAAACTTCAAACTGGCTGTGAATGAACTGAAAGAGAAAGCAAGAAGGGCTTTCTATGCCATCAAAAAATCAATCCAAATAGAAATCCCAATTAGCATTTGGCTCAAAATTTTCAAATCAGTAATTGAACCAATTGCACTCTATGGCAGTGAGGTATGGGGACCGCTAACTCAACAAGAATTTGCAAAATGGGACAAACACCCAATTGAGATCCTACATGCAGAATTCTGTAAAAGTATCCTTCGGACTCAAAAGGAAAACAGTAAACAATGCATGCAGGGCGGAACTAGGCCAATATCCATTAATAATCACTATCCAAAAAAGAGCCACCAAATTTTGGAATCACCTACAAATGAGCAACCCCCAATGCTATCACTACGACGCCCTGAAATGCCAAGAGCTGACCATAAAGAAGAATACCCTCAGTCAACTAGTCCTGGGACTCAGTGAAGTAACTATTAACAATACTAACAATAACCAGCCCCAGGACAGTGACAGGGTAACACAAAGAATTCGACCCAACACAATCGTCGCTAAGCAAAAGGAAAAATATCTGACATATTGGGCAGAAACAACAAAAACCCAAAGCAAACTCAATTGCTACTTGGCCCTAAACAGACAATACAACATAGCTGATTACCTGACCATGGTAAAAGATAACAAACTGAGAAGAACCTTGACAAGGTACAGACTTAGCGAACATAGCCCAGCGATCGAAAAAGGCAGACACAGGCAGACCAGGCTGCCAAGAGAAGACAGGATATGCTCTCACTGCAGTCAGGGAGTAGTGGAGACAGAGATGCACTTCCTCACAGCCTGTGGAAAATATCAGGGCACAGGGAGAATTTCTACCAAAAATTCTCACAAATATGCCCTGAATTCAGAAATCTGAATGACAACCAAAAACTCCCATTCCTACTGGGAGAGGAGAGAAGCTGTGTAACACTGGCGGCACACTATGTTACAGCTTGCCATGAACAGAGGGACAACCAGTAAACTAAGAAAAGAATATATATAAACAATGCGAATGTATATTTATACACTCAGGGATATACCTGTTTATACACTGTATGAATAGAACTGCGTTTATGTGCTCAACCATAAATGTATTTTGATGCTTTGGCAACATAAGATGTAACTTATCATGCCAATAAAGCGATTTGAATTGTGAATTGTGAGAGGGGGGTCAGTGTCTGGAGAGAGAGGGTCAGTGTCCAGAGAGAGAGAGAGAGGGGGGCAGTGTCCGGAGAGAGAGTGGGGTCAGTGTCTGGAAAGAGAGAGGGGCAGAGTCCGGAGAGAGAGAGAGGGGGGCAGTGTCCGGAGAGAGAGAGAGGGGGGTCAGTGTCTGGAGAGGGAGGGTCAGTGTCCACAGAGAGAGAGGGGGGGTCAGTGTCCAGAGAGAGGGGCCAAGTCCGGAGAGTGAGAGAGGGGGCAGTGTCCAGAGTGAGAGAGGGGGCAGTGTCCAGAGTGAGAGAGGGGGCAGTGTCCAGAGTGAGAGAGGGGGCAGTGTCCAGAAAGAGAGAGGGTCAGAGTCCGGTTAGAGAGAGAGGGGGGTCAGTGTCCAGAGAGGGAGGGTCAGTGTCCGGAGTGAGAGAGGGGGTCAGTGTCCAGAGAGAGAGAGGGGGTCAGTGTCCAGAGAGGGAGGGTCAGTGAGCGAAGCCCAGTGAATGAAGCCTTTTGACGAGAGAGGGTCAGTGGGGGACAAGTGTGAGGGCTACAGGAGGTTACAGAGATGGAGCGGGATGAGGCCATGGAGGAATATAAACAACATGTTAAGTTTAAATTTGAGGCACGCTGCATGTAGGGCATATATCTAGAGGATGCAAATGGCCACAATAAAACAAGAGTCTTCATTTCTTACTTGGCGAGCAATATATTTTGAACTATAGCAATTACAATAAAAACTAATTCATTTCAATCTTGACTGCCTTCTTACCCAGCTTGGCACCTGTTGCATCCTCTCCCACGGTACAGAATATTTCCCAGGAGGTGCATTTATTGACATGGTAGAATCTTGAATATCTATTTAGCCTAATTTGTATCTTTCACTTTTATTAGAAATTGAAGTGTCTCTTATTTGCTTTTATATCAAATCTCTTCTCTAATGATGTAAGGGGATTGTGATATACTTGAACAAATTTACATTGAGAGGGAGGAGGTACTAGCGGTTTTAGCAGGCTTAAAAGTGGATAAATCCCTAGGCCCAGACGAGATGTATCCCAGGCTGCTGTGTGAGACACGGGAGGAGATTGCAGGGGCTCTGACACAAATTTTCAGAACCTCTCTGGCCACAGGGGAGGTGCCAGAGGACTGGAGGACAGCTAACGTAGTACCATTATTCAAGAAGGGCAGTAGGGATAAACCAGGGAATTACAGGCCAGTGAGCCTAACATCAGTGGTTGGGAAATTATTGGAAAAAATTCTGAGGGACAGAATTAGTCTTCACTTGGAGAGGCAGGGATTAATCAAGGATAGTCAGCATAGCTTTTTCAGGGGGAGATCATGGGCAGGATTTTCATTCAGGAGTTGGGTTGGAGGCGGGACTACAACTTTCGGAGTTGTAGTCCCGCCTCCATCGAGATGCGACCAATCCACGCGATTTTAACTTGATTGACCTTGTTGAGCTGCCCAGCGGGCTCAGCAGGCCAATTAAGGGCCACCCGGCAACAGGTGACGACACAGACTGAAATTTCATCTGTCAGGAGGTTTTGACAGATGAAATATCAGCGTTTCACAGCTGTTTGAAGCTGTCAAACACTGACAGTCTTCTAACACGAGTCCTTCTCCACAGACTCAGTTATAAATCTCTCCTGCACAGAAAGCTGCAGGCTGTCACTTTTGACAGTTCGCAGCCATTCTGCTTTCTGTGCCGGTGAGATGAGGGACTCCCGAGACCTAAAGGAAGGACGGCTGAAAAGGTATGTAAAACTTATTGAATCACTTTAGACACACCAAACAGACTTACCTTTGCACTCATGCACACATCACTCACCTGAACACTGACATCTCGACCCCTCCAAGTCCTTCAACCCGACGGCCCGCCTCCTCTAACTTGGTGTGGTTTGGAGCCGTCGGGAATCCCACTCTTCAACCTTAAAAATAGGGATTAGGTTAAAATCTGCCTGTTAACTACCTGTTAACAGGCAGTTAATTGGCACTAATCCCTTCCCGCCTCGGGTAGGCGGGTCCCAGTGCGGGACGGGTACCCGCCTCCTTTGAAACTGGCATGGAGGTGGGTTTGGGTGTGGGATGGGGTCAGGACCCCTGATATCGGGATTTTAACCCCCTGCGCGCCTCCAATCCCGACTCCATGGCCCAATGAAAATCCTGCCCATGTGTCTAACCAATTTGATTGAATTTTTCGAGGGGGTGACTAGGTGCGTGGATGAGGGTAGTACAGTTGATGTAGTCTACATGGACTTCAGTAAGACTTTTGACAAAGTCCCGCATGGGAGACTGGTCAAGAAGGTAAGAGCCCATGGGATCCAGGGCAATTTGGCACATTGGATCCAAAATTAGCTTAGTGGCAGGAGGCAGAGGGTGATGGTCGAAGGTTGTTTTTGTGACTGGAGGCCTGTGTCCCGTGGTGTACCGCAGGGATCGGTGCTGGGTCCCTTGCTGTTTTTAGTGTACATTAATGATTTAGATATGAATGTAGGAGGTATGATCAGTAAGTTCGCAGATGACACTAAAATTGGTGGAGTGGTAAATAGCGAGGAGGGAAGCCTCAGGCTACAGGATATAGACGGGTTGGTCAGATGGGCAGAACAGTGGCAAATGGAATTTAACCCTGAAAATGTGAGGTGTAGCATTTTGGGAGGACTAACAAGGCAAGGGAATACACAATGAATGGTAGGACCCTAGGAAGGACAGAGGACCAGAGGGACCTTGGTGTGCGTGTACATAGATCCCTGAAGGCAGCAGGACAAGTAGATAAGGTGGTTAAGAAGACATATGGGATACTTGTCTTCATTAGCCAAGGCATAGAATATAAGAGCAGGGAGGTTATGATGGAGCTGTACAAAATGCTAGTTAGGCTACAGCTGGAATACTGTGTGCAGTTCTGGTCACCACACTATAGGAAGGATGTGATTGCATTAGAGAGGGTGCAGAGGAGATTCACCAGGATGTTACCTGGGCTGGAGCGCTTCAGCTATGAAGAGAGACTGGATAGGCTGGGGTTGTTTTACTTAGAACAGAGAAGGCTGAGGGGGGACCTGATTGAGGTACAAAATTATGAGGGGCATAGATAGGGTAGATAGAAAGGAACTTTTCCCCTTAGTAGAGGGGTCACTAACCAGGGGGCATAGTTTCAAGGTAAGGGGCAGGAGGTTTAGAGGGGATTTGAGGAAAAGCTTTTTCACCCAGAGGGTGGTTGGAATCTGGAACTCACTGCCTGAAAGGGTGGTAGAGGCAGGAATCCTCACAACATTCAAGAAGCATTTAGATGAGCACTTGAAATGCCATAGCATACAAGGCCACGGACCAAGTGCTGGAAATGGGATTAGAATAGACAGGGTTTGATGGCCGGCGCGGACACGATGGGCTGAAGGGCCTCTTTCTGTGCTGTATAACTCTATGACTCTATGACACAGAGAAGAGGTTGCGTATGCATTTACCAAAGAACTGAAATATTTAAAACCGGGAGTGTTGCTGCAGAACATTACATATAGACAAAGAAATTATATCATGTAATCAAGCCGCTCGGCCCAACCAGACCGTGTTGGTGTTTATTCTTCACACGAGCAGTATCCCAATCCCATGTACATGCCCTGTTCCCAAATCCCTTAATCCCCTTTCCTTCAACCGCCTACCTAGTCTATTCTTAAAAGTTGCCATGCTCTTTGCTTAAATCACCAACTCCAGTAGTGAATTCCACAGCCTCACGAGTCACGGCCCTCTGTGTAAAAAAATGTTTCTCCTGCTCTTTGCCCTAAACCTCACATTTAAGCTTGTGTGTATGCAGTGAAGGCATTGGTTGTCATTTTCCAAAATTCCATAGATTCTAGAATGGTTCTTGCAGATTGGAAGGTAGCAAATGTAACCCCACTATTTAAGGAAGGAGGGAAGAGAGGAAACGGGGAACTACAGACCAGTTTTTAAAATTAATTTATGGGATGTGGGTGTCGCTGGCAAGGCCAGCATTTATTGCCCATCCCTAATTGCCCGTGAGGAGGTACTGGTGGTGAGCCGCCTTCTTGAACCGCTGCAGTCCGTGTGGTGAGGGTACTCCCACAGTGCTGTTAGGTAGGGAGTTCCAGGATTTTGACCCAGCGACGATGAAGGATCAGCGATATACTTCTAAGTCAGGATGGTGTGTGACTTGGAGGGGAACTTGGAGATGGTGGTGTTCCCATGCGCCTGCTGCCCTTGTCCTTCTAGGTGGGAGAGGTCGCGGGATGAGGGAGGTGCTGCCGAAGAAGCCTTGGCAAGTTGCTGCAGTGCATCTTGTAGATGGTACATACCGCAGCCACAGTACGCCGGTGGTGGAGGGAGTGAATGTTTAAGGTGGTGGATGGGGTGCCAAGCAAGCGGGCTGCTTTGTCATGGATGGTGCCGAGCTTCTTGAGTTAGCCAGACGTAAGTAGTAGAGAAAATGCTAAAATCTATTAGGACGTGGTAACAGGGCACTTTGAAAATAATAATAGGATTGGGCAGAGTCAACATGGATTTATGAAAGGGAAATCATGTTTGATGAATCTGTTAGAGTTTTTTGAGGTTGTAACTAGCAGAATAGATGAGGGGGAACCAGTGGATGTGGTGTATTGGATTTTCAGAAGGTATTTGATAAGGTGCCACACATGAGGTTATTAAACAAAATTAGGGCTCATGGGATTGAGGGTAATACACTAGCATGGACAGAAAACAGAGAGTAGGAATAAACGGGTCATTTTCGGGTTGGCAGGCTGTAACTAGTGGGGTAACGCAAGGATCAGTGCTTGGGCCTCAGCTATTCACAATCGACATCAATGATTTGGATGAGGGGACCAAATGTAATCAAATGCAAGTTTGCTGATGATACAAAGCTGAATGGGAATGTAAGTTGTGAGGAGGATGCAAAGAGGCTTCAAGGGGATATAGACAAGCTAAGTGAGTGGGCAAGAACATGGACTGAGATGAGAAATTTCTTCACTCAGATAGTAGTGAATCTTTGGAATTCTCTACCCCAGAGGGCTCTGGAGGCTCAGTCGTTTAGTATATTCAAGATAGAGATTGATCGATTTTTGGATATTAAGGGAATCAAGGGATATGGGGATAGTGGAGTTGAGGTAGAAGATCAGATATTGAATGACGGAGCAGGCTCGAGAGGTCAAATGGCCTACTCCTGCTCCTATTTCTTATGTTCTTATGTGTGTATATATAGATATATATATATCCCCTCGTTCTGGACTCCGCAAATACTGGAAACAGTCAGTTTCTATCTATACCTCATAATTTTAAGGATTTCTACAAAATCATCCTTTGATCGCTGTTCTAACAAAAACAGCCCCAATTTTTCAAGTCTTTCTTTGTATTTCCTCATACGAGGCAGCATACTAATGAATCTGCACTGTCCCCTCTCTGTTGTTTCAACATCCTTCCTATTGTGTGAATTCCAAAACTGCACACAGTATTCCAACTGTGGTCTTTCTAAAGTTTTATATTAATCAACCATTACATCTTGACTTTTATATTTTATACCTTTTGCCATAAAACTTTGTATTCTGTTAGCTTTCTTTATGGCCTTATCCACTTGAGGTTCTGCATTTAACATCTGATGAACCTACACTCCCCAATCCTATGCTCTTCTACATCATCCATCCTAACCCTAATCCCATTCAATGTTTAATTTTGACTTTTTCACTGACATTTAACTCCATCTGCCACTTTTTTGCCCATTCCACCATCTTCTCAATATCCCCTTTCCCAAAGCTCTCCACCACTTGGGGTTTCCTCGCCTTGTGTCTGTTGTCGACTCATTGACAGAGATTGATCGCTGTGATTCGTCAACAACTTCATTCTCATATCATGCGACTACCAGGATGGTAGGTGGCAAACTAGATGGACCTTGGTCAATTTACATCTAGCAATTCCTATGTTCTTTAGAATTATTTATTATGCCTCCAATTTTCATATTGTCTGCAAATTTGGACATCACTCCCTTGAGTCCTATAACCAAATCATTGCTGTACACAGTACTTGCTGAACATAAGTGCTTCACTTGTGGTAAAACATTCCATGTTCTAATAACCCTCAGTGTGGAAGAATTTCTTGTAACTTTCCCTTTGTTCTTCTTGCCTGGACCCCCTTATTACTGATTCACCGAGCAGTGGAATCAATCAATCATTTGCTCTCTCAATCTTGAAACCTCTATTCGATCCCTTTAAAAGCTAGATGCAGAGGGAGGGCATGTGTTGGAGATCAATGCCAGGAATTGACTGTTGTAGGCATTTACGAAAATGCTGGCTTGGAGATGCCTTCTGAGGTTGGTGAATAGGATTCTGATGAGGCTCAACGACCGCCCAGATTGCAGAGTGCTGTAGTTTCCACAAGGGACTTTGAGTGAATGTACCTTGGTTGCACCCACTTTTTAACTTACAAGCCCCTTAGGTAGCATTACTTAGTTTTGAGTTAGCAGCTTTCTGAATTTGTGAGTCAGCCTTTGCTAGTTTTCCAGGTTTTAAAATATAACATTTCCAACCATGACTGGATTCAGATTTCCACCTTTCGAAAACCTCTGAGACCCAATTCCCCGTTGGGTGGACCGGCTGCTGCGGCTTGTGTTGCGCGCGGAAGGACAAAGCGTGAACGCTGCTAGCACCGGAAGTGGCGGTTGTCAGGGAGCCGGGGTGAACACCGGCCGCGGAGAGCAGGATCCCGGGGAAAGGCCGAGGCGGAGGATCCGGAGCGGAGCGGGAGCCCGGGAGATGCTGCCCAGCAAGTACCGGGCGCGGCTGCTCGGTAACCCGGTGAGTGCCGCGCGGTAACCATGGAAACTGGGCCCGTCGGCTCCAAATCCACACTCCTGGGTCAGTACTGAGGGAGCGCCGCACTGTCGGAGGGGCGGTACTGAGGGAGCGCCGCACTGTCGGAGGGGCGGTACTGAGGGAGCGCCGCACTGTCGGAGGGGCGGTACTGAGGGAGCGCCGCACTGTCGGAGGGGCGGTACTGAGGGAGCGCCGCACTGTCGGAGGGAGCGCCGCACTGTCGGAGGGGCGGTACTGAGGGAGCGCCGCACTGTCGGAGGGGCGGTACTGAGGGAGCGCCGCACTGTCGGAGGGTCGGTACTGAGGGAGCGCCGCACTGTCGGAGGGTCGGTACTGAGGGAGCGCCGCACTGTCGGAGGGTCGGTACTGAGGGAGCGCCGCACTGTCGGAGGGGCGGTACTGAGGGAGCGCCGCACTGTCGGAGGGGCGGTACTGAGGGAGCGCCGCACTGTCGGAGGGGCGGTACTGAGGGAGCGCCGCACTGTCGGAGGGGCGGTACTGAGGGAGCGCCGCACTGTCGGAGGGGCGGTACTAACATTAGAACATAAGAAATGGGTGCAGGAGTAGGCCCTTTGAGCCTGCTCCGCCATTCAATGAGATCATGGCTGATCTTCTGCCTCAACTCCATTCACCGGCCCTATTGCCATATCCCTTGATGCCCTTACTAGTCAGATGTCTATCGACTTCTGTTTTGAATATACCCAATGACTAAGCCTCCACAGCCCTCTGGGGTAGAGAATTCCAAAGATTCACCACCCTCTGTGTAAAGAAATTTCTTCTCATCTCAGTCTAGAATGGCCTACCCTTTATCTTGAGGCTGTGGTCTCTGGTTCTAGACTCCCCAGCCAAGGGAAACATTCTCCCAGCATCCATCCTGTCGAGCCCTGTAATAATTTTTGCATGCTTCAATGAGATCCCCTCTCATTCTGAGTTCAAGAGAATACAGGCCTAGTTTACTCAATCTCTTCTCATACGACAGTCCCGCCATCCCAGGAATCAACCTCGTGAACCTTTGTTGCAAAATAGAAATGTTGTAGTGGTAGGGGATAGTATTAGGGGGATAGATAGAGTTCTCTGCAGCCGAGAGCGAGAGTCCCGTAGGCTGTGTTGCCTACCCGGTGCCAGGGTTAAGGACATCTCCTCTGGGCTGGAAAGAAACTTGCAGTGGGAGGGGGTGGATCCAGTTGTCGTGGTCCATGTTGGTACAAATGACGTAGATAGGACTAGGAAGCCGGTTCTGTTAAAGGAGTATGAGCAGCTAGGGGTCAAATTAAAAAACAGAACCTCAAGGGTAATAATCTCTGGATTATTACCTGAGCCACGAGCGAATTTGGCTAGGACAAATAAAATTAGAGAGTTAAATGTGTGGCTCAAAGACTGGTGTGGGAGAAATGGGTTTTGCTTCCTGGGACACTGGCACCAGTACTGGGGCAGGAGGGAGCTGTTCCGTTGGGACGGGCTTCACTTGGCCAGTGCTGGGGCTAGAGTCCTGGCGGATCATATAACTAGGGCTGTAGAGAGGGCTTTAAACTAACTCGTGGGGGGGGGAGGTTCCTAGAGAGCAAATAATAAAAATGACAACAGAGAAGGTCATAGACTTAGGTGGCAGTGGGGAAATTAAAAACCAGAGCGTGTCAGGAAGGGGCAGAAGGTATGGAGTAAAAGGTAAAGTAATAAAAAGGGCAAAAGGAGGAACTAAGTGTCACAAAACATATTTGAAAGTTCTCTATCTGAATGCACGTAGCATTCGAAACAAAATAGACGAGTTAATGGCACAAATAACTACATATGGGTATGATCTTGTGGCCATTACAGAAACATGGCTGCAGGGTGACTGCCTGGGAATTAAACATACTGTTATGTTCATTAATAACTAGACATTCTTATTATGAACACAGCTAGCTTCTAGCTAGTTATTTATTCAGTACACGTTCTCTAGGTACAGTATCTGTAGAGGCTTCCATGTGTGCTCCTGTGTGCAGGCTGCCATCTTGACTGTTGCCTTCTGGGTAGCCTAGTGCCTCATGGGTAATGTCTTAAACATACAGCTATGTACAGCTTTACACAGCTCCACCTAGTGTCCACTATAGAATGACATGCTATTGATCACTACATCCCCCTTTCTTTGAGGTTTAACAAAATCAATATCAATCAACTTTCAAGAAAACAATAAAGATAATATCACTAACACTTTTGTTAGTGCTCTATAAACATCAACATTTTCAAAACAGTCAACACATTTTCAAAGCTTTACATTAGACTTAATCTTTGAGTACAATCAGGCTCTTTTACTTCACGTGTGGATCTTCTCAACACGGGTAAGTCTGATGTGTCTTCATGAGATTGTTCTGGCGGTGAATGACAAGATGCAGTTGTGGCATTGTCATCAATCTGGTCTTGAATAGTCTCTTGTGTTTTTAGGAGGGAACGGCGGTTCCTCCTGAGAATCTGTCCTTCCTCAGTTCTAACAGTGTATGACCTTGGTCCCACTTCCTCAAGAACTGTAGCTTTCCTGTTCCATGCATCTGGATCCTCAATCCTGACAACATCATCCTTTGTCAATGGTTTTAGAGTTTTGGATGACTTGTCATAGTATGATTTCTGTTTCAGCTTTAACAGTTGAAGTCTCTGTCTCAGTTCCTCACTTTGCTGTTGTTTTGCACAGCAGGGTAGCGTGGTGCGCAACTTGCGACCCATTAGTAGTTCAGCAGGTGAAGAACCACAGTCTAAAGGTGAGGCTCGGTAGCTCAGCAGGGCGAGATAAGGATCAGACTTGCTTTCTGTCGCTTTCTTCAGTAGCTGCTTGAGAACTTGAACACCTTTCTCTGCCTTACCATTCGACTGAGCATACAAAGGACTGGATGTGATGTGCTGAAAATCATAATGTGCTGCAAACTGTTGCCACTCCTTACAGTTGAAGCACGGACCATTGTCGCTAACGGCAATCCTGGGAATTCCATGCCTGGCGAAGATGGATTTCACATGCATTATGACACTGCTTGCTGTGGTGCTTGAGAGCAGCGCCATCTCAGGATAGTTAGAATAGTAGTCAATCACTATTAGATAGTCTTTACCATTTAAATGAAAAAGGTCCATACCAACCTTTTGCCATGCTGCTGTTGGTATGTCAGCTACTATCATTGGTTCCTTTGCTTGTTTGCTTTGGTGTTTCTGACATGTCTCACATTTGCCTATCATGTTCTCAATGTCCTTATTTATGCCAGGCCAATAAACAGTGTCTCTTGCTCTCATAGATACATAGATACATAGAAGATAGGAGCAGGAGTAGGCCATTCGGCCCTTCGTGCCTGCTCCGCCATTCGATGAGATCATGGCTGATCCTTTAATTCAGTATCCCGTCCCCGCCTTCTCTCCGTAACCCTTAACCCCTTTTGCCCGTAGAAATATATCTAATTCCCTCTTAAATATATTTAATGAGCTGGCATACACTGCCCTCTGTGGCAATGAGTTCCACAGGTTCACCACTCTCTGAGTGAAGAAATTCCCCCTCATCTCTGTCCTAAATGGTTTAGCCCTTATCCTTAAATTATGTCCTCTAGTTCTGTTCTCACCCGCCAAGGGAAACATTCCTTCTGCATCCAGTCTGTCTAGACCTGTCAGAATTTTATACACTTCTATGAGGTCCCCTCTCAATCTTCTAAACTCCAGTGTGTACATCCCTAAACTACATAGTCTCTCCTCATAGGTCATTCCCGCCATTCCTGGTATCAGCCTGGTGAATCGCCGCTGCACCCCCTCCATGGCAAGAACATCCTTCCTCAGATGAGGCGACCAAAACTGTACACAGTACTCGAGGTGTGGTCTCACCAGTGCCCTGTACAGCTGCAGCAAGGTATCCCTGTTCCTGTATTCTAACCCTTTTGCTATGAAGGCCAGCATACCGTTTGCCTTCTTGACCGCCTGTTGCACCTGCATGCTCGCCTTCAGTGACTGGTGTACAAGAACACCCAGGTCTCTCTGTACTTCCCCCTCTCCCAATCTATTGCCATTTAAATAATAATTTGCCCTCCCGTTCCTGCACCCAAGGTGGATAACTTCGCACTTGTCCACATTATAGTGCATCTGCCATTTATCCGCCCAATCGCCCAGTCTGTCCAAATCGCTCTGGAGCTTCCTGGTCTCTTCCTCTGAGCCCACCCCCCCTCCTAGTTTAGTGTCGTCTGCAAATTTGGAAATGCTGCATCCGACTCCCTGATCCAGGTCATTAATGTAAATTGTGAACAGCTGGGGGCCCAGGACAGATCCCTGTGGTACCCCACTTGTTACTGCCTGCCATTCAGAAAATGAGCCGTTTATTCCAACTCTCTGTTTTCTATCTGACAGCCAGTTCCCTATCCACGCCAAAACTTTCCCCTTTATCCCATGAGCCTCAATTTTCCATGCTAATCTTTTATGTGGGACCTTATCGAAGGCCTTTTGGAAGTCCAGGTACACCACATCTACTGGCTCTCCCCCATCTATTCTACCAGTTACTCCCTCAAAAAATTCCAATAGATTAGTCAAGCACGATTTACCCTTTGTAAATCCATGTTGACTCTGTCCTATCCTGTCCCCATTTGCTAAGTGCTCCGCTATTTCATCCTTAATGATGGACTCCAGCATTTTGCCCACAACTGATGTAAGGCTTACAGGTCTGTAATTACCTGCTTTTTCCCTACCCCCCTTTTTGAATAGTGGGGTAACGTTAGCTACCCTCCAATCCATCGGCACTGTTCCCGAGTCTAATGAATTCTGAAAAATCATCCTTAGTGCATCCGCTATCTCTAGGGCCACCTCCTTCAGTACCCTAGGATGCATGTTATCAGGCCCTGGGGATTTGTCCACCTTCAATCCCTTTAGCTTCCTTAACACCATATCCTTAGAGATATTGATTTGCGTCAGTTCCTCCTTTGCCAATGTCCCTATTTTTCCCGATATCCCAGGGAGGTTTTTTGTGTCTTCCTTCGTAAAGACTGACCCAAAGTATGCATTTAGTTGATCTGCCATTTCCTTATTTCCCATTATATATTCCCCCGTATCTGACTGCAATGGACCAACTTTGGTTTTCACCAGTCTTTTCCTTTTGATATATTTATAAAAGCTTTTGGAGTTAGTTTTTATATTTTCCGCCAGCTTGTTTTCGTAAGCTATTTTGCCCCTCTTGATCATGCCCTTTGCCCTCCTTTGCTCTATCTTAAACTGTTCCCAATCTTCCGCTCTGGCGCTTTTTTTGGCTATTTTATACGCCCTATCTTTGGATTTTATGCTGTCTCTAATTTCCCCTGTTATCCACGGTTGAGTCACCTTTTTAGATTTCCTTTTATGCCAGATTGGTATAAACAATTTTTGCAATTTTGTCATTCTATCTTTAAATGTTTGCCATTGTTTATCTACCTCCAGTCCTCCCAGGAACGTTGTCCAATCAGACCTACTCAGTTCCCGTCTCATGGCATCATAATTCCCCTTGTTTAAATTCAGGACCTTAGTCTCTGAGTCAATTTCTTCGCTCTCCATTTCGAGTGAGAAATCGATCATGTTATGATCGCTCTGACCCAAGGGTCCCCGTACAACAAGATTACTGATTAGTCCCTTCTCATTGCACAGTACCCAGTCCAATATAGCCTGTTCCCGAGTTGGTTCCTCGACATATTGATCCAGATAACCATCCCTTAAACACTCAAGGAATTCCTCCTCCTCATTATTTTTACTGATTAGGCTAGTCCAATCTATATGTAAGTTAAAGTCACCTATGATGACAGCTGTGCTCTTATTGCACGCTTCTCTAATTTCCCTCGTGATGCCCTCCCTAACCTCTATTTTACTATTTGGAGGCCTATATACCACTCCTATTAATGTTTTTCGCCCCTCGCTATTTCTTAGCTCCACCCATATAGATTCTGTATTAACTGAGTTAATATCCTTCTTTTCAATTGCATTTATCCCCTCTTTTACTAGCAATGCTACCCCTCCTCCCTTTTTTGTCGATCCTTCCTAAATACTGAATACCCCTGTATGTTAAGCTCCCAGCCCTGCTCACCCTGCAACCATGTTTCCGTAATCCCAATTAGATCATAATTATTAACCTCTATTTCCACAGCTAATTCATCTACCTTGTTCCTGATGCTTCTCGCATTAAGGTATAAAACCCTCAGGCTTTTTTTATGCTCACATTTTTTATGAATTAGTTTGGCCCTTTGTTTTTTGTTCCTCACCCTTTTACCATTTATTTCTGTCTGCCTTTCACTTTCCTCTATTTCACTACATAGGTTTCTAGCCCCCTGCCATACTAGTTTAAATGCTCCCGAACTGCTTTATCAAAAATTACCCCGAGAACATCAGTTCCATCTCTGCACAGGTGTAGACCGTCCCTTTTGTATAGGTCACACCTACCACAAAACTGGTTCCAATGCCTCAAAAATTTAAAACCCTCCCTCTTACACCACTGCTCAAGCCACGTATTTAGCCTAACTATCCTGTTCTCTGTACTCTTACTAGCACGTGGCACTGGTAGTAATCCAGAGATTACTACCTTCGAGGTCCTACTTTTTAGCTTGGCTCCTTTTGCATTTTTCAATTCCGAGGTGTCCCTCATGAATCCTTTTGAGCATGTCTTGACGTAGAGCCTGTGGAATGACTATTCTGTTCTGTTTTAGTAATAGTCCACTTGCGACACTCAATTCTGACCTTATGTGAAAATATTTTGGACAGGAACCTTTTGGCCAACCATGATGAATGTTCTCTATTACTGTTTGTAATACTGTATCTTTTACTGTTTCTTCTGCTATTTGCTTTGATTTTGTGTCTGACACAGGCAGCGCAGCAGTGACCATACTCACATGAACATCCACGTCTTCTTCAGTAGAGCTCACATGACTCATTGTGGGTGCTCGGGATAGTGCATCTGCTAACACTGTATTTGCCTGGTGTGTAGATCAGTTCAAAGTCATATCTTTGCAGCTTCATCATGAGTCGTTGAATCCTTGGAGACATCTCATTCAGGTTTTTTTTTATGATGGCAACCAGAGGGCTGTGGTCTGTCTCAACTGTGAAGGTGGGAAGTCCATATATGTAGCCATGAAACTTTTCTAGTCCAACTACCAAGCCTAGACATTCCTTTTCAATCTGGGCGTATCGACACTCAGTATCAGTCATAGACCTGGAGGCATAGGCAACAGGCTTCCAATCTTCACCCTCTGCTTGTAGCAAGATCGCGCCTAGGCCATCTTTTGATGCATCCGTTGACACTTTGATTCTTTGTTGGGTCAAAGAAGGTGAGTACAGGTGTGGTTGTCAGCACTGTTTTGAGGTTTATCCACTCTTGTTCACGTCTTTCTGTCCACGCGAACTCATTTGTTTTATGTAGCAGGTCTCGCAGACAGGCTGTCTTGGCTGACAAGTTAGGAATGAACTTTCCAATGAAGTTTATCATCCCCATGATGCGTAGCACTCCTTTTTTGTCAGTGGGTCGGGGCATTTTGAGTATGGCGTTTACTTTTTCCATATCTGGCTCTATTCCTTTACCAGATAGATTATCTCCTAGGAAAGTGACTTCCTGGACGCCAAACTGACACTTGGCTTTGTTGAGCTTCAGTCCATTCCGGCGTATGCTCTGTAGCACTTTAGTCAGTCTTTCATTGTGTTCTTTCAGTGTGGAGCCCCAGATGATGATGTCATCAACATAGACACGAACTCCTTCCAGACCTTCAATTATGTGTTCCATCGCTCTATGAAAGATTTCAGATGCAGATATTATCCCGAAAGGCATTCTGAGGAAACAATACCTGCCAAATGGTGTGTTGGAGGTACAGTATTTGGTGCTCTCTTCATCCAGTTTTAGTTGCCAAAATCCTTGTGAGGCATCGAGCTTTGTAAAGTATCTGGCACCTGACATTTCACTGGTGATTTCTTCTCGCTTGGGAATCTGGTAGTGTTCACGTTTTATGTTTGCCTTTAAGTCCTTTGGATCCATGCATATTCTTAGATCATTGTTCTTTTTCTTCACACATACCATGGAGTTAACCCAGTCTGTTGGCTCTTCGACTTTCCTGATGACCCCTAGTGTGGTCATTCTGTCCAGTTCATTCTTGAGCCGGTCACGCGGGGTGCTGGAATTCTTCGTGGAGCATGTACCACTGGCTGAGCATCCTGCTTTAGCTGGATCTTGTAAGTGAATGGTAGAACTCCAAATCCTTTGAACACATCCTAGAAATTACTCACTACAGAATCCACCGAGTCATCTGGTCTGCTTATGGCACAGTTTATACGGTAGACTCTCTTGACCAGTTCTAAGTCCTCACAAACTTTGTCACCCAGTAGTGAATCAAGCCTTTCAGCCACAACAGAAAACATGAGATGATGCACTTTGTCTTTGACTGTCACTTTAAGTCTGCATACACCTAAGCTATCTATTTTCTGTCCATTATAGTCCTTCAGTAGTACTGACTTTTTCTGTATTTTGGGCTTTTCTTTCATATTGTTAATGTCACTCATACTGATTAAGTTTGCTTTTGCCCCAGTGTCCAGTTTCAATGTAACCAATGCTCCATTTATCTGCAGTGGGATCATCCATTTGTCCTCTTTTACTGCATTAACTTTATGTTCAGCATTGTCTATTTCTGAGGGCTGCACATTTTCTGTATCTTTTTTGATATCGTCACATGACACCATTCCTACAAAAAATGTCTCACTTACATCAGTGTCCTCAATCACATTAACTCGTTGCCCTTTCGTCGTTTTTACTTTTGAAAAGCATTGTTTGGCAAAGTGATTCTTTCCATTATACTTTGTGCACATTTTTCCAAACGCTGGGCATTGTCTTAACTGGTGTTTGTAACCACACCGTTTACAATTAAAAATTTCATCCTCCGATTGCTTTTCATTTCTGTTCTGCCCACGTTTCTTCCCCCTGTAGGACACAGCACCGACAGCAGCCTTATCACTCATTACATTCGCATCATTATTGATTTCACTGAAAGTCTTCGCGGGATTTCGAGCTAGCTCGCTGGCTTTGCATATTTTCACTGCATTTTTCAAATTTAGTTCGGTTTCTCTCAACAGACGTTCCCTGACTTTTTTATCATGAATACCAAACACAATCTGGTCATGAATCATGGATGCTTTGAGCTCAGAGAAATTACATGTCTGTGCTTTCAGTTTCAGATCAGTTATAAAGCTAACAAAAGTCTCATTTTGTTGCTGTGTCCGAGAACAGAAGATGTATCTTTCATACGTCTCATTCTTTTTGGGAGAGCAATGTGCATCAAATTTTTTTAGCACATCTTCTAATTTTTCTATGTTCTCCGCTGGATTAAATACAAATGTATTAAATACCTCTATCGCCTGTGGGCCTGCAACCGTAAGCAGCAACGCTATCTTCCTTGCGTCTGGCGTCATACCGAATCCGATGGCTGCAATGTAGAGTTCAAATTGTTGTTTAAAAATCCGCCAATTGTAGTCGACATTTCCCTCGAGATTCAAACCTCCTGGTGGCTTCAAATTCTCCATGTCGCTTTTCACAATTTTCAGCAGATCTTCACCACCCTGGTACCATGTTATGTTCATTAATAACTAGACATTCTTATTATGAACACAGCTAGCTTCTAGCTAGTTAGTTATTCAGTACACGTTCTCTAGGTACAGTATCTGTAGAGGCTTCCATGTGTGCTCCTGTGTGCAGGCTGCCATCTTGACTGTTGCCTTCTGGGTAGCCTAGTGCCTCATGGGTAATGTCTTAAACATACAGCTATGTACAGCTTTACACAGCTCCACCTAGTGTCCACTATAGAATGACATGCTATTGATCACTACACAGACCAGGTTATTTAACGATCAGGAAGGACAGGCAGGTAGGAAGGGGAGGTGGGGTGGCTATGTTCATAAAGGAAGGAATCACTGTAATACAGAGAAATGATATTGGGTCAAAAGATCAGGATAATGAAACAGTTTGGGTGGAGATAAGGAATAATAAGGGGAAAAAAACACTAGTGGGCGTAGTCTATAGGCCTCCGAACAGTTGCAACTCTGTTGGACGGAGTATCAATCAGGAAATAGTTGAGGCTTGTAATAAGGGAACATCTATAATTATGGGGGATTTTAACTATCATATTAACTGGACAAATCAAATTGGGCAGGGCTGCCTTGAGGATGAGTTCATTGAGTGTATTAGGGATGGGTTTCTTGAGCAGTATGTAACTGAACCGACCAGGGGGCAAGCAACCTTAGATCTGGTCCTGTGTAACGAGACAGGATTAATTAAAAATGTCCTAGTAAAGGATCCCCTTGGAATGAGTGACCATAACATGGTTGAATTCCATATTCAATTAGAGGGTGAGAAGGTTGGATCTCAAGCAAGCGTGCTAAGCTTGAATAAAGGAGACTATGAAGGTATGAGAGCGGAATTGAGTAGAGTGGATTGGGAAAATAGATTAAAGGGTAAGACGATACATGATCAGTGGTGTACATTTAAGGAGTTATTTTACAACTTCCAAAAAATATATATTCCACTGAGAAGAAAAGGGTGTAAAAGAAAAGACAGCCATCCGTGGCTAAGTAAAGAAATTAAGGATAGTAGTCGACTAAAAACAAGGGCATACAGGGGTATAAGGTAGCCAAATCTAGTGGGAGGATAGAGGATTGGGAAAACTTTAAAAGACAGCAAAAAATAACAAAAAGATTGATTAAGAAAGGGAAGATAGATTATGAAAGTAAATTAGCAAAAAATATAAAAACAGATAGTAAGAATTTTTATAGTTATATAAAAAGAAAAAGGGTGGCTAAAGTAAATGTTGGTCCCTTAGAGGATGAGACCGGGAAATTAATGGTGGGAAATATGGAGATGGCAAAAACACAATGAATATTTTATATCAGTCTTTACAGTAGAAGACACTAAGAATATCCCAACACTGGACAAACAGAGGGCTAAAGGGGGGGGAGGAGCTAAACACGATCAAAATCACTAAGGAAGTGGTACTCGGTAAAATAATGGGACTCAAGGCGGATAAATCACCTGGACCTGATGGCTTACATCCTAGGGTCTTGAGGGAAGTGGCGGTAGGGATTGTGGATGCATTGGTAATAATTTTCCAAAACTCCCTGGACTCGGCAAAGGTCCCGGCAGACTGGAAAACTGCTAATGTAACACCCTTATTTAAAAAGGGCAGTAGACAGAAGGCTGGAAACTATAGACCGGTTAGCCTAACGTCTGTGGTAGGTAAAATTTTGGAGTCCATTATTAAGGAGACAGTAACAGGACATTTGGATAATCATAATTTAATAGGACAAAGTCAGCATGGTTTTATGAAGGGGAAGTCATGTTTGACAAATTTGCTGGAGTTCTTTGAGGAAGTAACATAGGGTGGATAAAGGGGAACCAGTGGACGTAGTGTATTTAGACTTCCAAAAGGCATTTGACAAGGTGCCACACAAAAGATTATTGCTTAAGATAAAAAATCACGGGATTGGGGGTAATATTCTGGCATGGATAGAGGATTGGCTATCTAACAGAAGGCAGAGAGTTGGGATAAATGGTTCATTCTCAGACTGGCAATCAGTAACTAGTGGTGTTCCGCAGGGGTCAGTGCTGGGTCCCCAACTCTTTACAATCTATATTAACGATTTGGAGGAGGGGACCGAGTGTAACATATCAAAGTTTGCAGATGATACTAAGATGGGAGGGAAAGTAGTGAGTGAGGAGGACATAAAAAACCTGCAAGGGGACATAGACAGGCTAAGTAAGTGGGCAGAGATTTGGCAGATGGAATACAATACTGGAAAGTGTGAGGTTATGCACTTTGGCAGGAAAAATCGTAGAGCAAGTTATTATCTTAATGGCAAGAAACTGGAAAGTACTGAAGTACAAAGGGATCTGGGGGTCCTGGTGCACGAAACTCAAAAGGTTAGTATGCAGGTACAGCAAGTGATTAAGAAGGCCAATTGAATGTTGGCTTTCATTGCTAGGGGGATAGAATATAAAAATAGGGAGGTATTGCTTCAGTTGTACAAGGTATTGGTGAGACCGCACCTGGAATACTGCGTACAGTTTTGGTGTCCATACTTAAGAAAGGACATACTTGCTCTCGAGTCAGTACAAAGAAGGTTCACTCGGTTAATCCCGGGGATGAGGGGGATGGACATATGAGGAGAGGTTGAGTAGATTGGGACTCTACTCATTGGAGTTCAGAAGAATGAGAGGCGATCTTATTGAAACATAAGATTGTGAAGGGGTTGGATCGGGTGGATGCGGGGAGGATGTTCCCGATGATGGGTGAAACTAGAACTAGGGGGCATAGTCTTAGAATAAGGGGCTGCTCTTTCAAAACTGAGATGAGGAGGAACTACTTCACTCAGAGGGTGGTAGGTCCATGGAATATGCTGCCCCAAAAAGCTGTAGAAGCTACATCATTACATAAATTTAAAACAGAAATAGACAGTTTCCTAGAAGTAAAGGGAATTAAGGGTTACGGGGAGCGGGCAGGAATTTGGACATGAGTCTAGGTTCGGATCGGTCATGGCCCTGTGGGTAGCGGAGCGGGCCCAGGGGCCGTGTAGCCTGATCCTGCTCCTATTTCGTGTGTCTAATTCTGTTAGATTCAAGAGATGGTTCTGTGATAGTAGATTGGCGGTTAGGGTCAGATCAGCCATGATCTTATTGAATGGCGGAGCAGGCTCGAGGGGCCGATTGGCCTACTCCTGCTCCTATTTCTTATGTTCTTATGTTCTCTATGGCAAGTATATACTTCCTTAGATAAGGAGACCAAAATTGTACACAGTACTCCAGGTGTGGTCTCACCAAGGCCCTATATAATTGGAGTAAGACTTCTTTACTCCTGTACTCAAATCCTCTTGTAATGAAGGCCAGTATACCATTTGCCTTCCTAATGACTTGCTGCGCATTCACTTTCAGTGACTCATGTTCAAGGACACCCAGGTCCCTTTGAGCATCTGCATTCCCCAATCTTTCACCATTTAGGAAATACTCTGCCTTTTTGTTTTTTCTACCAAATTGTATAACGTCACATTTATCCACATTATATTCCATCTGCCATGTTCTCGCCCACTCACTGAGCCTGTCGAGATCTCCTTGAAGCCTCTTCACATCCTCTTCGCAACTGACACTGCCACCTAGCTTTGTATCATCAGCAAATTTGGAAATGTTACATTTAGTCCCCTCATCCAAATCATTGACATAGATTGTGAATAGCTGGGGCCCAGGCACTGATCCTTGCGGTGCCCCACTCGTCACAGCCTGCCATCCTGAAAAAGACCCGTTTATCCCCACTCTTTGTTTTCTGTCAGTTAACCAATTCTCAATCCATGCTAGTATATTAACCCTAATTCCATGTGCCCTAATTTTGTTCACCAAGACCTTATCGAAGGCCTTCTGAAAATCCAAATACACCACATCTACTGGTTCCCCTTTGTCTACTCCACCAGTTGCATCCTCAAAGAACTCCAATAGATTTGTCAAACAGGATTTCTCTTTCATAAATCCATGTTGACTCTGCCCAATCTTACTATTAGTTTCCAAGTGCCCAGTTATTGCATCCTTTATAATAGATTCCAGCATTTTCCTAACTACTGATGTGAGGCTAACAGGTCTGTAGTTCCCCGTCTTCTCTCTCCCTCCTTTCTTAAATAGCGGGGTTACATTTGCCACCCTCCAATCTGCAGGAACCATTCCAGAATCTGTAGAATTTTGGAAGATGACAACCAATGCTTCCACTATTCCAATGGGCGGCTCTTTCAAAATCCTAGGATGTAGGTCACCTGGTCCTTGAGATTTATTGACTTTTAGTCCCTTTAATTTTGCAATTACTATTTTTTTACTAATAATTTCTTTAAGTTCCTCATTCTCGCCACACCCTTGGTTTTCTCGTATTTCTGGGAGGTTTTTTGTGTCTTCCTCCGTGAAGACAGAAACAAAGTATTTATTTAATTTCTCTCATTTCCTCATTCCCCATTATAAATTCTCCCATCTCTGACTGTAAAGGACCTACATTTACCTTCGCCAGTCTTTTCCTTTTCACATATCTACAGAAGCTTTTTCAAACCGTTTTTATATCTTTCGCTAGTTTGTGCTCATATTCCATTTTCTCTTTTTTTTAAATCAATTTCTTGGTCCCCCTTTGCTGATTTCAGAAAGATCCCAATCCTCAGGCTGACTGCTTTTTCTGGCAACTTTATAAGCTTCCTCCTTTGACTTAATACTAGCTTTAATTTCTTTTGTTAGCCTTTTGAGGGACTGCTGCGCTGTCGGAGGTGCAGTACTGAGTGAGCGCCGCAATGTCGGAGGGGCAGTACTGAGGGAGTGCTGCACTGTCGGAGGGGCAGTACTGAGGGAGTGCTGCACTGTCGGAGGGGCAGTACTGAGGGAGTGCCACACTGTTGGAGGGGCGGTACTGAGGGATGCTAAACTGAGACCCCATTTACCTTCTCAGAAAGTTGCAAAGGGCCATTGATAGATTAAGTGAGTGGGCCGAACTGTGGCTGATGGATTTCAGTGTCGGAAAGTGAGAGATCATCCACTTTGGACTTAAGGCTGTTCAGGGGTGATGTCAGGAGGCACTTCTACTTACAGGGTAATGGAAATCTGGGCTCGTCCCCCAAAAAGCTGGGCGTCAGTTGGAAATTTCAAAACATTGATAGATTTTTGTTACATAAGGGTATTAAGGGTTACGGAACCAAGGCGGGTAAATGAAGTTAAGATACAGATCAGCCATGATCTAATGAAATGACAGAACAGGCTTGAGCTGCTGAATGCCCTCTTCTTGTTCCTATGTTCCTCTCAGGTGGGTGTAAAAGATCCTATGGCACTATTGGAGGAAAAGCAGATAAGTTCTCCCTGGTGTCCTGGCCAATATTTGTCTTTCAACCAACATCATTAAAACAAATTATCTGGTCATTATCACATTGCTGTTCATGGGATCTTGCTGTGTGCCAATTGGCTGCCACAGTGACAACATGAAGACATGATAAGGTGCTTTATAAATGCAAGTTCCTTCCATTTATGTGATATCAGTAATCAAATTGTGAGAAGATTGTTTTCATTGTCATCAAAGTGGCTATATTTGATCCCTGGGATTGTACCCGCTACTCCCTCTGGATCCCCAGTGTCGGTCCTGGCAAGCCTGCATTGTTTAGAGTATTGGACAGAGTATTAATCAAGAAATAATAGGAGCTTGTAACAAAGGTAATACAATAATCATGGGGGACTTTAATCTGCATATACATTGGGCAAATCAAATTGGCAAGGGTAGTCTGGAGGACAAGTTGATGGAATATATTCGAGACAGTTTCCTAGAACAATACGTCATGGAACCAACCAGGGAACAGGCTGTTTCAGATCTTGTTTTTTGTAATGAGACAGGGTTAATTAGTAATCTTATGGTAAAGGATCCTCTAGGAAAGAGTGATTATAATATGATAGAATTTCACATTGAATTTGAAAGTGACTTTCTTAAGTCCGACACTAGAGTCATAAACTTAAACAAAGCGAATTACATAGGTATGAGGGGCGAGTTGGCTAAGGTAGATTGGAAATTAGATTAAAAGGTATGACAGTAGATAAGCGGTGGCAATCATTTAAAGAAATATTCCAAAATTCTCAACGAATATACATTCCATTGAGAAATAAAAACTCCATGGGAAAGGTGAGCCATCCATGACTAACTAAAGAAGTTAAGGATAGTATTAGATTAAAAGAAGAGTCTTATAATGTTGCAAAGCATAGTAGTAAACCTGAGGATTGGGAGAGCTAGAAACCAGCAAAGGATGACTAAAAAATTGATAAAAAGGGAGACAATAGAATATGAGAGTAAATTAGCAAGAAATATAAGAACTGATTGTAAGAGCTTCTACAATTATGTTAAAAGGTATAGAGTAGCAAAAGTAAGCGCTGGTCCCTTAGAGGCTGCGACAGGAGAAATTATATTGGGAAACAAGGAAATGGCAGAGGCTTTAAACAAATATTTTGTATCTGTTTTCACAGTGGAAGACACAAAAAGTATACCAAAAATAGTGGGGAACCAACGGGTTAATGAGAGCGAGGAACTTAAAGTAATTAATATCAGTAGAGAAAAAGTACTTGAGAAACAAAAGTCTAAAAGCCAACAAATCCCCTGGACCTGATGGTCTACATCCTAGGGTTCTAAGAGGTGGCTGCAGAGATAGTGGATGCATTGGTTGTGATCTTCCAAAATTCCCTAGATTCAGGAAAGGTCCCAGCGGATTGGAAGGTAGCAAATGTAACCCCACTATTCAAGAAAGAAGGGAGAGAGAAATCGGTGAACTACAGGCCAGTTAGCCTGACATCAGCTGTCGGGGAAATGCTGGAATCCATTGTTAAGGAAGTGGTATCGGGGCACTTAGAAAATCATAACATGATTAGGCAGAGTCGACATGGTTTTATGAAAGGGAAATCGTATTTGACAAATTTATTAGAGTTTTTTGAGGATGTAACTAGCAGGGTAGATAAAGGGGAACCAGTGGATGTAGTATATTTGGATTTCCAAAAGGCATTCGATAAGGTGCCACATAAAAGGTTGTTAAGCAAGATAAGGTCATAGATAAGGGGTTGGGGGTAAGGTATTAGCATGGATAAAGGATTGGTTAACAGACAGAAAACAGAGTAGGGATAAACGGGTCATTTTCAGATTGGCAGGCTGTAACTGGTGGGATGCTGCAAGGATCAGTGCTGGGGCCTCAGCTATTTACAATCTATATTAATGACTTGGATGAAGGGACCGAGTGCAATGTATCCAAGTTTGCTGACGATACAAAGCTAGGTGGAAAAGTAAGATGTGAGGAGGACGCAAAGAGCCTGCAAAGGGATATAGACAGGTTAATTGAGTGGTCAATAAGGTGGCAGATGAAGTTTAATGTGGGGAAATGTGAGGTTATTCTTTTTGGTAGGGAGAATAGAGAAACAGAATATTTTTTCAAATGTTGAGAAACGATTAAATGTTGGTGTTCAGAGATTTGGGTGTCCTAGTACAAGAAACACAGAGTTAGTGTGCAGGTACAGCAAGCAATTAGGAAGGCAAATTGCATGTTGGCCTTTCTTGCTAGAGGGTTGGAGTATAAGAGTATGGCAATCTTGCTCCAATTGTACAGGGCTCTGGTGAGACCACATCTGGAGTACTGGGCACAGTTTTGGTCTCCTTATTTAAGGAAGGACCTACTTGCCTTAGAGGCAGTGTAACGAAGGTTCACTAGATTGATCCCTGGGCTGAGAGGGCTGTCCTATGATGAGAGATTGTGTAGAATGGGCCTATGCTCTCTGGAGTTTAGAAGAATGAAAGGTGATCTAATTGAAACATACAAGATTCTGAGGGGGATTGACAGGGTAGATGCTGAGAGGTTGTTTCCCCCTGGCTGGAGTGTCTAGAACTAGGGGGTATAGTCTCAGGATAAGGGGTCGGACTTTTAAGACTGAGATGAGGAGGAATTCCTTCACTCAGGGTTGTGAATCTTTGGAATTCTTTGCCCTAAAGTGCTGTGGATGCTGAGTTGTTGAGTATATTCAAGGCTGAGGTAGATAGATTTTTGGACTCCAGAGGAATTAAGGGATATGGGGATTAGTCAGGAAAGTGAAGTTGAGGTGGAAGATCAGCCATGATCTTATTGAATGGCGGAGCAGGCTTGAGGAGCCGAATGGCCTACTTCTTATGTTTTAATTACTCATTCCTAGTTGCCCTGTGAAGGATAATGATGAACTATGGCTTGCTAAGGCACTTCAGAGAGCACCATGTCTAAGTAATGTGGACTAGATTCATGTGGAGGCCCAGACAGTTTTTACAACAGTCCAGCAGTTTTCATGGACTTTTCTTCTGGTATGAGCCATGATTTTAACTCTCACCTTTCAGTGCCATATCACGTCCTGGGTGACTCCTATTGGAAAGCAGTTGTAGCTTTCAAAAGCTCTTTATAATAATTTGTCCGTGACTACACAAACCACTCTGGGTCCAGGTATATTGTGTATCAGTAAAACAGTCCGTGACTACACAAACCACTCTGGGTCCAGGTATATTGTGTATCAGTAAAACAGTCCGTGACGACACAAACCACTCTGGGTCCAGGTATATTGTGTATCAGTAAAACAGTCCGTGACTACACAAACCACTCTGGGTCCAGGTATATTGTGTATCAGTAAAACAGTCCGTGACTACACAAACCACTCTGGGTCCAGGTATATTGTGTATCAGTAAAACAGTCCGTGACTACACAAACCACTCTGGGTCCAGGTATGTTGTGTATCAGTAAAACAGTCCGTGACTACACAAACCACTCTGGGTCCAGGTATGTTGTGTATCAGTAAAACAGTCCGTGACTACACAAACCACTCTGGGTCCAGGTATATTGTGTATCAGTAAAACAGTCCGTGACTACACAAACCACTCTGGGTCCAGGTATGTTGTGTATCAGTAAAACAGGTTTACTAAGCATTAAACCTCCAGTACAGAGAAAGTAATACTTAACAAGACGATAGTCACAATCTGTTCGTTGAACCCCGGCGTTCCTTCCGAGTGACTGTGGCGCGGTGTCTTTATTCTCTTGCTGTGTTCTGTTGACTGAAGCTTCTCGTCCTCTGGTTTCTCGCTGCGCGCTGCTTTCAGTGTTCAATATCTGTAGCTTTATTGGGCAGATACATGGCAGATGCAGTATAATGTGGATAAATGCGAGGTTATCCACTTTGGTGGCAAAAAAACAGGAAGGCAGATTATTATCTGAACGGCAATAGATTGGGAGAAGGGGAAGTGCAACGAGACCTGGGTGTTCTTGTGCACCAGTCGCTGAAGGTAAGCATGCAGGTGCAGCAGGCGGTTCAGAAGGCAAATGGTATGTTGGCCTTCATAGCGAGAGGATTCGAGTACAGGAGCAAGGATGTCTTGCTGCAGTTGTACAGGGCTTGGTGAGACCACACCTTGAGTATTGTGTGCAGTTTTGGTCGCCTTATCTGAGGAAGGATGTTCTTGCCATGGAGGGAGTGCAGCGAAGATGCACCAGACTGACACTTGGGATGGCAGGAATGATGTATGAGGAGAGATTGGGTCGATTGGGCTTATATCCGCTAGAGTTTAGAAGAATGAGAGGGGATCTCATTGAAACTTATAAAATTCTAACAGAACTGAACAGACTAGATGCAGGAAGGATGTTCCCAATGGACGGGGAGTCCAGAACCAGGGGTCACAGTCTAAGGATAAGGGGTAAGCCATTTAGGACAGAAATGAGGAGGAATTTCTTCACCCAGAGAGTGGTGAACCTGTGGAATTCTCTACCATAAAAGGCAGTAGAGGCCAATTCATTAAATATATTCAAGAAGGAGTTAGATGTATTTCTTAAGGCTAAAGGGATCAAGGGATATGGGGAGAAAGCAGGGACAGGGTACTGAATTTGGATGATCAGCCATGATCTCATGAAATGGCGGAGCAGGCTCGAGGGGCCGAATGGCCTACTCCTGCTCCTATCTTCTATGTTCATACCCTTTCTCTCCCTTTTGACTACGTGGCAGTAATTAGCCATCTGACACCTGGTAAATGTCCCTCCTTTCCTCGTCAGTCACCTTATGACCTTGTTAATCCCACCAGGTCTCTTTCTGTGCATAACAAGATACCCTTATCTAAGAGTTTCACTTCACAGAACATTCTTGAGGTGTTTTCTAAGCAGTTTGTCTGGTCTACAATTTCTCAACTGAAGGATGTCTCTAATTCTATTTCTTCTTCTCTAGTCCTTATCACTTTCTATAACATTACTGATCACCAGTCCGTGACTTTCTCCGTGTTGATCTAGCCCAACACTCCATTACTTCAGTAATGTCTAACAGATGTTTTTAGTCAGTTTGGCATAATTTTCCCAGCATGCTTTGGTCTCAGCCATTCGCCATTTTATACAGGCTTTTTAGGTTTTTAACATACAATTTGACATTATAGTTATATTAAAATGGTTATAGAATCTTAATGTTTACTAAATCCTACAGGTACACCTCTATCCTACATAGTGTTTGGTGAGGGCATCTTTTGGTCTATCTTTGATTTTCCCCTGCCCCTCCTCATGGCCCAATAACTGACTGGCATTCAATGCCCAGACTGACACAAGAAGAATGGTCACTTGGATAAGGTATCGAGGGCTGCTGGCACCTGTGAAACCACAGTGAAAGTCCTCAGCTTCAGGAGGAAGTGAGAGGAGAGAGATGCAAAGTGTTACATTTTTATACATTAGCAAGTGGAGCAGAGCGATGTGACTTTTTAGCATGATCATGTCATGACAACGCAACAATGGTTTTCTTTGAAGGGACTTGGCAACATATTTTTTCATTTAACATTGACGAGCAATAACAATTGTGTCTTTCTTGCACGCAAGTTTTATTGCACTCCATTTGAGGTATTTACTGCAAGGACTGTAACGCCACTGTTTTGTTTACAGATAAATACTTGTAGTCTTCAGTTAACCGTGCAAGCTTCAACTGTCGGGGACCGATTATCCCAGAAACAGCAGGTAAGTAGATGTTTGTCAATGAGTGACAGGTTACAGCAATTACAGCGAGGGGAACCTTGGTTAATACGCCCATAGAATTAGAAGGTCAATTTGTGTTCAAACAACTGACGTAATGGAGTGGGTAGAAATGTTCTTGATACACATTTTTGTCTTTGTGACCTGGGTTTAAATCCAGCTTAGATTGGTTGGTGCAAATTTCCTCTCTGGCAGCTGAAAGATTCCTAAGTAATATCAATTTGGACAGTGTTTGGACCAGAAGCAGCATGCTATAGACAAAGCTTTCCAATAGATCAGGCCAAAACTCTGCAGTCCTGCCATATCCAGGCGGGAATGATGGTGGACAATTAAGCAACGGGAGGAGGAGGAGGCTCCATGAACATTTCTATTCTCAACGAAGGCAGAGCCCAGCACGAGTGCAAAAGACAAGGCTGAAGTGTTTGCAACCATCTTCAACCAGAAGTGCCACATGGATGATCTTTGTCAGCCTCCTCCTGAGGTCCCCACCATCACAGATACCAGTCTTCAGCTAATTTGATTCACTCCACGTGATGTCAAGAAGCGGCTGAATGCATTGGATACAGCAAAGGCTACGGGTCCCAACAACATCCTGGCTGTGGTACTGAAGACCTGTGCTCCAGAGCTAGCCATGCCTCTAGCCAAGCTGTTCAGAACAGCTGCAACAATTGAACAGTGGGAGGCCTTCAAGGAGGAGCTGGTTCGGGTACAGAGTAGACACATTCTTATGAGGGGGGAAAGGAAGGGCATCCAAAGCTAGAGCTCACTGAATGATTAAAGATGTAGGGGGAAAAATTCAGTTTGTTTGCGTCTCCCGTTAGCGCCTTAAGAGGGCGGTAATGGGGCGCAAAGCTACTAGCGCCTGTGCGTGGTGATGTTTGCGCCGCTCGCAAAATTAACTAGAGATTTTGCGGCGGCGCTAAACACTACCGGCACGATCTTCTGCACCGGCAGATCGTGACGTCAGTTGAGTGCGCAACGCCCCGGACTGGATATTGAGTGGTGGCGCCCCCTGCCTTACCACCTGCCGCTAGCAACGGTAGGTTGAGGAGAGCGTTTGCAGTCAGGAAGGGACTGGGGAGCGCTATTTAAAGGCGAACGCTTCCTGCCTTTTTTTGTTGACGACATTTTTGCACCATGCATTCTGAGAGCGCGAGAGAGAGACTTCTGGAGAGATTCAGTGCTGTGTGAAGGAGTTTAGGGTACTGAGCAGCACTTTGCAGGTTCATTTTGATTTGCCCTTCCTTGTATCGATTTAGAAGAGACTGTGGGGGCTGCACTCTTTCCCTGGGCCTCTCCATTGTTCTTTCCAGCAGATTTGATGTACAGGTCTCTCCAGGTCGAGATTCAAGGCTGCAATGAGCAGGATGTGGATGGAGAGCAAGATCAACCCTCCCCTTTAAGAACTGGCTGGCGCCATTGTGTCTGTGTTCCATTGCTGACTGACATTACATGAGCTTCGCCAGCGCTCTGAGGTAGCGCCTCGCTCCTCGGCCTTTGCGCCTTAAGACAGGTGTGAAGCGCCTGATTTAGCGCTCCAATCACCTCCAGGGGCGATAAAAGCCAAGTTTGCAGTCGGAGGCGATAATTAGCGCCAGGCGCTAAACTTTGCGCACGGCCGATAATCGAGCCCCAAACGGGGCGATACTGAATTTTCCCCCCATAGAGGTTAAAATGAGACAGATAAAGGAGGCTTATGACAAATATAATGTTCCTAATACTGTAGAGAACCAAGCTGAATATAGAATGTATAGAGGCGAGCTAAAAAAGGGAATAAGAGGGGCAAAGAGAAAGTATGAGAATAGATTAGCAGCTAACATAAAAGGATAACCCAAAAGTCTTATAAACGCATAAATAATAAATGGGCAGTCAAAGGGCCAATTATGGACCAAAACTGTGATTTTCTTGTGGAGGCAGAGGGCATGGCTGAGGTATTAAATTAGTACTTTGCATCTGTCTTCATTAGAGAAGAAGATGTAGCCAATGTAGCAGTATAGGAGGAGGCAATAGCGACATTAGATAGGATAAAGAGCAGGTACTTAAAAGGTTGGCAGTCCTCAAAGTAGAAAAGTCACCTGGATGGGATGCATCCTAGGTTACCGAGGGAAGCAAGGGTGGAAATTGCAGAGGCTTTGGCCACAATCTTCCAATCCTCCTTGGATATGGGTGTGGTGTCAGAGAACTGGCGGATTGCAAATGTTACACCCTTGTTTTTTTTTTAAAAAGGGTGAGTGGGATAAACCTGGCAACTACAGGCCAGTCAGGCTAACGTCGGTGGTGGGGAAACTTTGAGATAATTTGGGACAAAATTAATTGACATTTGTAAAAATATGGGAAAATAAATGAGTCCGCACAGATTTGAAAGGCAAATACCGTTTGACTAACTTGATCAAGTCTTTGCTGAAGTGATGGAGAGGTTTGATGAGGGTAGTGCGGTTGATGTTGTGTATCACCAGACTGATACCTGGGATGGCAGGAATGACGTATGAAGAGAGATTGGGTCGATTAGGCTTATATTCACTAGAGTTTAGAAGAATGAGAGGGGATCTCATTGAAACTTATAAAATTCTAACAGGACTAGACAGACTAGATGCAGGAAGGATGTTCCCGATGGCGGGGGAGTCCAGAACCAGGGGTCACAGTCTAAGGATAAGGGGTAAGCCATTTAGGACAGAGATGAGGAGGAATTTCTTCACCCAGAGAGTGGTGAACCTGTGGAATTCTCTACCACAGAAGACAGTTGAGGCCAACTTATTAATTATGTTCAAGAAGGAATTAGATATATTTCTTAAGGCTAAAGGGATCAAGGGATATGGGGAGAAAGCAGGGACAGGGTACTGAATTTGGATGATCAGCCATGATCTCATTAAATGGTGGAACAGGCTTGAGGGGCCGAATGGCCTACTCCTGCTCCTGTCTTCTACGTTTCTATGTAGGTCGATGACCCTTCGTCAGAACGAGGGTCAGAGTTCTGACGAAGGATCATCGACCTGAAACATTAACTCTGTTTCTCTCTCCACGATGCTGCCTGAATGTTTCCAGCATTTTCTGTTTCAGATTTCCAGCATCCACAGTATTTTGCTATTGTATTAGTGACATGAGGAAACATTGTTTTACACAGCGAGTTGTTGTGATATGGAATACACTGCCTGAAAGGGTGGTGGAAGCAGATTGAATAGTAACATTCAAAGAGAATTGAATAAATACTTGAAGGGAAAACATTTACAGGGCTATGGGGAAAGAGCAAGGGAATGGGATTGGGATTAATTGGATAGCTCTACCAAAGAGCCGAATGACCTCCTTCGGTGCTGCATCATTCTATTATTCTATGATTCTTACACTGGCATCTACCTGACAATGTGAAAATTTTTCCAGGGATGTCCTGTCCACAAAAAGCAGGACAAAACCAACCTGGTCAATTACTGCCCTATTAACCCATTCTCAATTAGCAGCAAAGTGATGGAAAGAGCTGGCAGTGCTATCAAGCGGCACTTACCAATAACCTGCTCACCGATGCGCAATTTGGTTTCCGGCAGCAACGCTTGGCTCCAGGTCTCATTGCATCCTTGGATACAAGCTGAATTGGTGAGGTGAGAGTGATTGAACCAAGACAGCATTCGACTGAGTGTGGCAGCAAGGAGCCCGAGTAAAACTGGTCAGTCGGGATCAGGGGGAAAACTCTGCAGTGCTGGAGTCATACCTAGCACAAAGGAAGGTTTACATAGAATTTACAGCACAGAAACAGGCCATTCATCTGGTGTTTATGCTCCACATGAGCCACCTCTCACTCTATTTATTTAATCTCCCCTATCAACATACCCTTTAGTTCCATTCTCCCTCATGTACTTAGCTAGCTTTCCCTTAAATGCATCTATGCTATTCGCCTCAATCACTCTATGTGGTTGTGATTGTTTTGGTTTTATAAGGCCAATTTGCTCAGCCCCAGGACATGGCTGCAAGAGTTCCTAGGCCCAACCATCTTCAGCTGCTTCATTAATGACCTTCCTTCCATCGTAAAGTCAGAAATGTGGATGTTCGCCGATGATTGGACAGAGTTTAGCTCCATTTGCAATTCCCCAGATAATGAAGCATTCTGTGCCCGCATGCAGCAAGACCTGGACATCACCAGGTTTGGGCTAAGTGGCAATTAACCTTTGTGTCATACAAGTGCCAGGCAATGACCATCTCCAACAAGAGAGAGCCTAACCACCTCCTTTTGATATTCAATGGCATTACAATTGCGGAAATCCCCACCATCAACATCCTGACTTAAGTATGCACCACTGGCACACCGTGGCTGCAGTGTGTACTATCTACAGGCTGCACTACAGCAACTCACCAAAGCCTGTTCAGCAGCAGGCAAACCCACAACCTCCACCACCTAGAAAGACAAGGCCAGTGGGTGTATGGGAATACAGGTACCTCCAAGTTTCCCTCACATCACGCTTTATCCTGATTTGGACATGTATCGATGTTCCTTCATCGCCACTGAGTCAAAATCCTGGCACTCCCTACCTAATAGCACTGTGGAAGTACCTTCACCACACGGACTGCAGCAGTTCAAGAAGGTGGTCCACCACCTTCTCAAGGTTAACTAGGGATGGTCAATAAATGCCAGCCTTGCATCCTGAGAAATTTTTTAGATACCAGATAATTGATGAACTGAGAGTTGAGTTAGGAATTAAAAGTGTTCCATTTCTCTCTGGAACAAATGTGGTGAAGACTTCAGTTGCAACTACTCTCTGCCTTTAAAGTGTAATTCTAGTCATTTTCATTTTAATATCTTACTGTTTTATGGTTTCATTCAGTGACCAGAGCCATGAGAGATATTCAGAATTCAGGGGCTAAAGTTCTCTCCCACCCCCCCACTCCACAGAAATGTTAATATGATTTTTTTTTTGCAGGTTGACTGTAGATTAAACAAGGAGCTGCTTCCTTCACATAATAAGGTTTTAAATGTAGATGGTGACAAGAATTTTCTTTGCAAACCAGGTACGGTACCTCAGCCAGCTTTTATTTGTATGCAACCGCTCGTGTGACTGGTATTGTGGGCACTTTTCCAGCAGTGAAATGGTCATGGTAGAGATACAGGGCACGGCCCGCACTGGACAGGGTACAGGGCATTGCCCTCACTGAGCACTGGAGAGGGTACAGGGCACTGCCCGCACTGAGCACTGGAGAGGTAGGAGGCATTGCTGGAACTTCACAGCAGGGCAATCCACACTTGAGACAGATGGGTCAGCATTCAGTTAGCACGCTTCATCATTCCCTAACATTGCATTCCATCTGAAATGCAAATGGTTTTTCCCTTTCAGGCACTCACCTGCTGTAAGTTTCCAGCATTTACCCTTTATTTTTAAGATTTCCTGCTTTTGTGGTTTTTATATTTATCTTAACTAGTGTGGAAGTAATGTGTCCATTGCTCATCTTCATGATTTGGCTGCTTTTAGTAATGTGTATCCCTACACTTGAACAGATATCGCTTGGTTTATAAGATGATTCAGGTCAGACACTCAGCTCCACATATGGTGTAATATTGATCTTTCATATTTTGTGGAGATGACATCATATGCTAATTACTGGAACAATGTTTTCCTTGGAAATGTGATGCTTTGAAAGTTTTCCAACATTCGTACTGTGTTTGCTCACCTTTATATGCCTGAATTGATATGATTGCTGTTTTTAGGACTCTTAAGGGACCAGATAATGTAGATTATGACGAGCTATTTCACCTTGTCCAGAACAGTAGAACCAGAGGACACGGCCTGCACTAGAACGGGGGGTAAAATCAAAACTAATCTGTGGAAACAGTATTTCAGTGAGCGAGTGGTCAATCTATGGAACATTCTCCCTACTGAGATGGTGGAAACAGTTAGTATTGATTCATTGAAATGCAAATTAGATAGATTTCTTTCAGAAAATAACATTTTGGGATCCAGTATCTGAGTAATTTGAGACATGACGTGTGGTAGGTGTAGCATGCTCAACAACAAAAACCAGAACTTGTATTTATTTAGCGCCTTTAACACAGTTTTAAAAAAAAAGTCCCAAGGCGCTTCACAGGAGTATAATAAGACAAAAAATTTGACACCGAGCCACATAAGGAGAAATTAGGGCAGATGACCAAAAGCTTGGTCAAAGAGGTAGGTTTTAAGGAGCGTCTTAAAGGATGGAAGAGAGGTAGCGAGGTGGACAGGTTTAGGCAGGGAATTCCAGAGCTTGGGGCCAGCCAGGAGTGCTCAGGAGGAACAGGTGATTTTGGACATATGGTTCCCAAAGCTCTCCACCACTGGGGTTTTCCTCGTGTCATTTCTGTCATAGACTAATTGATAGAGATTGATTGCGATGATTAGTCAACAATTCCATTATCGTTGTATCGTTGCAACTACCAGGATGGTAAATGGCGAATTAGATGGACCGTGGTCTTTTTTCAGCCAGCGATTGCTGAAGATCTGTCAACTCATTTTAAAGATATAATTGGGTTTTAACCACACTTCCAGGTGATTTCCTGTCATTACACAGTCTCCCGTTGCATTTTCGGTGTTCATGAATGCTAACTACCTTCATCTTTGGTTACCAAAACACACTACTGTACACAGTAAGCAATTAGAAGCAGTACAAATTGCAATATAGACACCGAAGAGTATGTAAAATACATGTTGTATTAAATCTTTGAGTATATTGATGAGTTAGAACAGAGGTTCCCCACTTGGTTATCAGGAGGGTACCAGCTGTTGCTTACGAACAGGTAATGTCTCCGATATATTTCTCCATCGGTGGCCCGAAAGCACTCCCCTCAACTCCCTCAGGCTGGTTACCCACTCTACTCTCAAAACTCAGGTATCCATTGCAAATTGTTGAGTTTACAGACATTTTCAATATGCCTCAGTTTAAGTGTCTTTCATTCAGTGAGTTACCAACAAAAGTTGTTTGCCTTCTGGTCTGTAGCTCTGTGCAGCACACATTTCTTTTTGGAAAGACGCAAGAGCCCTGGGTTCCTCGCTACCATAGAGAAATAAATAGCTAGTCGGTGCCCCCTCCACTCTGCTTCAAAATCTGCTAATGTCTTTTGCCCCGAGTTCTGTAGCTCTGGAGTGTCTGTTTTTTTTTCTGCCCCTGCACCAAAGTCCTCATGAGCCCTTGAAACTGGGTTTCTGGCAAAGTAACTCTCGCAAAGCAGGAGCAGATCAGAGGGATCTCTCAGCCAGTGAGCTCTAATGATATGATTGGACCTCATTAAAACCCAAAAGTGTAAGGGAGCAGAACTAAAACAGCTAGTGACAAAACTGCTGAGGTGTTCTGGGTTACCAGGTATTCTGGGTTACCAGCAATACATACGCTAATATTCATCTTGGAAAAATGCTGTTTCTTCAAAAAATAGGACATGAATCTCCGTAGGGGAACTCAGCAAAAAAAAAGTTTGGGAACCTCTGATTTAGAATAAACACATACAGTTGTATTTTCTATTCAGTGACTAATGCATGTGTTTTCTATTGTTACAGTTGTACTTCATAGTATTTAACTGAATTATTTGAATGTAAATTGTTAGAGATCCACATTAAGCAGTGTGTCAAGTACACAAGTTATAGCGAGGCAGACTGTACACATGAAGATGCTGCATTCAGTTTTTCTGTTGTTCACAGACACACTGTGCCATGATGATCCGATCCACTACTACTCGGAATCAATGACGCGGGTAACAACTGGGGACATGCCGTCGCATCTTCCAATAAAATGCAGGTCTCGACAGGGCTCTCATAGCGCTGTCCCTTCCCCATCTCACAGTCAAGGAACCTTGCCATACTTACCAGGTACTTAAAATTTATAAATCATTCTGTTTCAGTTTGTAAAAAGGCTAATGGAATGTTGGCCTTTATCTCGAGGGCTGGAATACAAAAGGATAGAAGTTATGTTACAGCTGTACAGAGTTCTGGTTAGACCCCATCTGGAGTACTACATCCAGTTCTGGGCACTGCACCTCAGGAGGGATATATTGGCCTTTGAGTGGGTGCAGCGCAGATTCACCAGAATGATTCCTAAAAGGGTTAAAATATGAGGACAGGTTGCATAGACTAGGCTTTTATTCTCTTGAATACAGAAGATTAAGGGGTGAACTAATTGAGATATTTAAGATGATTATAGGATTTGATAGGGTAGATAGAGGAACTATTCCCTCTGGTGGGAGAGTCCAGAACTAGAGGGAATAACATTAAAATTAGAGCTTGGCCACTCAGAGATGATGTCAGGAAGCACTTCTTCACAACAAGTAGTAGTGGCAATCTGGAACGCTCTTCCCCCAACAAGCTGTTGAGGCTGGGGGGTCAATTGAAAATTTCAAAACTGTGACTGATAGATTTTTGTTAGGCAAGGGAATTAAGGGTTATGGAACCAAGGTGAGGCGGGGGGTAGATGGAGTTCGGATACAGATAAGCCATGATCTAATTGAATGGTGGAACAGGCAAGAGGGGCTGAATGGCCTCCTCCTGTCCCTAATGAATTTTGGCATGAACTGAAAAACCATCTTACAACAACAACATGTATTTATATAGCACCTTTAACATAGTAAAACGTCCCAAGGCACTTCACAGGAGTATTATAAGACAAAAAATTTGACACCAAGCCACATGAGGAGAAATTGGGACAGGTGACCAAAAGCTTGGTCAAAGAGGTCGGTTGTAAGGAGCGTCTTAAAGGAGGAAAGAGCGGCAGAGAGGTTCAGGCAGGGAATTCCAGAGCTTAGGGCCGAGGCAACAGAAGGCACAGCCACCAATGGTTGAGCGATTATAATCAGGGATGCTCAAGAGGGCAGAATTAGAGGAGCGCAGATATCTTCACTCAAAGAAGTACTAAAAATTACTTTTTTTCATTTTCACCGCATCTCCTGCCTATAGAATTGACTCAATCCGGTGATGTTTATCATTTATCTATGTGCAACATACAAATTAAAATTACTCCACACTGTATCGTAATGTAGCTTCTGATGGTTCATTGCTTTGATAATCTGTTCTAAGGAAAAGTGGATTTCTCTATAATCGGCACCATTATTATCTCCCAGGTGACCATGTAATTTTTTCTGAGATTCCTTCCACACCTGGAGTACCTGTTGTATATCGCACACCTGAGGAGCGGGCAGAGCACTCTGATAGACTAAATTTAGACAGGTGAGTAGGATTTTGGAAATGCAGAGATGTAATTACACTCTGCTGCTAATGGTGGTGCTGTAGCACCTCAGTTTTGTGTCACAGGTCCTCTGTCTGCACTGGAGAGAAACTGCTCCAACCAGCTCCTCTTGCTTCCAAAGTGCTGTAACTTAGGTCTTATTAGAAATCTTATGTCTACATGTCCTGGTTCAATTATCAACTACAACATCTTGCATTTATATAGCACCATTAATGTAGTAAAATGTCCCAAGGCACTTCACAGGAGTACAATCCGACACAATTTGACACTGAGCTAAAGAAGGAGATATTAGGACAGGTGACCAAAAGCTTGGTCAAACAGAGGTTTTAAGGAGTATCTTCGAGGAGAGAGTGGCAGAGACTTTTGGGGAGAAAATATCAGAGCTTAGGGTTTAGACGGCTGAACAGTCTGGAGGTAGCAAAAGCATGGATAAGGGTTTCAGCAGCAGATGGATTAAGGTAGGGGCAGAGACGTGCGATTTTAGAGGTGGAAGTAGGAGGTCTTTCTATTGGAGAGCATACGGGATCGGACGCTCAGCTCAGGGTCAAATAGGATGCCATGGTTGCAAATAGTCTGGTTCGGCCTGAGACAGTGGCCAGGGAGAGAAGTGGAATCGGTGGCTAGAGAACGGAGTTTGTGGTGGGGGATGAAGACAATGTCTTTGGTCTTCCCAATGTTTAATTGGAGGAAATTGTGATTTATCCAGAACTGGATGTTTAACAAGCAGTCTGAAGACACAGAGCCAGTGGAGGGGTGGAGAAAGGTGGTGGTGAGGTAGAGCTGGGTGTCGTCAGCATACATGTGGAGCCTGATGTGTGTTTGGATGATGTCGCCGAGGGCAGCATGCAGCTGAGAAATAAGAAGGGGCCAAGGATTTGTACTTGACTCCAGAGGTAACGTTGAGAAGGTATTGCAGACGATTCATTACTATGACTGGGTAGGTAATAGTGGAACCAGGCGAGGGCAATCCTACTCAGCTGGACAATGGAGGAGGATGGCGTGGTTAACCATGTCAGAGGCTGCACAGAGGTCTAGAAGCATGAGGAGGGATAATGCACCAGTCACGCAGGATGTCATTTGTGACTTTGATTATGGTCGCTTGAGTGCTGTGGCAGGGGACGAAACCTGAAGGGGGTTCAAACATGGAGTTGTGGGAGAGATGGGCATGGATTTGGGAGGCGACAGCACGTTTAAGGACTTTGTAGAGGAAAGGGAGTTTGGAGATGGGGCACTAATTTGGAAGGATAGAGGGATCAAGGGTGGGTTTTTGAGGAGGGGCTGATGACTGCAGAATTTAAAGGGAAGAGGACAGTACCCGAAGAGAGTGAGCCATTATCCCTGCCCTCTAATCTCGCTTCACCTGAAGACTTGGTTTTGACTCCCTGTGTGCAAGGACATGGGAAAGCTACTAGTTTATATTTTGAAATATTTACCAAGCAGCAAAATGTTGCAGTTTCTGTACTGATTATTCCCCTTAGGAAAAGTCGGGGACAATTGCAATCATCGCTCTTCTGTGGGTGCTGACCTGTACACATTCTTATTTAGCTGTAGCATTGAATGACCCCTTCACAGGGACTGATATAAATGGTGCTCTTTACTCAGGGGGTAAGAGGTTAGTGTGTGTTTGCTTTTCCAGCAAAGTAATTGATTTCATAAAATTGAAAGAGAGGAATGAAGGAGTTAAATATTTTGTTTTTTAAATTTACACCCCTTTCCTGTTAATTTTGCTCAAAAATCAATGTAACCAATAATTTGAATTAAGTAACGAAGATAAAACAGTATAGGAGACATTACGTGCTTGAAAAAAAGTGAATTAACAAAAATTTAAATGAAGCAAGTTTGAATTAAGAGGAGTAGAACATGTTACCCCGATGCTATGTCTTGCTGCTGGGTCATAATGAGATTGACAGATTTTTGTTAGCTAAGGGTATCAAGGGATATGGAGCTAAGGTGGGTAAATGGAGTTCAGGTACAGATTTAATTGAATGGCGGAACAGACTTGAGTGGTTGAATGACTTCCTCCTGTTCCTGTGTTTCTATGTTTATTCATTTGTATTAATTTGTTAAAGTTGTGTCTGAAGCTGGGGCAGATTAATGCACAGATCTAAGGGGCCCCCAAACTCCGACAGAGTTGTCTAGTGTGGTGCGGTGCTCGAGAGTGCAGCGGGGAGTCCGCGGAGCTACAAAGGGTTTCACCTTGAATTACAGAGGGCGCAGCTTGGGCTGGTCGAGAGCGAAAAGGCAGGGCCGGGGCAGCAGCTTTAACACTGACTGAAAAATTTACACATTTAACAAATGTCAGGTGTAGTTCTGCCACCCGTTGATTACTCTCTGCCAGGGCCAGGCTCTGCACGCTGCAGGAGGTGCTGCCTGACCTCCTCACTCCAGGATCTGTTCCAGCACAGCAACACCTCTCAGAACCAAGAGTGCAATCGGGACTGGATTGAAACCACCAAACACATTTTACATAAGGTCTTGGACAACAAAAAGTGGAGACTTCCATCCTATCAGTGTGCACTGGTTTTGAATCCAGGTCCAGAAAGGCCAGTGTCTGACCCCTTACACTCCCAGTACCAGAGGTGAAAGGTCAGTGTCTGACCTTGTTCTATTTTGAAAAAAACACCTTGGAAAGCATTCAAAAGTATTTGTATTTTAAATTGCCATAATGGCCTTCCAGGATGTCCAACAGCAAATACTTTGAACTCCCTGCTTTTTGCAATAACCAGTTATTTGGGAAAGGGAACTGTAGCTTTTAATTGGTTTTAACTACAGTACTCAGCTCTTTGTTGAAATAGGAAATGCTGTTATAAAGCCCATTTCACACATGATGAATATTTTAAATTCACCACTTGCCATCAGCAATTTTGTATTTATAATTGTTATCCAGGCGAAACCTAACGGTCTGTCCGATACTGGAGGGCGAGCAGCAACTTCGCTTGTTGAATTTCCAGCACAATCTCATCACTCAGATCCAGCACCTTTCCAACCTGCGTCGACTTATCTTTTTGGACCTTTACAACAATCGGATTGAGGAAATCTCCGGTCTCTCTTCTCTGAAGTCACTTCGTGTCCTTATGTTGGGCAAGAACAGGTATAAAACATTGATTAGTGTGTACAGGGAATAGATTGCTTTGTCACTTAATGCGAAACTCACAGCCGTGTGAACATCTGGTTAGGAGTGGGATGAAGGGTTCTAAGGATAAGTACAGGTAGAGATGATTGAAAGCTGTTTGGAACATGATGGTTTCTGAGCTACTGGGACCATGAGCATGTTATGTCAAGGAAGATGACTAGAAAGAAAGAACTTGCAATTATAGAGTGCCTTATCTCTCTCTGGATGTTCCAGAGCATAATGCAAAACGTAGAATGTGGGTTTAGATAGGCACTCTGCGCATGATTTACCTGGGAGTGGCAGCAGTAAGGAACTTTACATAATCTCTCCTCAGCAGATGAAATTGTTGGGAAGAGTCTGGGCTCAAGTGGATTGTACATTGTCTGTGAAAGGAAATAGCTGAGTGGGTTGAATGGCTTTCTTATGTGATCTCGTAGTGCACCTAGAGCAACTTCTGTGACGGTAGAGAGTTTGGATAAACTCCCTCCCATAAAATTGGTGACAGTCTGAGGAGGAATGGCAGCAAGGAAATGGATGAGTGGAGGCCTTTGCTCAGAATTTACTCATTTGTTGCCCTAACTATAATCTTCCAAAGTTCTCTAGATTCATGAACCGTCCCTTTAGATTGGAAAATTGCGCATGCCACTCCACTTTTTAAGAATGGCGAGAGAGGGAAACCAGGGAATTATAGACCAGTTAGCCTAACATCTGATGTTGGGAAATTGCTAGAGTCTATAATTAAGGATAGGGTGACTGAACACTTTGCAAATTTTCAGTTGATCAGAGAGAGTGGATTTGTGAAAGGTAGGTCATGCCTGACAAACCTGATTGAATTTTTTGAATAGGTGACTAAAGTAGTGGACAGGGGAATGTTATTTATCTGGACTTCCAGAAGGCATTTGATAAAGTCCCACATAAGAGACTGTTATCTAAGGTAGAAGCCCACGGAATTGAGCGCAAGTTATTGACCTGTTTAGGAAATTGGCTGAGTGGCAGGAGACAGGCAGTAGGGATAATGGGTAGGTACTCAAATTGGCAGGATGTGACTAGTGGTGTCCCGCAGGGATCTGTGTTGGGGCCTCAACTATTCACAATATTTATTAACGACCTAGATAATGGTATAAAAAGTAATGTATCCAAATTTACCGATGACCCAAAGATATGCGTCATTGTAGGCAGTGTAGATGAAAGCATAAAATTACAAAGGGATATTGATAGATTAAGTGAATGGGAAAAACTGTGGCAAATGGATTTCAATGTAAACAAATGTGAGGTCATCCACTTTGGACCTAAAAAGGATAGAACAGGGTACTTTCTAAATGGCAAAATGCTAAAAACAGTGGATGCCCAAAGAGACTTGGGGGTTCAGGTACATAGATCATTAAAATGTCATGAACAGGTACAGAAAATAATCAAGAAGGCTAACTGGAATGCTGGCCTTTATATCTGGAGGACTAGAGTACAAGGGGCTAGAAGTTACGCTGTAGCTGTACAAAACCCTGGTTAGACCACACCTGGAGTTCTGTGAGCAGTTCTGGCCACCACACCTTAGGAAGGATATATTGGCTTTGGAGGGTGTGCAGCGTAGGTTTACCAGAAAGATACCTGGACTTCAAGGGTTAAGTTACAAGGAGAGGTTACACAAATTAGGGTTGTATTCCCTAGAATTTAGAAGGCTAAGGGGTGATCTGATGGAATTTTTCAGGATATTAAAGGGAACAGATAGGGTAGATAGAGAGAAACTATTTCCGCTGGTTTGGGGATTCTAGGACTGGGGGCATAATCTAAAAATTAAAGAAAAGAAAGACTTGCATTTATATAGCGCCTTTCACGACCACCGGATGTCTCAAAGCGCTTTACAGCCAATGAAGTACTTTTGGAGTGTAGTCGCTGTTGTAATGTAGGAAATGCGGCAGCCAATTTGCGCACAGCAAGCTCCCACAAACAGCAATGTGATAATGACCAGATCATCTGTTTTTGTTATGTGGATTGAGGGATAAATATTGGCCAGGACACCGAGGAGAACTCCCTTGTTTTTCTTCGAAATAGTGCCAGGGGATCTTTTACGTCTACCTGAGAGAGAAGATGGGGCCTCGTTTTAACGTCTCATCCGAAAGATGGCACCTCTGACAGTACAGCACTGCACTGGAGTGTCAGCCTAGCTTTATGTGCACAAGTCCCTGGAGTGGGACTTGAACCCACAACCTTCTGACTCGGAGGCGAGTGTGCTACCAACTGAGGCACAACTGACACTTTTTCAGGAGTGAAATTAGGAAATACTTCTACACACAAAGGGTGGTGAAGTTTGGAACTCTCTTCCGCAAACGGCAATTGATGCTAGATCAATTGTTAATTTTAAATCGGAGATTGAAAGCTTTTTGTTAACCAAAGGTATTAAGGGATATGGGCCAAAGGCGGGTATATAGTTAGATCGCAGAGCAGCCATGATCTCCTTGAATGACGAAACAGGCTCGAGGGGCTGAATGGCCTACTCCTGTTCCTATGTTCCTCATGAGCCAACCCTTTGGTCCATTCCTATTGCAATAATCCATCTGATTTACCATTCACTCGTTTCTCCCAGTGTGTGACAACTATTATATGCCTGTAAGGTGATAATGCAATGTCTCTATTGTGCATTTCATCACAAGTTGAATTCTGAATTTAGCCTGACTAGAGGATTGTGGTTTGTACAACATGTACCAGATAAGTAAACTGAAGTCTCAGTAATGCTCTTCTCTGTCACTGAGTATGCATTAACTTGCAGCTCAGGTAAGTGGTGTATCCTGATCACCTGACTCACAGCAGCTCTGTAACCCTTAATACCCTTGCCCAACAAAGATCTATTAATCACAGTTTTGAAATTTTCAATTGACTACCAGCCTCAAAAGCTTTTTACGGGAGAGTCCAGATTTTCACAACCCTTTGTGTGAAGAAGTGCTTCCTGTTGTGTCGGTACCTTTCTACCTAGACACAATTTAGGACTCAGAACTCAGAGATTCAAACATGAAGTGCTTTATTGGAAGGAAAGGAAGTTCTGGCAAGTTCCGAACAAAGAGAGCTAAACTTAACAGAGAACACCCAACCATTTATCTCCTGTGACAGCGCCACCACAGGTGGGAGGAGAACACACAATAGAACACACAATACATAACATTTCCTCCCCTCTTAAATGGAAGGTCCACATTATTCCTCAACAGGTAACTTACATTCAATGCACTCAACGAACCTAGGGTAGAGGTAGACTGCCTCAAACCCTGACTTTACCCTGGGGTTTATTCTGCCCCAGTCTTGTGGGTAAGTCATTAAGCCTACAGATCCAAGCGTCTTGGAGGCCGCCGCTCCCTGACAGGATACCGGCGGTCATCGCTGGCTTCCACAGCAGTAGGCATTGACACAGGCCTGGATGGAGAAGGTGCCTGTGTCAGTCGAAAGTCAGGAGTTTGTACAGGTGGAACAGTCTCTTTGACTTCCTGTGTTGGAGAAGAGCACTGTGGCAAAGGATGCTGGTTTGCGGTATCATCTGGAAACAGTTCAGGCCAACCAGCCGTTGGAGCCTCTGTGGCTGTCTCTGCTCCTAACAACAGTTGATCTGTGTGTCTTCTCCAGACGACGTCCTCAGCAGTCTCAACCGTGTAAGACACAGGGCCCGTCTGCGCGATCACCGTAGCAGGAACCCATTTCGGTCCAGTGTTGTAGTTTCGAGCTAGGACGTGCTCTCCAGGGTGAAACCGTCTCTCCTTGGCTCTTTTCTCTCTCTCTTTTCAACTTGAGCTTGTTGTTGACAATGGACAACCTGTTCTGCCCTTGGAGGTTTGAGTAAGTCAAAACTTGTCCGCAACTGCCTCTTCTTCATGAGCGAAGCGGGGGAAGTTTTGGTTGTGGCATGCGGCTCGTTCCTGTAGGACAACAGGAAGCTGTTCAGACGTTGGTGGATTGAGCCCTGACCTTGCGATGCCTTCAAGGCGTGCTTCAAAGTTTGCACAAACCTTTCTGTCTGGCCGTTAGTAGAGGGATGATAGGGCGCAGACCTGATGTGTTGGACACCATTCACATGCAGGAAGGTTGCAAACTCCTGTGATACAAATTGTGGACCGTTATCACTTACGAGTTGTTCCGGTGAGCCATACGGCTGAACATCTCACCAAGTTTCTCAATTGTTTTCTCTGCCGTGGTAGACCTCATCACAGCGACCTCCGGCCACTTGCTACGAGTGTCCACAACCACCATAAACATCTTCTCTTCGAAAGGACCGGCGAAGTCCACATGTACTCGCTGCCACACTTCTGCAGGCCATTCCCAGGGGTGTAGGGTTGCCAGCTGTGGAACATTCCTGACCCTTTGACATGGGGAACATGTTTTGGCTTTCTCCTCAATATTCCCATCGAGACCTGGCCACCAGAAGTAGCTTCTTGCCATTTCCTTCATCCAAACCATCCCACTGTGGCCTGTATGAAGTTGTTGCAGTATAGGTTCCCTCAGAGGTGGCGGAATGATGACACGGCGTCCCCAAAGAAGACAACCTGCCTGGACGGAGAGCTCATTTCTTTTTGAAACGTAAGGTTTCAAACTAGGAGAATCTCCTATAGCTCTCCCTCGAATGACATCGTCCATCACCTCAAGACAGGACTGGATCGTTGCGGGTGTACCTTCGCACCTGAACTGCAGTGACAGGTGCTCCCTCCACTTGTCTAAAGTAGAAGATGTCTATCTGACGAGGCTCTGGGGGAGTAACAGGCAAGGGTAGCCTCGAGAGACCGTCTGCGTTGCCGTGCAAGTCTGATTTGCGATATTTGATGTCGTATGTGTGTCCTGACAACAGTAAAGCCCACCTTTGCATCCTGCTTGTAGCGAGAGACAGAATTCCGGTGTGGGGCCCGAAGATTGAAGTCAATGAACGGTGGTCCGTCAGGAGTGTGAACCTTCTCCCAAACAGGTACTGATGGAAATTTTCGAATTCCAAAAACGATTCCCAAGGCCTCGCGCTCAATCTGCGCATAGTTACTCTTGGCCTTGTTCAAGGTGCGTGATGCAAAGGCGATAGGTTTCTCTTCACCCGAAGGCATGATGTGGGATATGACTGCTCCCACACCAAATGGTGATGCATCACATGCTAGCTGCACGGGTAGCTTTGGGTCGAAGTGTGTCAGGACCTCCGATTTCAGCAATGCTTTCTTTGCTTGGGCGAAAGCTTTGTTGCACAGTTCAGTCCATTTCCATGTTTTGCCTTGACATAGCAACTGATGTAACGGCTTCAGCAATGTTGCTAAGTCTGGAATAAACTTCCCATAGTTAAGTAGCCCCAGAAATGAACGTAACTGGCTCACATTCTGGGGCGCTGGGGCCTCCACGATCGCCTTGACCTTTGACGGCGCCTTATGCAGGCCAGTAGCGTCAATCACATGCCCCAGGTACTCAACTGAAGACTGGAAGAATTCACATTTGTCTTTACGAACTCTGAGTCCGTACTCTTTCAGTCGTTGTAGTGTCGCATCCAAGTTCAGAAGATGATCCTCATTTGTCCCAGTGACAAGGATGTCGTCCAGGTAGCACTGGACTCCTGGCAGTCCACTCAAAATCTGATCCATTGCCCTTTGGAATAGAGCAGGGGCCGACGTAATTCCAAACGGAAAGCGGCAGTACCTGTATAGCCCCTTGTGTGTCACAATTGTCAGCAGCTCCTTTGATTTGTCATCGACATGCATTTGTAGATAAGCCTGGCATAAGTCTATTTTGCTGAACTTTTGCCCTCCGGCCAGGCCCGTAAAAAGATCATCAATGAGGGGAAGAGGGTACTGTTCCGCAGACAGCACCGGGTTAATAGTCACTTTAAAATCCCCGCAGATTCGAACAGATCCATCCTTTTTCAGGACAGGAACAATGGGTGTGGCCCATTTGCTCACGCTCACAGGCTCCAGGACTCCATTCTCGACTAAGGCCTCCAAGTTAGTCTCAACTTTTGGCCTAATTGCATAGGGTACAGGTCGGGCTTTGTGAAACTTCGGCTTGTCAGGTTTAATGTCCAGTCTCGCGCTGATCTTTTTCATGCTCCCAAGTTCCCCATTGAAGAGTTCTGCATGTTTGCTTAACACTGCAGTCAGACCTGACTCCCCTTTTGACATCATGCGGACTGCAGGCCAGTCCAGCGTGATTTTCTCTAGCCACGCACGTCCCAGTAGCGATGGGTAATTTCCCTTTACCACATATAGTGGCAGTTTTGCAGTCTGTCCGTTCAATTTAACTGTCACCTCAATGACGCCTCTCATGGCCACAGGTTCGCCGGTATACGTCTTTAGCACAATGTTTGTTGGCTGAAGGGTAAGATGCTTTAGCATTTTGTTGTAGACAGTGTCTGAAACAAGGGACACAGCCGCGCCTGTGTCCACCTCCATCCGCACTGATTGTCCCTCCACCAGTGGTGACACCCAGTAGCCATTTGAATCACCTGCAACTGTCAGTATGTGCACCTCTTCCTCCTCAGAGGTGTCGCTCCCCTCTGTTTTGCTTGTTCCATCATACTACACTGAATGAACACTCTTTTTCCCCTCTCGTCCAAATACAGACATTTTGCTTCCATGCTTCCCAGCTCTGTTCTTTTTTTACCTCTACAGGCGCGCTCGATGTGACCCTTTTTGCCACAATTTCGGCATTCCAGCTCCGTACACCAGCAGTCATTAGCGTGATGGCCCGTTTTCCCACAACGGTAACATGTGCCGTTCCGTGCACCTTTAGGCTCAGACGACATCTTGTGAACTCTCCCTGTTGAACTCAACTGGTGAGCCTCCTTTTCCACCATCTCCATGGAGACACTAACTTCAATGGCCTTTTCAAGAGTAAGGTTGTCCTCAGTAAGAAGGCGCTTCTGTGTGGCTGCATTTTGCAGACCACACACAAGTCTGTCTCTAATGGTGTCATTCAGCACCTCCTTGAACTGGCAGTGTTCCAACAACCTTTTTAAAGCAGCAATAAACATCGTCACTGATTCCCCCTCCTCTTGATTCCGTTTGTGAAATCTAAATCTCTCAGCAATAACCAGAGGTTTTGGTGAAAAATGTGCTCCAAGAATTTCCACTAGTTGCTTATATGTTTTAGTTTCTGGCTGCACGAGGCTGCGAAGTAAATTGAATGTCTTCGGCCCGATTACACTCAAAAAGGTAGGCACGACCTTTTCATTTGCCACCGCATTCGCCAATACAAAATAGTCAAAACGTTCCGTATATGCGCTCCATTGCTCCACATTTTCATCAAAATCACCGATGTTTCCTAATATAGTAGCCATCTCACGTTTCAAATTAAAATTTCTGTTTACTCACTGCACCCGTAACGTACGCAGATTCATCTGCTCCTCGTTGCCACTTGTTGTGTCGGTACCTTTCTACCTAGACACAATTTAGGACTCAGAACTCAGAGATTCAAACATGAAGTGCTTTATTGGAAGGAAAGGAAGTTCTGGCAAGTTCCGAACAAAGAGAGCTAAACTTAACAGAGAACACCCAACCATTTATCTCCTGTGACAGCGCCACCACAGGTGGGAGGAGAACACACAATAGAACACACAATACATAACACTTCCTGACATCACCCCTGGCCTAGCTCTAATTTTAAGGTTATGCCCCTTGTTCTTGACTCTCCCACCAGAGGAAATAGTTCCTTTCTATCTACCTTATCAAATCCTTTAATCATCTTAAAAACCTCAATTAGATCACCCCTTAATCTTCTATACTTGAAGGAATGCGAGTCTAGTCTATGCAATGTGTCCTCATAATCTAACCCTTTTAGTATCATTCTGGTGAATCTGTGCTGCACCCCCTCCAAGGCCAGTATATCCTTCCTGAGGTGCTATCCTCATCCCATCCTCAAAAAATCCACCCGTGACCCCTCTGTCCTTGTAAACTACCACCCCATCTCTAACCTCCCTTCTCCAAAGTCCTTGAATGTATTGTCGCCTCACAAATCCGTGCCCATCTTTCCTGCAACTCCATGTTGCAACCTCTCCAGTCAGGTTTCTGCTTTTGATACTGATATGGCCCTAATCAAAGTCACATGATATTCTCTGTGACCATGGTGCAATATCCCAACTCATCCTTCTCGACCTGTCTGTAGTCTTTGACATAGTTGACCACACCGTCCTCCTCCAACGCCTCTCCTGCATTTTTGAAGTTTTGAAGAAGGGTTCGACCCGAAACATCAACTCAAATTTCACTCCACGGATGTTGCCTGACCTGCTGAGTTTTTCCAGCATTTTCTGTTGTTATTTCGCCTCTCCTGCATTGTTCAGCTCAGCAGGATCACCCTCATTTGGTTCTATTCTTACCTATCCAATTGTAGCCAGAGCATCTCCACCAGACTCTTCTTTTCCCACCACCGCACCAACACCACTGGAGTTCCCCAAGGATCTATCCTTGTTCTCCTTTTCCTCATCCACATGCTGAGGGATATGGGCCAAAGGCAGGTATATGGAGTTAGTTCACAGATCAGCCATGATCTCATTGAATGGCAGAAAAGGCTCAAGGGGCTAATTGGCCTCCTCCTGTCCAATGCTGGCCCCTGGCAACATCACCTTCAGACATGGGGTCAGCTTCCAATTGTATGCTAAAGGCTACCAGCTCTATCTCGCCACTACTACTTTTGACTCCTCCACTGCCTCTGAGCTGTCAAACCACTTGTCCGACATAAGGTCTTGGATGAAACATTTCCCTCCAGTTAAACATTGTAAAGACTGTAGCCTTGGTCATCGCCCCTGCCACAAACTCCATACCCTTACCACTGATGTTGTCCCCCTCCCCAGCCACTGTCTCCAGTTGAATCATCTTGATGTCATAATTGATCCCAAGCTGTGCTTCTGAGCCGATATCCTCTCCATCACAAAGCCTGCCGACTTCCACTTCCAGAACATCGCCCGTTTCCGCCCCGGCCTCAGTCCATCTGCTGCTGTCTTTGTCACCGCTAGACTCGACTACTCCAATATTCTCCTGGCTGGCCTCCTGTTCTCCACCCTCTAAACTTCAGCTCATCCAAACTGCCCATCTACTGTCCCACTGGCCCATCACCTGCCTTCACTGCCCATCTACTGTCCCACTGGCCCATCACCTGCCTTCACTGCCCATATACTGTCCCACTGGCCCATCACCTGTCTTCACTGCCCATCTACTGTCCCACTGGCCCATCACCTGCCTTCACTGCCCATATACTGTCCCACTGGCCCATCACCTGTCTTCACTGCCCATCTACTGTCCCACTGGCCCATCACCTGCCTTCACTGCCCATATACTGTCCCACTGGCCCATCACCTGCCTTCACTGCCCATATACTGTCCCACTGGCCCATCACCTGTCTTCACTGTCCATCTACTGTCCCACTGGCCCATCACCTGCCTTCACTGCCCATCTACTGTCCCACTGGCCCATCACCTGCCTTCACTGCCCATATACTGTCCCACTGGCCCATCACCTGCCTTCACTGTCCATCTACTGTCCCACTGGCCCATCACCTGCCTTCACTGCCCATCTACTGTCCCACTGGCCCATCACCTGCCTTCACTGCCCATATACTGTCCCACTGGCCCATCACCTGCCTTCACTGCCCATATACTGTCCCACTGGCCCATCACCTGTCTTCACTGCCCATCTACTGTCCCACTGGCCCATCACCTGTCTTCACTGCCGATATACTGTCCCACTGGCCCATCACCTGTCTTCACTGCCCATCTACTGTCCCACTGGCCCATCACCTGCCTTCACTGCCCATATACTGTCCCGCTGGCCCATCACCTGCCTTCACTGCCCATCTACTGTCCTGCTTGCCCATCACCTGTCTTCACTGCCCATCTACTGTCCCACTTGCCCATCACCTGTCTTCACTGCCCATATACTGTCCCACTGGCCCATCACCTGTCTTCACTGCCCATATACTGTCCCACTGGCCCATCACCTGTCTTCACTGCCCATATACTGTCCCACTGGCCCATCACCTGCCTTCACTGCCCATATACTGTCCCACTGGCCCATCACCTGCCTTCACTGCCCATATACTGTCCCACTGGCCCATCACCTGCCTTCACTGCCCATCTACTGTCCCACTGGCCCATCACCTGTCTTCACTGCCCATCTACTGTCCCACTGGCCCATCACCTGTCTTCACTGCCCATATACTGTCCCACTGGCCCATCACCTGTCTTCACTGCCCATATACTGTCCCACTGGCCCATCACATGTCTTCACTGCCCATATACTGTCCCACTGGCCCATCACCTGCCTTCACTGTCCATATACTGTCCCACTGGCCCATCACCTGTCTTCACTGCCCATATACTGTCCCACTGGCCCATCACCTGTCTTCACTGTCCATATACTGTCCCACTGGCCCATCACCTGTCTTCACTGTCCATATACTGTCCCACTGGCCCATCACCTGTCTTCACTGCCCATATACTGTCCCATCACCTGTCTTCACTGTCCATATACTGTCCCACTGGCCCATCACCTGCCTTCACTGCCCATATACTGTCCCACTGGCCCATCACCTGTCTTCACTGCCCATCTACTGTCCCGCTTGCCCATCACCTGCCTTCACTGCCCATATACTGTCCCACTGGCCCATCACCTGCCTTCACTGCCCATATACTGTCCCACTGGCCCATCACCTGCCATCACTGCCCATCTACTGTCCCACTGGCCCATCACCTGTCTTCACTGCCCATATACTGTCCCACTGGCCCATCACCTGTCTTCACTGCCCATATACTGTCCCACTGGCCCATCACCTGCCTTCACTGCCCATATACTGTCCCACTGGCCCATCACCTGCCTTCACTGTCCATATACTGTCCCACTGGCCCATCACCTGCCTTCACTGTCCATATACTGTCCCACTGGCCCATCACCTGCCTTCACTGCCCATATACTGTCCCACTGGCCCATCACCTGCCTTCACTGCCCATCTACTGTCCCACTGGCCCATCACCTGTCTTCACTGCCCATATACTGTCCCACTGGCCCATCACCTGCCTTCACTGTCCATATACTGTCCCACTGGCCCATCACCTGCCTTCACTGCCCATATACTGTCCCACTGGCCCATCACCTGCCTTCACTGTCCATATACTGTCCCACTGGCCCATCACCTGCCTTCACTGCCCATATACTGTCCCACTGGCCCATCACCTGCCTTCACTGCCCATCTACTGTCCCACTGGCCCATCACCTGTCTTCACTGCCCATATACTGTCCCACTGGCCCATCACCTGCCTTCACTGTCCATATACTGTCCCACTGGCCCATCACCTGCCTTCACTGCCCATATACTGTCCCACTGGCCCATCACCTGCCTTCACTGTCCATATACTGTCCCACTGGCCCATCACCTGCCTTCACTGCCCATATACTGTCCCACTGGCCCATCACCTGCCTTCACTGCCCATATACTGTCCCACTGGCCCATCACCTGTCTTCACTGCCCATATATTGTCCCACTGGCCCATCACCTGCCTTCACTGCCCATATACTGTCCCACTGGCCCATCACCTGCCTTCACTGTCCATATACTGTCCCACTGGCCCATCACCTGTCTTCACTGCCCATCTACTGTCCCGCTTGCCCATCACCTGTCTTCACTGCCCATATACTGTCCCACTGGCCCATCACCTGCCTTCACTGCCCATCTACTGTCCCACTGGCCCATCACCTGTCTTCACTGCCCATATACTGTCCCACTTGCCCATCACCTGCCTTCACTGCCCATATACTGTCCCACTGGCCCATCACCTGCCTTCACTGCCCATATACTGTCCTGCTTGCCCATCACCTGCCTTCACTGACCTACATCAAACTGCCCATATACTGTCCCACTTGCCCATCACCTGCCTTCACTGACCTACATCAAACTACCCATCTACTGTCCCACTGGCCCATCACCTGCCTTCACTGACCTACACCAAACTGCCCATCTACTGTCCCACTTGCCCATCACCTGCCTTCACTGACCTACATCAAACTGCCCATATACTGTCCCACTTGCCCATCACCTGCCTTCACTGACCTACACCAAACTGCCCATCTACTGTCCCACTGGCCCATCACCTGTCTTCACTGACCTACACCAAACTGCCCATCTACTGTCCCACTGGCCCATCACCTGTCTTCACTGACCTACACCAAACTGCCCATATACTGTCCCACCTGCCCATCACCTGTCTTCACTGACCTACACCAAACTGCCCATATACTGTCCCACCGGCCCATCACCTGCCTTCACTGACCTACACCAAACTGCCCATCTACTGTCCCACCGGCCCTTCACTGACCTACACCAAACTGCCCATCTACTGTCCCACCGGCCCATCACCTGCCTTCACTGACCTACACCAAACTGCCCATCTACTGTCCCACTGGCCCATCACCTGTCTTCACTGACCTACATCAAACTGCCTATCTACTGTCCCACCTGCCCATCACCTGCCTTCACTGACCTACATCAAACTGCCCATCTGCTGTCCCACTTGCCCATCACCTGCCTTCACTGACCTACATCAAACTGCCCATCTACTGTCCCACTTGCCCATCACCTGCCTTCACTGACCTACATCAAACTGCCCATATACTGTCCCACTGGCCCATCACCTGCCTTCACTGACCTACACCGAACTGCCCATCTACTGTCTCACTTGCCCATCACCTGCCTTCACTGACCTACATCAAACTGCCCATATACTGTCCCACTTGCCCATCACCTGTCTTCACTGACCTACATCAAACTGCCCATCTACTGTCCCACTTGCCCATCACCTGCTTTCACTGACCTACATCAAACTGCCCATATACTGTCCCACTTGCCCATCACCTGCCTTCACTGACCTACACCAAACTGCCCATCTACTGTCCCACTTGCCCATCACCTGCCTTCACTGACCTACACCAAACTGCCCATATACTGTCCCACTTGCCCATCACCTGCCTTCACTGCCCATATACTGTCCCACTTGCCCATCACCTGCCTTCACTGCCCATATACTGTCCCACTTGCCCATCACCTGCCTTCACTGACCTACATCAAACTGCCCATATACTGTCCCACTTGCCCATCACCTGCCTTCACTGACCTACATCAAACTGCCCATATACTGTCCCACTTGCCCATCACCTGCCTTCACTGACCTGCACCAAACTGCCCATATACTGTCCCACTTGCCCATCACCTGCCTTCACTGCCCATATACTGTCCCACTTGCCCATCACCTGCCTTCACTGACCTACATCAAACTGCCCATATACTGTCCCACTTGCCCATCACCTGTCTTCACTGACCTACATCAAACTGCCCATATACTGTCCCACCTGCCCATCACCTGCCTTCACTGACCGACATCAAACTGCCCATATACTGTCCCACTTGCCCATCACCTGTCTTCACTGACCTACATCAAACTGCCCATATACTGTCCCACCTGCCCATCACCTGCCTTCACTGACCTACACCAAACTGCCCATATACTGTCCCACTTGCCCATCACCTGCCTTCACTGACCTACATCAGCTCCCAATCCCCCAGCATCTCCAATTTAACATTTTCATTATCATGTTTAACTCCCCTAATGGTCTTGCCCTCTCTCTATCTCCAGCCCTGCACCCCCTTCCCAGAACTCTGTTTCTCCGTCTCTGGCCTCTTGTGCACCCTCTCCCCACCTGCCTCATCATTGGTGGCCATACCATCAGCCGTTCAGGCCTCGCCCTCTGAAATTCTCCCCTTAAACCCCTCTGTCTCCTCCTCCTTTTAAATTCCACCTCTGACCAAGCTTTTGTTCGCTCCTCATACCACCACCTTTTGCTCTGTATCCATTTGTTTCGATTAGGCCTCTGTGCAGTGCCGTGGAACATTATTCTAAGTTATTAAACCATCAGTCTTGTTGCGTCCGTGTATAATAAGACACAGACTGTAGAGAACGGTACAACAGGTGTTTACTCAACGTGGCTCACACTGCAACTGATCTGTATAGATTACTACTCAGGGCTATATACAGGTGTGGTCACTGCCGGTACTGCAGTATACATGAGCTGTAAAAGATAGTTCCCCACTTAAAGGTATATACATTACAATTACATTACCTTTTTAGATTAACAGTACCATAACACTCATTTAACAATTAAATATCAAACTAATTACAATTAACACTTTTAACATGCAACATTAGCTGAAAATAATCTATTTATATATTCAGTCTTTGGGGCGGCTTCCTGATCCTTTCTGGATAGTGCCTTTCCCGAGTGTCTTGCTCTTGGTGCGGAGGCGATTCTGGCACCCTGTCGTCGGTTGGTTCATCAGCTTCCGATGCTACTGTTTCTGGGGTAGATGCGACCTGTACGTCGGGTTCATCACCAGGTACGTATGGGCGAGGCATGGGGTTGACTTGTTCCTGTGACTCTAGGATCTGGTCAGCATGGCGTCTCACGATGCTCTCCCCAACATCCACTGTGTACATTAGTGGGCCCTGCCGTGTGCATGTCGTTCCTGGCTGCCATTTTTCTGTTCGGTAGTCGCGGACCAAGACTGGTTGCCCTACATTGAAGCTCCTTGTTGGCTTCTCATGGATGTGCTGGAATTGCTTACTCTCAACATCTCTTCGTACGTTTGGTCTGAGCAAATCCAGGCGAGATCTTAACCTTCGGTTAAAGAACATCATGGCTGGGGCCTGGTTGGTGACTGCATGTGTCGCATTCCGGTAGGCGAACAGGAAATTGTCCACCTTGTGCTGCAGCGGAATGTTGTCATTGTACATAGCCTTTATTGCCTTCTTAAAGGTTTGTACGAACCTCTCAGCCAATCCATTTGTGGCTGGATGATACGGGGTGGATGTGTAATGCCTTACCCCATTCTTTTTCAAGAACCTCCGGAACTCTTCGGACACAAACTGTGGTTCGTTGTCAGAGCAAATCTGTTCTGGCAAGCCATTCCTGGCAAAAATGGTCCGTAGGACTGCAATAGTTTTCTCCGTGGTGGTGGAGGACATTTTGATGACCTCAGGCCATTTTGAGTGCGCATCCACGGCTATTAAAAACATTGAGTCCATGAATGGACCAGCAAAATCAATATGCACCCGTTGCCATGGAGATGAGGGCCACTCCCATGGGTGTAGAGGGGCCTGTGGTGGTGCATTTTGGACTTTCTGGCATCCTGAGTAGCTCTTGGTCAGGTCCTCGATTTGTTTATCGATTCCCGGCCACCACACATAAGCCCTGGCTAGGCTTTTCATTTTTACCCCTCCCAGATGACCCTCATGAAGCTCATTGAGCACTCTATCCCTTAACTTGGGTGGAATTACCACTCGGGATCCACACATCAAGGTCCCCCGGCACACTGACAGCTGTTCTCTCCTTGTCGAGAATGCTGGCAACAGTGAGTCGCCATGTGCTGGCCATCCCTTCACCGTCAAATCATATACCCGAGACAGTGTCGGGTCATTTCGGGTTTCCTTCTCGATACAAGCGTTAGTTACCGGTAGGTATTCAACTATAGTCGAATGGAATATTTCGACAGGATCCACTGCTGGTGCTTCCTCCGCAGTAGGCAGTGGCAGGCGTGATAGCCCATCAGCATTTCCATGCTGTTTCGTGCCCTTATATTCAATCTTATAGTGGTGCGCCCCTAGAAAAAGTGACCATCTTTGTAGTCGTTGCGCAGTCATCACCGGACCGCCCTTCTTCAGATTAAAAATGGAGACAAGAGGCTGGTGATCAGTCAGCAAGGTGAATTTCTGCCCGTGCAGATAGTGATTGAACGTTTTCACTCCCCACACTAGGCTGAGGGCCTCCCTGTCAATCTGGGCGTAGTTACGCTCGGCTGAGGTTAGTGATCGTGACGCAAAGGCTATTGGCCTCTCTGAGCCATCCGAGAATTTGTGCGACAGCACCGCTCCAATGCCGTAGGGTGACGCATCACATGCCAACCGAATTGGTAATGCTGGGTTGTAATGGGCCAATACCTCTTTCGATGTGATTAGTGTTTTGCTCTTCTGGAAAGCTCGTCTACATTCGTCACTCCACTTCCATGGCACCCCAGTTTGCAGTAGGGTGTTCAGTGGGTGTAGTATTGCAGACAAATTTGGCAAGAACTTATGGTAGTAGTTTACCAGCCCGAGGAACGACCTCAGTTGTGACACATTTTCCGGTGCTGGAGCCTTGACTACTGCCTTAATCTTCTCTGGGGACTTATGTAACCCCTCTTTATCGATAACGTGGCCATAATACGAGATCTGTTTTCTAAAAAACTCGCATTTGGGGCGGTTAGCTCGGAGCCCATATTCCTGCAATCTAGTGAGCACCTGCTCCAGGTTGGCAAGGTGATCACTGTCATTTTCGCCCGTGACCAGGATGTCGTCCAAATAACACTGGGTCCCTGGGATCCCTTGCAGGACTTGTTCCATTGCCCTCTGCCAAATAGCCGGAGCTGATGCTACCCCGACTACCAGCCGGTTGTATTGGTAGAGACCTTTATGGGTGTTGATTGTGAGGTATTTTTTTGATGCTTCTTCTACCTCCATTTGCAGATAAGCCTGGGCCAGATCAATCTTAGTGAAGCGTTTCCCTCCAGATAGTGAGGCGAAAATATCTTCAATCCGCGGAAGCGGATATTGTACGGTGTGAAGGACCGGGTTCACTGTTACCTTAAAGTCCCCACGGATGCGAACCTTCCTTGGTTCCACAGGCGTGCTGCTCAACGACTTTTTCATCACAGGAACGATGGGTGTAGCCCACTCACTCCAGCCTACCTTGGACAGTACACCTGAACGTTCCAGACTCTCCAGCTCTGCTTCGACGGCTGGGCGGATCGCATAAGATACAGGCCTGGCCTTAAAAAAAAATTTTGGGCTTGCGTTTTCTTCAATTTTAATCGTCGCTGTCATGCCTTTTAGTGTTCTGAGTCCTTGCTGGAACACTTCTTTCGCGTCAGTTAGGATCTTTGACAGTTGCCCAGGTGTGACGTCGTCATCCTTTTTGTCAGCCAGAGTCAGTGCCTGTATGGAATGCCAATCCAGTTGTATTTTCCGGATCCATTCACGTCCCAGTAATGGTGGTCCTCCATCTTGCAATACATACAGGTCTAGTTTTGGTGTTTCCTTACCGTTATATATAACGGTCACCCTTATTTTTCCTTTGGGGTAGACTTTTTGCCCCGTGTACGTCTTCAAAATAATTTTTGTGTCTCTCAAGGGTATGTGTGAGAATAGCCGCTCATAGTCCCGTCGGTTTATGACTGTTAGGGCTGATCCTGTGTCCAATTCCATCTTTACCTGGACTCCTGCTATCTTGAGAGTGACCCAAATGGTTCGGTGATCCTCCATTGTGATCACATTATGTAGTTTCAGACAACTCAGTTCCCTGCTTTCGAAGTCGTTATCACTCTTTTGTTCGTCTGAACTATTCTCCGTCATCTTATGTACCTTCTTGTACTTTCCTTTGGTCGGTTTCTTATTGCTGGTTTTCTTTCCCGACCTGCAGACTCGTGCTATGTGTCCTACTTTTCCACACTGTCTGCACACTTTGTCTTTGAACCAGCAATCATTCTGGTCGTGTGTTGTTCTGCCGCAGCGATAGCACTTCTCTGTTCCATATGACATTTCGTTTGTGCCATATTCTTGCGGTCTCTGTTGTATCTCTGCAGCGCCCCGTGCTGCTGCTTCATATGATACCACAATGCTGAAAGCCTTTTCCAGCGTAAGGTCCTTTTCAGATAAAAGCCGTTTCTGGGTTCCTTCACTTTGAAGCCCACACACAAACTTGTCCCTTAAGGTATCTGCCAGTCCCGCTCCAAACTGGCAGTGTTTCGATAGTTTGCGCAGTTCTGTTAAATAATCAGCATTGCTTTCATCCTTACGCTGGTTCTGTTTGTGAAACTTGAATCTTTCTGCTATCAGCAGCGGTGTGGGGTTTAAATGTTCCTTTAGTATCGTTACTATGCCTTCAAAACTCTTTTCCATTGGCTTCGTTGGGGTTACTAGATTTCGTAATAAATCATACGTCTTTGCACCCATTAAATTTAACAATACCGACGCTTTCTTGTCATCTGACACCCCATTTGCCTTGCAGTACACCTCTATTCGTTCGACATATGTAGTCCAATCTTCGACTTCATTGTCAAATGCGGTGATACTGCCACTCTTCGGCATTTTGGGTGTGGTTTAAAATGGCGTCTCCCAATGGCTTAAAATGGTGTCTCTCGCGCTTTCCTTCCTCCCCCGCTGCTGCCGACGCCGCTCCCGGCGGTTCTCGTGGCAATGGCGGCGCCCTGTAGGTTTTGCGTGCTTCTCCTGCGCTGCTGCCAACGCCGCTCTCGGCGGTCCTCGTGGCAATGGCGGCGCCTCGCGGGTTTCTGCGCGTCTCTCTCTCCCTGTCTCCGACGCTGCTCGGCCCCTGAACACCGGCTGCGCCCTGTGCGTTCTGCCCTCTCTCTCCCCCGTCGACGCTGCTCGGCCCTTTGCTGTGCCGCTTGGTCGGGCTCTAGCCCGCTGCTGTCCGGGAAGGGTCTGCGCACTACCTGTTGCCAGCCTGTTTCGCTGGACCACCTCGACTGGAAAGCCAAGCCTGGCTCTCGACAGCCTCCCCCGCAATTGTCGAGTCTCTGCTGGATGACTGGGCGGTTGCCCGTGGTCGACGCCCGAGTCTCTGGCCTTGACCTCCAATCCACTGATCTCCAGGAACGAATCCCCGGGAGGTGATGCAGAGTTGCAGGTAGGTTCGAACCTGCCTCGTCGCCAGTGTTGCGTCCGTGTATACTAAGACACACACTGCGGAGAACGGTACAACAGGTGTTTACTCAACATGGCTCACACTGCAACTGATCTGTACAGATTACTACTCAGGGCTATATACAGGTGTGGTCACTGCCGGTACTGCAGTATACATGAGCTGTAAAAGATAGTTCCCCACTTAAAGGTATATACATTACAAGTCTGACACTACTCTGCAAGCAGACTTGGTCGCAGCTTTGTTTTCCAAAATGGATTTAGTGCTTCTTGCTTCTTAACTCTGGAAAATTGAATTGGACAAACGAGCAGTTGCTTTAAATACGCCTGGGTTTTGAGCCGAAACGTTGACTCTGTTTCTCTCTCCACGGATGTTGCCTGGCCTGCTGAGTTTTTCCAGCGTTTTCTGTTGTTAGTTTGCACATACGCCTGCGCTTCCCTCCGGGAGCAGGGCAGGCGCCACATCCTACACCTGATCATTATAGTGAGTCTGATAAGTTATATTTGTGGAAAAGATGCCCATTAAACTGAATAAATTGTGTAAAACTGTATATTTCTTTATCCCTTCATCTCCAATTTTGAAGTATTTTCTCCTCCTGTTTTGGCTGCACCATGTTGTCGTTACCACTGTCACTCTTGAGATGGCCACCAGGAGGCATGTGAGAGCAGTGTAGGGGTTACTGTGACATTTTCCACCTCCTGCTGCTGAAGTGCCAGGCACAGTGGAATATTACTTGCACAAACAAGAATGATTCCAGCTTTCGCTTTCATCAAATTATGATTGTACGATAAATGGTTCCGTTCTAAATTGTCTGATCTATACAGACAGTTACTGTTCCAGTACTCTCCACAAGGGGTCACTAAGCTATCACAAAATTGAACTTTTCAACAGAATGTCCTGCTGTGAATAATTTAACACATCCTGATTGTCAAATCCGATCGTAGCCGCAACAGTCCGAGATTCAAGGATCTGCTGAGGTTTGATTTGTGTTTAAATACCAGACTTCAAATTAGGTGCTGTTAATTTTTAAAAAGGTTTTATTAAATGAGAGGATAGCCTAAAATCTTTAGGCCTAGAAATTCGGTATAGCCGCGTTTGGGGCGCTAGTCCTGGCGATGCGCAAAGTTTAGCGCCAGGCGCAATTTAGCGCCACCTAGTGCGATATTGGGTTGCAGCGCCCCTAAAGGTGATTGCGGCGCTAAATCAGGCGCTGCACGCTACTCTTAAGGCGCTAACCCGGCGGCGCAACCCAATTTCGCGGCGGCAGGGCGCAGCGAGGGTGCTGTCAATAATCACTTTCCCTGAGACACACTGGCGCCAGCCAGCTCTTAAAGGGGCAGGTCAATTGGCATCACCAGACACACTGCCTTGTAGGCCTTCAAAGCGGTGGGAGCCTACCTGTGGCGCACCAGCCTAGCAAGACATGGAAAGGGTGAGGCAGAGGGCGGAACGCCTCACTGATGGGGCATTGGATGCTTTGGCTGGCGCAGTGGAACCAAGGCCAAGGAACATGGTCGGAATGTGATTTATGTTTTGGACAGTCTCCCGGGTGTGAGAGACAAGTTTCCATAGGTTGCTCATGTTTGAAGGAACCACATTTTGTGTAATGAAACACTTTCTTCATTTACAATGGCCATGCCTTCTATTTACATGCATCTTGCCCTTCACAGGCTTGGGGGTATCAGACCGGTTCCATTCCTGTTCTTGGAATGGCAGCAAGCATTCCGTGAGAGGGGCCTAGAAGCTACTTCTGATCAGCCTCTGACGCGCAGCCTGAGAAGAGCCGCTCGTGTAGAAGTTCAGGCCAGCAGGCATCTTCTCAGCCACCGACAGAGATGTCCTGCACCTTATCTGAGGCTGCAGATCTGGCTGAAGCAGCTGGCACAGCTCAGTCACCACCTCCTTTCTAAATTGCAGCCTTCTGACACACTGCTCCTCCGGCATGTTCATGTAGGAAAACTGCTGTCGGAAAACCCTGCCAGCGTAAGGTCTGCTGTGGCGATGCCTGTTGGCCCTCCTCTGTCTGGCCATGCCCGCCCCCCTCTCCCAGCGTCTCAGTGCCCTTTCTAGATGATTCAGCAGCAGGACGTTCCCCTCCAATGCAGCCCCCATAATAAGTGCCCACAGGAAGGTTCCCCGTTGTCAAGGCTCACCAACAGCAAGGTGATGGTCAGAAGGCTGAAGATCGTCTGCCTGCGCTGGCTCAGTTGTCAAATGGCTCTCAGTGTGCAGCTCAGCAACTCTTTGTAGCTCTCGAGGAAGTTGTGCTCCAAAAATGGCTGCCGCTTTTAAACCACACCAGTCCCCTTTAAATAATGCTCCTCCAGCCTGAGAGTGACTTGGTAAGGTCCAGGTAAGCTGTCACTATTAGCGCCAGGTGCTACGGAGGGGGGCGCCACTGAATTTCTGGTCCGGGGCGCCCAAAAGGCGTTGCACACTCAAATGACGTCATAATCAGCCTGCGCCCATGAGCGGGCGCTAAGATTTAGCGCCGGCGCTAAATGCATGCTCAATATGGGGCGAGGCGCTAGGCGCCTTGCGCCCGCCCGGAAATTGGCTAGCGCCCCACTTCTCGGCCTCTTTCGGCGTTAATCGGTGGCGCTAACAACCGAATTTCTCCCCCTTAGTGTCCCTGCTGGAGACCTGGATTTGACCCTTTTCCCCAGTGGATATTTCAATCTCTGGTGGATGGGTGACCTCCGATGGTAAAGTGCAGCATAAGAATTAGGAGCAGGAGTAGGCCATAGAGCCCCTCGAGCCTGCTCTGCATCATCAAGTGTGGTTGACTCCGTCACTCAGAGCCCATCCTGATGTCGAAGGCTGCAGAAATCCAAATCGTGAGGATGTAAAAATGAAGACTGAAACTGAAATAATGCTTTAAAATTGGTCTTCAGTTGTTGTGAATTGAGGATACATAAACAACATTGCAATTGTCAGAATATTGAACTTATCTATTTACATCTCTCGGGTGTTATAACAATTTGGGCTTTTTGCAAATCTTTGCTCATGTTTTAAATGACACGCTACACTGAAGGAAATGGGGTCCATTTATTCATGAAAGGCAGTGTCACTGAAACACACAGAGAAAGTACTGTGCAGCAGACAAATGGATTGTATTAGAATTACTTAACACAGTAAAAAGTGTTTGAAACTCACCTGCACATTTGGAAAGGCAGCTGCTTAATACCATCACCTCAGAGACTTGCAACAGTGTTGTAAAACCAAAAGTCTTGTGCCATTGGTGTAAAAGTCATGGGGAAAATTTTCCCAACATCCTTGCAGGGTGGTGAAGCCCTTTAACCACCTGCTCTTGCTTTAAGTTCAATGTAAGGATCGCACATTGTCCACTGACTGCCTTCCCAGTCTGTGAAAACAAGCATTTAAAATTCAGCATATAACAAAATGTGAAAAGATAAAGCCCATTGTGCATTAGTTAAGGGGTTACTGTAATAAAACTGAATTGTACTTAATTCAGCACTTTAAAAGATTGGGTGAATTGGTGACATGATTTAAAAATGATTAAAGTTTGGAAGAATTTTGTTTGAAGTTGAAGAGCCTTTTTGACTATGGAAGATGTGAATGTGAAGTATTCCTTTGCACTGTTGCAAGTCTCTGAGGTGATGGTATTAAGCGGCTGCCTTTCCAAATGTGCAGGTGAGTTTCAAACGCTTTTTACTGTGTTAAGTAATTCTAATACAATCCATTTGTCTGATGCACAGTACTTTCTCTGTGTGTTTCAGTGACACTGCATTTCAGGGATAAATGGACCCATTTCCTTCAGTGTAGAGTGTCATTTAAAACATGAGCAGAGAATTGCAAAAAGCCCAAATTGTTATAACATCTGAGAGATGTAGACAGATAACTTCAATACTCTTCTATAAGATGGGAACTTTATATGCACAGCTTTTGTGTTGCTCACAGTTTGATATTGTATTATCAGTATGCCAACATGTCTGTGTTGAAACCCTGAACCACAACCACATCTTCTCTCTCATTTTAGATGTTGGCTTTTGACCAGGTGTTGGCAGGGTTTTAACAGCTTACACAGAAAACACAAGTTTTTCTATCTGAGTCTTTGTTAAAATGGTTGTGAAAAAGTAATTATTTTGAAAGCAGTTAACCATTACATGCTGTTCCTGCACTCTGCAGTGTTTTCATCATGTGGTCTAAAATTTTCAAATTATTTGTAGCTATTTAAGCTTTCGTTCCATAAACTGAAAAGCTGGTGGTGAAATAACTCTTAGACAGCTGTTGAGGCTGCCTGTGAATGAGTTTAGCCAGTCAGGCCAGTTTTAATTCAATCTCCCTTTGAACATGAATTCATGATACAATGCTGCCTTGAACTGCGCACCAGTTGCTATTAGTTTGGAGGGAAGAGTGCAAATTGTGTTTGAGTGAACCGTCGTGTGAGCCCGCTGCCTGCCAGTTGGACAGTTATTGCTTACATGGGACAAACATTTTGTTTCCAGAGATTGGTTTATTTGTAGAAATTGGACTTTATATAACTGGTAGACCTTATTACCTGTGTTACATTATCTATCGTGAAATAAGTCCCTGCAGCTCAGTGTTTGTTCCCTGTGGGCTGCCAAGGCTGCATAATGGAACCCTTGGGGTTAGCTACCTGATTATGAGAATGTTGTGAAGCATGGGCTGTTGTATGTCAGCCGTTAAATTGATTTCTGAACTCCAGGAGTCTGTTCTCCGTTACTGTAAATCGATTTCCCCTTTCAGCAAACATACAGGAGAAAACTTCAACAGAACTCAAGTCCAGGACCAAAAAGGAGTCTGCAGTCCATTATTGTTTGCTAAATATTTGCTGTCACTTTGAAATCTGCAGAAGATGTGCATCAATCCTGGAGTGCAACTAAGTGAGCATCAGCTGCACTGCAACATAATAAACTGTAATAGCCTGTAACAGGATGTCTGATGTGTATTTTAAGTTGTTGCAATTTAATTGCTGTGAAATGCAGAAATAATGATTCTGGTTTCATCATGGAGGCTGCTGTGTTAGTTTTTATTTCAGATTTGGAGCAGCCACAGTATTTTGTTTTTGTTGCTGAAGTGTTAGTTGTTCAGGGCAGTCGTCAATGAGCTGAAATGCAATTCCCAGAGTAACCTGAGCAGATTAATAATGTAAATCTGTAGCTAGGCTATTAAGTTGTTAATGATAAGTTAGTGGTAACAGGTTAAGTGGTTACTAAATCTTGTTAACCTTGAAGGTCAGACTGTATTTTATGACTGATTGTAGCTCCATGTTAAAATCCACAGTACTGTGTCATTGTGGCGTGCTGTGTGCTGGCTGGTGCCCACGGTGTGTGCTAGCTTGGTCTTGCAGTTTTCGATGCAATGAATTTTGAAATGCGTTATTTGTGGTGGAGGCAGAGTTAGGACTTTGCCCACAGGACTGGTCATCCTGCTAAGAAACATTCTGAATTGCATTCTCTTATTTAGATGAAGGCGTTTAATCCTAAATCCTTGTTGCCCAGATGGAAAACATGTTTACATTTGGTAGTATAGCAAGTAATGCCATGATTACTGAGATACTGAAGCACTTTGACAGTTTGCTAACAACAGATATAAAATACGCTCGATATATTTTTTAAATGAGGATTGAAGAAGGCTAGGAAACGGCTGAGTTGTAGCTTTGTCCATAATTTTCCTCGTTGCTACGAGCTCTCAACTAACAGTTGCTCAATGTCACCTATTCCCTTGATTCTCTGCTGCCTCCTCCTTTCCTGAAGGTGCTGACTCTTGGTGGGGTGCAGTTATGTGGGCATCAGTCTCCTCTCACCAGTAGCTTACCCAAGTCGCCATTGTTGATGCGAGTGTGCAGAGACTATTTACTCACTGGGGCAGTATAGACAGGCCCAACCTTGTTGATTTCCGCATATGGACACTTTCCATCAGGGTCGCTGGCTTCTTAAATTTGAGGAAAAGTATTTGATAGTACTTAGCTCTCTGATCAGGAGCGAGAGTGTGCACTCGGTCTGCTCAGGAGCGAGAGTGTGCACTCGGTCTGCTCAGGAGCGAGAGTGTGCACTCGGTCTGCTCAGGAGCGAGAGTGTGCACTCGGTCTGCTCAGGAGCGAGAGTGTGCACTCGGTCTGCTCAGGAGCGAGAGTGTGCACTCGGTCTGATCAGGAGCGAGAGTGTGCACTCGGTCTGCTCATGCCTGTCTAACAACACATCTAATTGAAAGATGCCACTTCTTCTGTACAGCGATCTCACAGAAGTTAAATCTCTTGGGTTTTAAAGTCTTGAGTGCAGAGTGAAGGTATGTTGTAATTAAATTGCTTGTTCAGTACATTGTGTAATATCCACCCAGCACTGAAGCCTGTCAGCTGTCACCTGAGCATTCTGTGAAATTTATGGGCTGTGTGAAGAATTTCAGGGATGTCATTGCTGTAAGGCTCTTTTTTTATTTGCTGCCTGTGGGTTATTTCATGAAGAGATACTTGCTGCCTCAGCATGGTGCTGCTTTCATGCACTTGTGCCTGAAAAATATATTTTAAAGAAGTTTCTGAAGCACCAGGAAATGGTTCAGCAGAACAGTGCGGCTAATTTATAAAGAGCAGCTCTTTAGATGGGTGGCCTAAGTTTAAAATAAAGTTTGGTTGTCATTACTTACTTAAACTGAACATGGACTGGTTCAATTTGCTTTCACTTGCATGAGACAGATATTGAAGTGCCTATTGACTTGAGCGTTCCTTAATGGCATTGCAGTGATGGGGATCATGGGTTATTGACTGTGGGGTTTTCAATTGTAAATCACCAGAAATGTATAAGCACTGCACTGGCTTAAACCTTTGAAGGCATTTCATTCTAATATGTGAAAGTGGACACTTGCTGATTAATGGGATTAGTGCATCTCTCAGTGGCCAGTGTCTAGAGAGGGAGCTGGGAAAGCAAGAGCTTCAGAAGTGGAATGGTAACTTTATAGTTTGCAGTATTTGCAAAAAGAAATCATTGACCTAGTAAACATATTGGGATTTTAAAATTGAATAAGCTACTCTTAGTTATAATCTTTATTATTGACGTTGATAAGCAGCGTCTGAACAGGTAAATATATTGAACAGCTTGTGAAACAACACCCTTTGGACAAAAGAGGCATTGCTTCCTTCAGAACAACTTGTGGGAAAAATTGCATTCACATATCATCCTTAAACAGTATGAGCAGAAAGATGTGCTCAATTCAGTGAGACATGAATGTAAAAACAAATTCAGAAAAATGGATGCATATTGACGTAATAAAGATTCACTACGCACTTGGTTGAACATAAAGCAAGGCTTTAATCGACTTGTAACAAAACATGGAGGTCTAGTTAGTAGTCACTAGCTTCCTGTTTCCAGATTGTCTCTGGCCAAGTTGGGCCCACGCCTGAGTATTTATACTCCTCAGACGGCGCCCTCAGCTGGCTGACTAGTAGTACTTCCTGAGTTACTTCTTGTAGAAGTTGCGATTCATGACACATATTTTATATAATGAGTTTTTTAAAGGAAGAACAAAAATGTCATGGTTCCGATGACATGGTCCTGTTCAATATGCTCAATAGAATATGTCTAAGTAATTGCCTCATAATTTACTTGTAAAATTCTGGTATTTTATCGGGCATGTTTTTAACAGTGAAATGAGATTAACAGTGTCTGAAGAGGGCTGAAAGCACTGGAGGTCTAACTTCAGTCTCCAGAGGGTTTGAAGTAATGTAATTTGGCTTCAAACCCATTAATGTATTGAGCACATGTCAGCTGGACTCATTTCATTAATAAAAGCTCACATCAGCACATTGTTCATACAAAAATGTATAACTTCTACAGCCTCTGAGCTTCTGAAGGTTGGAATATTGGTTCTTGAAACAGATGTTAATAAATTTTGTTCATCCCTACACTAAAACCTTGCCCTTTGCCCTTTTTAATGATTTAGTGCAGCAAATATTCTCTGAGCCACTGGTTCAGACAGGAACTGTATTCACTCGAAGGGTGCAGTGAAGTAACAGTACAGGGTGCAGTTCAAGTCCAGGTGCAAGTATGTGGGATCTGAACTGACATGGCTTCATGTTGTCCAGTGCAGATATTTATATTCAACAGTCAAATGGTTAGAGCTCCCAGTAATTAGTGATCAGAAGACATGTAGATAGATGTATAGGTATCTGGTGAGGTCATACAACTGTTGCAGTGGAATTACAGCTGTGCAAACAAAGTACCAGGAAGGAGCAAGATATGTCTCTGCTAAAGCGGAGATGGAGAGTCTTTCCTGTTGCACATACACCAAATTACATTCCTATTGTGACCCTGGGGAATGTTTGTCTCTGAGCAGTGAACAGTGTACGGTGCCACAGGGCAGAGTGTGCAGCAGGAATTTGGACAGTTAATCTTTATTTTCAAAGTGAGTCAGTACTGTTTTTTTTCTGGAGAGCTACTGCAAATCTAATTTGAAGCTCTCTGAGCAAATATCTATCCAGCACAGACCAAAGGGGAATAGAGGCTCTTTCAAACCTTTTTTTCCTGTAGAGCAATTTTCGGAGAGATTAACTGACAGCGGAAATGGTTGTGTGGAGCTACTGGTAACCATCTAAATGTTGCACACCAGAAGGGAATGGTGTAAACATACCTCTCACTAGTTGGGGAGTGAGGATTGAACAGTTCAAAAATCTGCATAATCCAACTGATCGCACTGTAGATTTCTACTGGAGTCATTAAAAATGTCCATTGTTTAAATGATCTTTAAGATCAAACTGTCACTTCAGCTTTACTGGGAGAAAAATGCAGGCATTGGAACAGCTTTAAAACTTCACTTCACGACAATCTATATATACCCTAACATATCTGTACAGGTAAAAATATTGGACCAGTAAAAGGGAGGTAATAGGCTTGTGCTGCCATTTCTATTTCTTCACTTGAGGTAGGTGTGAAAAATGATTCTATACTAACTGTAAAGTATACAGTTTTTTAAAACAGTGTTTAAATTCCTAACAAGTTTTACATTTGCCATAATTTGCTTTTATCCACTTCTGGACTGCACCATGTAAAGATGGCTGAGGCTACAGCAGTCCCAGTCAGTGACCACTTAGCTCAATCTACACTTAAGCACTCAGTCTCAACTCAACAATAATTCTGCATAGTAATGTGTAGCGTGTAGTTACTGTATTGATATAAACAGATTATATTAACACATTCAATGTTGTGATAATTACCACATAGCCCTAAAAATTAAAGTTCCCATAATCCAAAAATACTCATCACTTGTTTGGTGTGTTGGGGTGACTTGAGAGTGTACCTGAGAGAAAAGCTCATTCCAAAACACTGCTTCAAGCTAAACCATGTGGGAGGACCAGGGGACACAGGGTCAAACTAGTGAACGGCAAATTTACAACTGGTGTTCACAGAATGAACTTAAGACATTCTGATATACCAATCTTGTTGATTTCTGGGCAACTAATGTATTACATTTGGCGGTCCAAGGAAAGGAAAGAGTACAATACAGTATTTGGGTATGTATCAGAAATAGTAACTGTGGTAAACCACGTTCACTATCGTATCACTGTTAGTAGTTAGCACTGTTCACCACTGTTCGTTATAACTGTATCACTGACCACTATTGTATCACGGTACGAGGTCGCCTCTTGCCACACTGCTATACCTGGGATGACCACTGCCGACTCCGCCTTGGCTCCACCCACCAGGCCAGGTATAAAGGTGAGCGACTGGCTGGTATTCCTCCTGCTTGGATCGGATCACCCACGAGAGTGGGCTGTTATTTAGTCAATAAAAACCTTTAGTCACCTTCGTAACTCTTCGCCTTTTATTGGAGGAATTGATAGGTATATCAATTTTATTGACTAAATTTAATGATGTCCGACAACGAGTCACAACCGGCGGAGGAGCCACCAGCGCAGCTCCCAGGAGCACAGCCACACCAGCCAGCTTGGCTGCGAGCCCTCAGACCGCCGTACCTGGACCTGAACCCACGAGCAGCAAACTCAGCCGCAGACTTTAAACACTGGCTGGTCTGCTTCGAATCATACCTGAGAGAATCCAGCGTCCCTCAGGCATCCAAACTAAGTGTCCTGCAGGCACAACTGAGCCCGAGAGTATACACTCTCATCGAGGACATGACTACCTACGAGACCGCCATCAACCTGCTGAAACAGAAGTACCGGACCCCGGTAAACTACATGTACGCTAGGCACCTCCTAAGATCACGGCCGCAACAGCCAGGAGAATCAGTAGCCGAATTCTCACAGGCGCTATATGCACTCGCCAGGAACTGTGACTTTAAATCGGTGTCGGCAGCCGAAAATACTGAAGATAATATCCGCGACGCATTCCTGAAAGGCCTACGGTCCGAGTACTCACGGCAAAGACTGCTGGAAGCTAAAGACCTCAGCATGGAAAAAGCTGAAGCCCTCGCTATCTCCCTGGAAGTGGCCCACCAAGATCAGGAAGCATTCACCAGGTACTGCTCGCGACCCTGGGACTCGGGCCCGACCCCTACCACAGCACCCTTCCCAGCGCCGCCCCCAGGACCTACCTCTGCGTCGGCGTCCCGGACCCGACCGGCCCCGCCACCCCCGGCACCGGCCCCGACATCGGGCATCCGCGATCGGGCCGCCGGCTGTTTTTTTTGTGGCCAGGAGAAGCACCCGAGGTCGCGCTGCCCAGCCAAGAACTCCATATGTAAAACCTGCCTGAAGAAAGGCCACTTCTCCAAGGCCTGCAGGAGCGGATCCTCAGAGGCCAGCAGTGCCGCATGCGAACTATGGGGGCGGCCATCTTCGTTTAGGGCAACTGAGGCCAGCATCCCCACACATGAGTCATGGGGGCGGCCATCTTTGTTTAGGGCAACTGAGGCCAGCATCCCCACACATGAGTCATGGGGGCGGCCATCTTTGATTAAGGCAACCGACCCCAATAGTGCCTCATGGGGCCCTACCTCGTGGGAGACGCCATTTTACTCACCACGCCCGACCGCCTCGCCCGCAGATGACAACGACTCGCTCAGCTACACACTAGCTTCCGTCACCCTGGACCAAGCCCGCCCGCACCATCTGTCCAAGTCAATGATGGACATCAAAGTGAACGGCCACGCCACGACCTGCCTGTTCGACAGCGGAAGCACGGAGAGCTTCATCCACCCAGACACGGTGAGCCACTACTCCCTCTCTGTCCTACCAACGCGCAGCCGAATCTCGATGGCATCGAGGTCCCACGCCACGGACATCAGCGGCTACTGTGTCGTGACCCTGTCGGTTAAGGGCACGGAGTATAAAAACTTTAAACTCCTCGTCCTCCCCCATCTCTGCGCTGCCGTCCTACTAGGGCTGGACTTCCAATCCCACCTCCAAAGCGTAACCCTAGCATACGGTGGACCCCTCCCCCCACTCACAGTCAACAACCAGCAAACGTTAAACCGCCCACCGCGTAACACCTGCAGCCTCTCCACCCTCAAGGTCCCGCCACCCTCTCTGTTTGCTAACCTTACCCCTGACTGCAAACCCGTCGCTACCAAAAGCAGGCGGTATAGCGCCGGGGACAGAGCCTTCATTAGCTCTGAGGTGCGGCGCCTCCTGAAAGAGGGCATTATCGAGGGGAGCAGCAGCCCCTGGCGTGCCCAGGTCGTAGTCGTAAAGACCGGCGATAAAAACCGCCTGGTCATCGACTACAGCCAGACCATAAACAGATATACCCAGCTGGACGCATACCCCCTCCCCCGCATATCTGACATGGTCAATCAGATTGCACAGTATAAAGTATTCTCGACCATCGACCTGAAGTCGGCCTACCACCAACTCCCTATCCACCCTGAGGACCGCCAGTATACCGTCTTCGAGGCGAATGGGCGCCTATACCACTTCCTTAGGGTCCCCTTCGGTGTCACTAATGGGGTCTCGGTCTTCCAAAGGGAGATGGACCAGATGGTTGACCAGAACGAACTGCAGGCTACATTCCCCTACCTAGATAACGTCACTATCTGCGGCCGCGACCAGCAGGAACATGACGCGAATCTGGAGAAATTCCTCCGTACGGCCCAACGGCTGAACCTCACCTACAATAAGGAGAAATGCGTGTTTAACACCACGCGCCTTGCCATCCTCGGCTGCGTAGTGGAGAACGGAATCATCGGCCCCGACCCAGAAAGAATGCGCCCCCTCATGGAGCTACCCCTCCCCCACTGCCCTAAAGCACTTAGGAGAACCCTGGGGCTTTTCGCCTACTATGCCCAATGGGTACCCAATTACGCGGACAAAGCCAGACCCCTCCTGAAAGCCACTTCCTTCCCCCTCACGGAGGAGGCGTGCGCGGCCTTCTCCCTCATTAAGGGAGACATAGCCAAGGCCACGATGCACGCAGTGGACGAGTCCATCCCCTTTCAGGTGGAGAGCGACGCATCCGACTTCGCCTTAGCCGCCACCCTAAACCAGGAGGGGAGGCCAGTGGCCTTCTTCTCAAGGACCCTACAGGGCCCCGAGATCCGACATTCGTCGGTCGAGAAAGAGGCCCAGGCGATCGTGGAGGCAGTACGGCGCTGGAGGCACTACCTGGCAGGCAAACGATTTACCCTCCTCACCGACCAGCGTTCGGTGGCTTTCATGTTTAATAACAAGCTGAAGGGCAAAATCAAGAATGACAAGATTTTGAGATGGAGAATCGAGCTCTCCACCTACGATTATGAGATCTTGTACCGGCCAGGCAAGCTGAACGAATCCCCTGATGCCCTTTCACGAATGACATGCGCCAGCGCGCATATCGATAGGCTTCAGACCCTCCACGACCAGCTCTGCCACCCCGGAGTCACCAGACTCTACCATTTCATTAAGGCCCGCAACCTGACCTACTCCATCGAGGAGGTCAGGACCATGACCAGGAACTGCCAGACCTGTGCGGAGTGCAAACCGCACTTCTATAGGCCGGACCGAGCAAGCCTGATCAAGGCCACCCGCCCCTTCGAGCGCCTGAGCATCGACTTTAAGGGGCCCCTCCCGTCCTCTGACCGTAATGTGTACTTCCTCAACATCGTTGATGAGTACTCCCGTTTCCCCTTTGCCTTCCCCTGCCCCGACATGACCAGTAGCACGGTCATTAAGTGCCTGAATGCCCTCTTCGCCTTGTTCGGGTTCCCGAACTATATACACAGCGACCGGGGCTCCTCCTTCATGAGCGAGGAACTCCGGCAATTCCTCCTAGAGAGAGGTATTGCAGCAAGCAGGACCACCAGCTACAACCCCAGAGGTAACGGTCAGGTGGAAAGAGAGAACGCGACGGTATGGAAGGCCGTCCTCTTAGCCTTAAAGTCTAAGGGCCTCCCAACCTCCCGCTGGCAAGAAGTCCTCCCGACAGCGCTGCACTCCATCCGGTCATTACTTTGCACGGCCACTAACACCACCCCCCATGAACGAATGTTCGTTTTCCCCAGGAAGTCGACTACGGGAACCACTCTACCAACCTGGCTGACCGCCCCGGGGCCGGTCTGGCTGCGGAAACACGTGAGGACCCATAAAACGGACCCCCTGGTCGAGAGGGTGAACCTCCTGCACGCCAACCCCCAGTACGCCTACGTGGCGTACCCAGACGGGCGGGAGGACACTGTCTCCCTACGAGACCTCGCACCCTCAGCCGATCCGGAAACACCGCCACCACCCCCCCCAACCTCAGTCCAGGTAGACGGCATGCCGGAACCCCACGAGCCCTCGCCGACCACGCAAACACCAGCATCAACACCGGATAAGGCACCAGCACCGGATAAGGCAACACCACCGCTGCGGCGATCGGAGAGGCTTACGAAGCCTCCGGACAGACTGACCTACCAGAATTGGTAGTACACTTCACCCCGCCGGACTTAATTCTAAACAAGGGGTGAATGTGGTAAACCACGTTCACTATCGTATCACTGTTAGTAGTTAGCACTGTTCACCACTGTTCGTTATAACTGTATCACTGACCACTATTGTATCACGGTACGAGGTCGCCTCTTGCCACACTGCTATACCTGGGATGACCACTGCCGACTCCGCCTTGGCTCCACCCACCAGGCCAGGTATAAAGGTGAGCGACTGGCTGGTATTCCTCCTGCTTGGATCGGATCACCCACGAGAGTGGGCTGTTATTTAGTCAATAAAAACCTTTAGTCACCTTCGTAACTCTTCGCCTTTTATTGGAGGAATTGATAGGTATATCAGTAACATTTGACCCTTTTATACTGGCCTGCAACCTTAGGAAAATGTTCATAAGAACATAAGAAATAGGAGCAGGAGTAGGCCAATCAGCCCCTCGAGCCTGCTCCACCATTCAATAAGATCATGGCTGATCTGATCCTAACCTCAAATATACTATCACTCTCCATCCCACCCGAACCCATGTGATCTCCCGGGAGAGGCGAAAAACCAGATTAAAAAAAACCCCCAATATAATTGATTCAGTCTCAAAGCGGGAGCGGCAGGATCTGAGCTGGTTCCATGGACCTAACTTACAGTTAAGCAAACAGCATATAGGGGCCAATAATGTGATGCATTAGAAAACATTTCTTTACACATGGGGTGGTCAGAATGGGGAATTCTCTGCCACAGACTATTGTTGAAGAAGAATCCATAAATGCTTTAAAAAAAAAAAAGGGAATTAGCTAGTTGCTTGATAAATAGAAATATTGAAGGTTTTGGGGAGTAAGCGGAAGAGTGGGATTACACTAGGTTTCTCGTGTGGAGAAAGGCACTGCACAGACTTGGATGGGACAAGTGGCCATTTCTGTGCTTCAACATTCTACAATTTAAAGTGATTGAAATTTGCAAATTTGAAGTTATTAAGTGGAGTGGCGAGTTCCCCATCTGCCTGTGATCAACTCTGGAAAGAGCTAATGGGACTAGAACATTCTAGCCCCGGTTGTCTGACCCGTGCTCACTGCTAGCAAGGCACCATGGAGCTTCATACAGTTACCCCTACATATATTTATGGAACTTCCTACTTTCAGTGACAGCCATCAGGGCTAGGGTCGCAACTGCAAGCTATGTTATTTATATAATTACGAGAGAAATGTGAGCACATTCATTGTATAAGGATTCTTTTCATAGTGTATCTATTATGATATCCAGTTTCATGGTAAAAGTGCTGCAGGTTAGTTAATCCTAAATGAGGTGCTGACAACTCTTTTGGTTAGGATTTCTTGGGATTAATGTCAGCAGTTGTCATCATCTTAGTCTTCAGGAAAGTAATGCGTTCTGCTGACTGGGATCTGTTATTGTGCTTTTTCTTAGATTTACTGTCTCCAGCTTCTTTCAGTAAATTGTGCTATTCCTCCATGTCAGGCCCATCTGTGGGGTATGCTGCTTTGTTGGGAGGTGGTCCTTGCCTCTGGATGTATTTCCAGTTCCAATGTGGCCTGGAATGTTCAGGTTGCTTTGCCGCCACTCTGAACTGTTCAAAATCTCCTTGGGGCTCCCAGCTAATCTGCCAGTGGTGTAAACAGCCTGTCAGCACTCACTGCCTAGACACAAATATGAAGATTTATCACTTGGGGACAATACTGAAGGACAACCAGGGGACTGAACGCCAGCAAGAATTGGTGCTTTATCAGAGGAGGCTGAAAAGCTGGAAATAAAATCCTTTTATAAATGTGTGTAATGGAAGTATGTGCAGAATGTATTTTCTCGAGTTTCCCCGGACAAATGGTAAATACATTTTGATTCTGTCACTTTACAGAATCAAGAACATTTCTAATCTGGAGAGTCTGACTGATCTCGATGTGCTGGATCTGCATGCAAACCAGGTACAGTATCAGTGTCATTATTCAGATATGCAACCAGATTTGGCCAGTATAATAGTAAAAGTGGTCACTTTTCAGGGATATAACTTCTTTATGCAGAGGGTGATGACTGTGGGAGAGCCTATCTAGGCAGCCTGTGGCAGTGTAGAATGTTATGAATTTTAAGAAGCTGAATAGATTTTTGCCAGATAGACTATTGAAGGTATGAGGGATAAAGTACATTTAAGTTCATGAACTTGCACCCTCTAATGGACAGGTGTTGTACTACCTTTCTACCACCTCTTTCAACCCTTCCACTGCTTCTGTGCTGCCGGACTGCTTGTCCGACATCCACTCTTGGATAATCCACAATTTGCACCAGTTGAACATTGGGAAGACCGAAGCCATGATCTTTAGTCCCTGCAGCTGACTCTGTTCCCCCTCCCCAACCGCAGCCTCAGACTGAACCAGATTGTTCGCAACCTTGGCATCTTGTTTGACCCTGAGATAATCATCTGCCCCCATTTTCTCTCCCGTCACAAACCATGTTCCCTCTTTTTTTTAAAAAAAAAAAAAAATTTTTTTTGTACTGTGCGGGCCATGAACTCCTTTGAGCGTGACCTTTTTTGTCCATGGGCAAATTTTATAACAACAACATTTACTACAACAACAACATTTACAACAACAGCAACCACTTAAAAGCATATACACGCTAATGCCATACTGCCACCCCACCATCTCAAATCATGAGACAATCAGACAAGGTTCGACATAGGTTTAACATAACTTCTCTGCTTTTGAATTCTATTCCTCTAGAAATGAACCCCAGTTACACTTTTATGGCTTTTTAACCTGCGTTGCTACTTGTAATGATTTGTGAAGCTATACCCCTTGATCCCTTTGCAGCTCTACCCCATCTAGATTATTTTCCAAGGAGTAGGTGGCCTTCTTATTCCTCTTACCAAAATGCACCATTTCACATTTATCTATATTGAAACTCATTTGTCATTTACATGCTCATTCTGCAAGTTTGTTTATGGTACAATTAATTAAAAGCTTGTAGTTCGTCATGTACAAATTCTATTTAAAAAAAAAATTACTTGTCAGAAATGACTGGGATATAAAAGAACTGCAAAATAATGCATTAACATTTCAGAAACATCACTCAATTACACAGTTAGGCATTGAAAAACAATCCAAAAGCCCAAGGTGAGCTGAAAGAGGCATTATCTATTCGTGCAATATGTATTAATTTTAAAGATTTCAACGTATTAGCCCATCCCTCATGTCACTATAGCAATGGCTTTCCTGTGGCACTGTCGTGCTGGATGTCCACATAAGTGATTCGAATATTAATCACAATGCAACCAACAAATGTAAAGTGCTGTAGTTCTTTAGTTCACAGTATTAAAAAGAATTGAACAAAAACGGATATCCGTATTTTCAGCTTCAATCACTTCCATTAATAAACGTGGTCTTGAATCAGCATCTCCACCCCCCTCCCCCCACCATGCAACATGTCAGAAATGCAGCACTTATTCACAAGTGCAGAAAAACACATGTACAATTTGCATCACCGAATTAAAAACAAAAAGCAGGAAAAGCTATGATTTAACACAAATAAACATTCATCTTTCTTCTTGGACAGGAGAACCAATCAGACTGACTTGGAAATGTTTACTAATATGTTGACGTACAGATGTTAATTTACGAATTTCGCTTCTAATGTTTTTCTCTCAACCATTCTCCACAATATTAATCCCTGCTCTTATCACGAAAAATGTTGAATTATTTTAGGTATTTCGCAATTAAATAGTGGGAAACAAACTTCATTGTACTCTCAATTTTTAATCTCCTATTTCAAACATTTACACCAAATCAAAATTGTACGTTATCAGGTTAATCAAAGTATTTTCTGTGTCTTTCTCAATAAACAAATAGTAGTTTCTTCTAAGGTAGCTTCCTGCAATTTTTATACATCAATACACAACTCTTGTTACTATTAACACTCCACTGAACGTTTAAGAGGGTTTGGGGGTAATATACTAGCATGGATTGAGCATTGGCTAATGGACAGAAAATAGAGAGTAGGAATAGACGGGTAATTTTCGGGTTGGCAGGCTGTAACTAGTGGGGTACCGCAAGGATCAGTGCTTGGGCCTCAGCTATTCACAATCTATATCAAGGATTTGGATGAGGGGACCCAAATGTAACTTATCCAAGTTTGCTGATGATACAAAGCTAGGTGGGAATGTAAGTTGTGAGGAGGATGTAAAGAGGCTTCAAGCTGATATAGACAAGCTAAGTGAGTGGGCAAGAACATGGCAAATGGAATATAATGTGGAGAAATGTGAAGTTATCTACTTTGGCAGGAAAAATAGAAAAGCAGAGTATTTTTTAAATGGTGAGAGATTGTTGTTCAGAGGGACCTGGGTGCCCTTGTACATGAATCACTGAAAGTTAACATGCAGGTACAGCAAGCAATTGGGAAAGCAAATAGTATGTTGGCCTTTATTACAAGAGGATTGGAGTATAAGAGTAAAGACGTCTTGCTGCAATTATATAGGGCCCTGGTGAGACCACACCTGGAGTATTGTGTACAGTTTTGGTCTCCTTACCTAAGGAAGGATGTACTTGCCATAGAGGGAGTGCAACAAAGGTTCACCAGACTGATTCCTGGGATGGGGGGATTGTCCTATGAGGAGAGATTGAGTAGACTAGGTCTATATTCTCTGGAGTTCAGAAGAATGAGAGGTGATCTCATTGAAACATACAAAATTCTTACAGGGCTTGACAGGATAGATGCAGGGAGGATGTTTCCCTTGGCTGGGGAGTCTAGAACCAGGGGTCACAGTCTCAGAATAAGGTGTCGGCCATTTAGGATTGAGATGAGGAGAATTTTCTTCACTCAGAGGATGGTGAATCTTTGGAATTCTCTACCCCAGAGGGCTGTGGAGGCTCAGTCGTTGAGTATATTCAAGACCTCAATGGTGGTGGAGCCCAGTACGTGAGTGCAAAAGACAAGGCTGAAGCGTTTGCAACCATCTTCAGCCAGAAGTGCCGAGTGGATGATCCATATCGACTTACTCCTGAGGTCCCCACCATCACAGAAGCCAGTCTTTAGCCAATTTGATTCACTCCACGTGATATCAAGAAACGGCTGAGCGCACTGGATACTGCAAAGGCTATGGGCCCCGACAACATCCCGGCTATCGTGCTGAAGATTTGCTGCGCCTCTAGCCAAGCTATTCCAGCACAGCTACAACACAGGCATCTATCTGACAATGTGGAAAACTGCCCAGGTATGTCCTGTCCACAAAAAGCAGGACAAATCCAATCCGGCCAATTACCGCCCCATCAGTCTACTCAATCATTAGCAAAGTGATGGAAGGTGTCATCAACAGTGCAATCAGGCGGCACTTACTCACCAATAACCTGCTCACTGATGCCCAGTTTGGGTTCCGCCAAGACCACTCGGCTCCTGACCTCATTACAGCCTTGGTCCAAAAATGGACTAAGGAGCTGAATTCAAGAGGTGAGGTGAGAGTGACTGCCCTTGACATCAAGGCAGCATTTGACCGAGTGTGGCAACAAGGAGCCCTAGTAAAACTGAAGTCAATGGGAATCGGCGGGGGGTGGGGGGGGGGAAACATACCACTGGCTGGAGTCATACCTAGCACAAAGGAAGATGGTTGTGGTGGTTGAAGGTCAATCATCACAGCCCCAGGACATCGCTGCAGGAGTTCCTCAGGTCCAAGGCATAACCATAGAGTCATAGAGTTATACAGCACAGAAAGAGGCCCTTCGGCCCATTGTGTCCACACCCGCCATCAAGCCCTATCTGTTCTAATCCCATTTCCAGCACTTGGTCCGTGGCCTTGTATGCTATGGCGTTTCAAGTGCTCATCTAAATGCTTCTTGAATGTTGTGAGGGTTCCTGCCTCTACCACCCTTTCAGGCAGTGAGTTCCAGATTCCAACCACCCTCTGGGTGAAAAAGTTTTTCCTCAAATCCCCTCTAAACCTCCTGCCCCTTACCTTGAAATATGCCCCCTGGTTATTGACCCTTCTACTAAGGGGAAAAGTTCCTTTCTATCGACCCTATCTATGCCCCATATAATTTTGTACACCTCAATTAGGTCCCCTGTCGGCCTTCTCTGCTCTAAGTAAAACAACCCCAGCCTGTCCAGTCTCTCACCCCAGCCTGTTCAGTCTCTCTTCATCCTGGTGAATCTCCTCTGCACCCTCTCCAATGCAATCACATCCTTCCTACAGTGTGGTGGCCAGAACTGCACACAGTATTACAACTGTGGCCTAACTAGCGTTTTGTACAGCTCCATCATAACCTCCCTGCTCTTGCCTTCATTAGCCGAGGCATAGAATATAAGTATCCCATATGCTTTTTTAACCACCTTATCTACCTGTCCTGCTGCCTTCAGGGATCTATGTACATGTACACCAAGGTCCCTCTGATCCTCTGTCCTCCCTAGGGTCCTACCATTCATTGTGTATTCCCTTGTCTTGTTAGTCCTCCCAAAATGCATCACCTCACATTTTCAGGGTTAAATTCCATTTGCCACTGTTCTGCCCATCTAACCAACCCGTCTATATCATCCTGTAGCCTGAGGCTTCCCTCCTCGCTATTTACCACTCCACCAATTTTTGTGTTATCTGCGACCTTACTGATCATACCTCCTACAGTCATATCTAAATCATTAATGTACACTACAAACAGCAAAGGACCCAGCACTGATCCCTGCGGTACACCACTGGACACAGGCTTCCAGTCACAAAAACAACCTTCAGCATGCAATCTTCAGCTCTCTTCCCCCCCCGCTCTCTCCCCCCCCCCCCCCCCCCCCCGCGCGCTCTCTCCCCTCGCTCCCCCTGCGAATCTGTCTGTCTCACACGCGCTCTCTCTCTCCCCCTCCCCCCTGTCTCTCCCCCTCCGGTCTCCCTCCCCCTCCCCCCCCCGTCTCCCTGCCGGTCTTTGGTAACATCGCCTGATCTATGATCTGAGCCCATCTGCTGCTGAAACTTCATCTATGCCTTTGTCACCTCCAGGCAACATTTTCCACCCACCACTCATCCAAAAATCCCCCGCATCCTATTCCTCACCAAGTTCTGTTTGCCCATCATCCTTATCCTCTCTCATCCACATTGGTCCCAGCACCTGAAATTTAAATTTCTCTTTCGTATTTAAATCCTTTCAAGCCTTGCCCCTCCTTATATCTGTAACTACCTCCAGTGCTACACTGTCTGCTGAACTCTCTATGCATCCCCCACCCTTGCACCCCACCATTGGTGACTTTGCCTTTAACCGCCTAGGCTCCACACTAGAGTTCCCTCCCTAAATCCTTCCATAAGAACATTAGAAATAGGAGCAGGAGTCAGCCATTTGGCTCTTCAAGCCTGCTCCACCATTCAATAAGATCATGGCTGATCTTCTACTTCATCTCCAGTTTCTTGCACTATCCCCATATCCCTTGATTCTCTTAATATTAAAAAATCTATCGATCGATCTCTGTCTTGAATATACTCGAGCCTCCACATCCCTCTGGGGTAGAAAATTCCAAAGATTCACCACCTCCTGAGTGAAGAAATTTCTCCTCCTCTCAGTCTTAAATGGCCGACGCCTTATTCTGAGACTGTGACCCCAGGTTCTAAACTCCCCAGCCAGGGGAAACATCCTCCCTGCATCGACCCTCTCAACTCCACTTCTGCACACTCATTTTTAAAACTCTCCTTGATAACCAGCTCCTTGATCAAGCTCTCAGTCTCCCCTCCTTAAATCTCCTCGTTTGGCTCTGTGTTCATTTTTTCATTACATCTCTGTGAAGTACCTTGGGACGTTTTTCTATGTTAAAGGCGCTTTCTAAATACAAGTTGTTGCTGGTGCTATGTCGGTGGTGGTGCCTGAATGTCTTTTTAATTCTTCTATTCAAATGTTCGTATTAACCCACTAGAAGTAAAATAAATAGTGTGTAGAACAATTGCTAAGAATGTTATGAAATGGCACAGAATGGTATTTCTATGCTGTGTCAGTGACTGACAGCTGCTTTGACATTACATAGGATATACGGCACAGAAACAGGCCATTCGGCCCAGCCAGTCCATGCTGGTGTTAATGCTCCACTCGAGCCTCCTCCTGTCTTTCCTCATCTAACGCTGTCAGCATAACCTTCTATTCCCTTCTCCCTCATATGCTTATCTAGCCTCCCCTTAAATGCATCTATACTATTTGCCTCAACTACTCTCTGTGGTAGCAAGTTCCACATTCTCACCACTCTCTGGGTAAAGAAGTTTCTTCTGAATTCCCTATTCGATTTCTTGGTGACTATCTTATGTTGATGGCCTCTAGTTATGCTCTTCCCCACAAGTGGAAACATTCTCTCTCCACTCTATCAAAACCTTTCATAATTTTAAAGACCTCTATTAGGTCACCCCTCAGCCTTTTTTCAAGCGAAAAGAGACCCAGCCTGTTCATCCTTTCCTGATAGGTATACCCTCGCATTTCTGGTATCATCCTTGCAAATCTTCTCTGCACCCTCCAGTGCCTCTATGTCCTTTTTATAATCTGGTGACCAGAATTGTACACAGTACTCCAAGTGTGGTCTAACCAAGGTTCGATACAAGTTTAGCATAACTTCACTACTTTTCAATTCTATCCCTCTAGAAATAAACCCTAGTGCCTGGTTTGCTTTTTTTATGGCCTTGTTAACCTATGTCGCTACTTTTAGTGATTTGTGTATTTGTACTCCAAGATCCCTTTGTTCCTCTACCCCACCCAGACTTGCACCCGCCAAGTAATAAGTGACCTCCCTATTCTTCCTACCAAAATGTAATACCTCACATTTATCTGTATTGAATTTAATTTGCCAATTATTTGCCCATTCTGCAAGTTTATTAATGTCTCCCTGTAATTTGTTGCAGTCCTCCTCTGTATTAACTATCTCCCCCCCCCCCCAACTTGGTGTCATCCGCAAATTTAGAAATTGTGTTTTTGATTCCAAAGTCTAAATCGTTAATGTAAATTGTGAACAGCAGTGGTCCCAGCCCTGATCCTTGTGGAATACCACTACCCCCTTTCTGCCACTGTGAATAGCTACCCTTTACCCCTACTCTCTGCTTTCTGTCTTGAAGCTAGCTAGCTATCCATTCTGCTACTTGTCCCCTGACTCCGCATTCTCTGACCTTATTCATTAGTCTGTTATGTGATACCTTATTGAAGGCCTTTTGAAAATCTAGATAAATTACATCTACTGCATTACCCTTGTCTATTCTCTCTGTTACCTTTTCAAAAAATTCAATGAGGTTGGTCAAGCAAGACTTTCCCCTTTGAAATCCATGCTGGATATTCATGATTATATTTTTGGCTTCTAGGTGTTCTTCTATTTTCTCTTTTAGTAGGGATTCCATTATTTTTCCTACCACTGATGTAAAGCTGACTGGTCTATAGTTCCCTGGACATGTTCTATCTCCCTTCTTAAATATAGGTATTATGTTCGCTATCTGCCAGTCCCCTGACACTACACTTTTTTCTAATGAATTATTAAATATGTGTCGTCATGCCTCTGCTATCTCTCCCCTAGATTCTTTCAAAATGAGCAAATGTAATCCATCCAGTCATATTTTTTGTTCCTCTTTGAGTTTGATTATTTATTTAATATATCTCTCTTTATTTTAAATGCAGTTATTTCATTACTAATCTCATGATCCAATGTCATATTCACCTGTTCTATCTCCCTGGTAAATATTTCTGCCATCTCTCTATTGATGCCTGTGGTATTATCCTGGCCATCCCTTAGTGGCCCTATTCCCATCCTGACCTTCCTTTTTTTATTGATGTGCCTGTAAAATATTTTACTATTTTGTTTTATGTTCCTTGATAATTTAATTTCATAGTTCCTCTTTGCCTTCCTAATTGTTTTATTGACTTATTTCCTCATCTCTTCGTATTTCCCCTTATCATGCTCTCCCCTGCCGTCTATGTACTTGATGTATGCTACTTTCCTTACCCTCAATTTTTCCCTTATGGCTTTATTCATCCATGGTGTTGCATTAGTGTTTAGCTTGTTTTTGTTTTTTAGCGGAATATATTTTTCCTGGACTCTGTTGAACACCGTTTTAAATGTTTCCCATTGCTGTTCTATGTCATTGTTTGCCAATATTGTCCATTTTATTTTCCCAAGTTCTATTCTCAGCCCCTCAAAATCAGCTTTTCTCCAATCTATTACCCTGGTCTTCGTCATACTTATGTCCTTCTCAATTATTATTTTAAAGCAGATTATATTATGGTCACTATTGCCTAGATGTTCCCCTACTTTTACTTCTTATAAGCTCTGGTTCATTCCCCATTACTAGATCCAATAGCGAATTCTCCCTTGCTGGGCTTTTTACATATTGGGTTAGAAAGGAGTCCTATACACATTGTATGAATTTCATTCCCTTATCCCCTTTACCTACCTCTTCTGTCCAATTAATATCAGGGTAGTTGAAATCCCCCATGATGATGATTCTACGTTTTTTACTCATTTCCCTAATTTGTTCACATATTTCTTCCTCCACCTCCCTTCCACTATTAGACCACCCCTATTAGTGTGATTGATCCTTTATTATCTTTTATCTCTATTGTTGTGTATTTTGAATGTGTATTAGAATTGTCCCACATGGGATACCGTAGTGGTGATTTGCAATGCACTGTGGGAAATGTAGTGCATTGAGTGAAGAAGCACATTGTAAATAAAATGGCCGTTAACTAAATTCTCCACCCCGGAGTCCTCCTTAATTGTTATATAGGTAAGGGTATAACACCCCTTGAGACACAACAAAACTGGCGACGAGGACGACGGACTTGCACATCACTTTGCACTGGAATCGGCGATGTTTAAAGTAAGAAGTTCCTGTCTTTTCTTAACGGCGCGCCCACAGTTTAGTGCTGACGCAATCGCCTCGTAAAGGTGGCGGTTCGTGTGTTACACAAATAAGAAGGGGGAGAGTAACGATACAGTGAAACAAAGGAGGAAAAGGACTGTAAAAATAAATTTAAAAAGTGGAGGAAAAGGACTGTAAAGATTTTTTTTAAAAAAGGAAAACAAAATGGCTATGCTAACCGGAGCGTTTGGACCATTTGATGAAACGGCGGAGCAATGGAGTGCTTATACAGAGCGTTTCGGATTTTTCGTGACTGCAAATGGCATTAAAGATGACGTGAAAGTGGCGACGTTCCTCAGTGTGATCGGAGCAGAAACATTTGGCTTGTTACGGAGTTTGATGCACCCGGATAAGTCCGGCGCTAAGACATATCAGATTGTGGAAGTTTTGGAAACACATTTCGCACCCAAGCCGCTGCTGATTGCCGAGAGGTTCAGGTTTCACAAACGAAACCAAGGGGAGGGTGAGTCCAAAGCCGAATATGTTGCAGTGCTAAAGAAGCTAACTGAGCATTGTGAGTTTGGTGAAACTCTAAATTACACTGTCCGTGATAGGTTTGTGTGTGGATTAAGATGTGAAGCAACGCAGAAGCGCTTGCTCACAACTGACAACCTGACGCTTAAATCAGCGGTGGAGCTCGCTGTGTCTATGGAGGTAGCAGCTAAAGATGTGCAGCTGTTGGGGGCTGCAACAAGAGTGCACAGGGTTGCAGCTACACCGGATAAGCATGCAAGGGGCGCCAGAGAGTGTTACAGATGTGGAAGGTCAGGTCATCAGCCATCTGACTGCTGGTGTAAAGACCTGACCTGTCGGAAATGTGAAAAGAAAGGACACATTGAACGTGTGTGTAAAGGGCAAAGCAAACAATCCTACACAGAGACACACAAAAACAAACAAGGAAACACATCCAACTGGCGTTCTAAAAAGAAAAACATACACATGGTGAAACAAGAACAGGAAGACAGTGACACAGACTCTGATGGGGAGCTGAATCTCCATGTGTTAACAGTGAATGGAGGCTCATCAGGCTATGGAGTCACTCCACTACTAGAGGGAATACCGGTCAAAATGGAGCTGGATACGGGGGCCGCTGTCTCCTTGATTTCAGAGAAGCTATTCAAAGAAAAACTGAACCACCTATCACTGATGCCGGCCAAGCTCATCTTAAAGACCTACACTGGGGAAACAGTCCCAATGCTGGGTAAGACGGAGGTCAAGGTGGAGCTTAATGGACAAACCGTGATGCTGCCAGTTTATGTGGTCAAGGGTGACTATCCATCCCTGATGGGCAGGCCATGGTTGGAGAAAATTCATCTGGATTGGGAAAAAGTGAATGCGGTGTCAGTCGAAGAGGCGGGGCTAGCGGCAGTGTTGACAAAGCATGCGGCTGTCTTTGACGGAGAATTGGGGAGTATGAAGGGGATTACGGTGAAACTCAAGGTGAAGCCTGACAGCCAGCCACGATTCCTGAAGGCCAGGAACGTTCCCTACGCCCTCAGACCAAAGGTGGAGGCTGACCTGGAGCGTCTGCTCAAGATAGGGGTCCTGGTGCCGGTTTTGCACAGTGAGTGGGCCACGCCCGTGGTACCAGTGATGAAGAGTGATGGCGCGGTTCGCTGATGTGGAGATTTCAAAGTAACAGTGAATCCTGTGCTCTCAGCTGAACAGTACCCCCTCCCCATCATTGAAGATCTTTTCGCGGGTCTAGCAGGCGGTCAGAAGTTTAGCAAGATTGGTCTATGCCAAGCCTACTTGCAGATGCATGTAGAAGAGGACTCGCAGAAGTACCTCACCATCACCACCCACAAGGGCCTCGACAGGTACTGCCGCCTACCCTTTGGTATAACGTCAGCACCAGCATTGTTTCAGCGGGCTATGGACCAGATCTTAAGTGGCATTCCAGGGGTACAATGTTATCTCGACGATATCCTTGTCACAGGAAAGGACGACAACGAGCATCTGCAGAACCTGATGAAGACACTGGGAAGACTTGAAGAATATGGCTTACGCGTTCGCAAGGACAAATGCGAATTTTTCAAGCCATCAGTGGAGTACCTAGGCCATGTCATCGAAGCGGACGGCCTACACACAGCACCGTCGAAAGTGAAAGCCATTGCCGACGCTCCTGCACCTACAGATGTCGGCCAGCTGCGGTCATTCTTAGGTCTCCTGAACTATTACGGAAAGTTTATTCCACAGCTGGCATCACTGTTGAAGCCATTACATGAGTTGCTGTGTCAAGGCAAGGCCTGGGTGTGGACGAAGGAGTGCAAAGCTGCATTCAAGAAAGCCAAAGCAGCTGTGGCTGACCCCAGAGTGTTGACGCACTTTGACCCGTCGTTGCAGATTCAGCTGGCCTGTGACGCGTCGCCTTATGGCGTCGGCGCGGTCGTGTCCCACATCTTTCCCTCAGGCGAAGAGAAGCCGATTGCATTCGCGTCAAGGTTCCTGAGCAAGGCGGAGGTGAAATACCCGCATTTCGAAAAAGAGGCTTTGGGCATCATCTTTGGAATCAAACAGTTCCATCACTACTTGTTCGGAAGGAAATTCACCTTGCTGATGGATCATCGTCCTCTGACATCGATCTTTGGTCCACACACAGGAATACCCTCCCTGGCAGCGTGCAGGATGCAGCGCTGGGCACTGATGTTAAGCGCTCACAATTACAACATCAAATACCGGAGGTCAGCAGCATGGCAATGCGGATGGATTGTCAAGACTTCCGCTGCCTGTGCCCTCTGAAGGCTGTGAGCAGAAGATTTTCTACTTTGACATGGTGAGCAATGCCCCTGTCACGGCCCGGCAGGTCAAGAAAGAGACCAGAGTGGACCCTACGCTATCCAAGGTGCTGGATCGGGTGATGCGAGGAGACGGATCACAGGTGTCAGACGCACCACCTGAGCTCCTACCTTACCTGTCAAGAGGGAAGGAGTTGTCTGTCACGTCAGGATGCCTCCTTTGGGGCATGCGAGTGATCATACCACCAAAGCTGCGGAAACATGTCCTCAACGAGCTGCACTCAGGACATTGTGGTATTGTCCGGATGAAGGAGCTGGCACGAAGCTACTTCTGGTGGCCCGGTCTGGATCATGAAATTGAAGTTGAAGCGAAATCATGCCCATCATGCGAGACAACCAGGGATACACCAAGAGCAGCGCCACTGCATCCATGGGAATGGCCGGCGACACCGTGGCAACGGATCCATCTGGACTTCGCGGGACCAGTGGAAGGAGCGATGTTCCTGGTCGCGGTGGACTCCCATTCCAAGTGGCCGGAGGTTGCAGTAATGTCCCCTACCACTACGGAGAAAACCATCGAGACTGAGAGAGATGTTCGGGCGATTTGGTCTGCCGGAGCAGGTCGTAACAGACAATGGAACACAGTTCACATCCCAGGAGATGGAGGAGTTCCTCAAGAGCAATGGAATCCAGCACACGTTCTCCGCGCCTTATCATCCATCCATGAATGGATTGGCGGAGAGATTTGTCAGAACACTGAAATGCGCGTTGAAAGCGGCAAGAAGTGATGCTCCTCTAAAGCAGCGCCTGAATGCTTTCTTGCTGAAATACCGAAACACGCCTCATGCTACGACTGGAGCATCTCCTGCTTACCTACTCATGGGAAGGCAGCTACGGACACGCCTTGACCTGCTGAGGCCAACGTCCGCAGAAGCAGTGGGGCACGCCAATCAGCAGGATCAAGTCAGCAGGCGAGCTCAGAGGTCCAAAGAACGACACTTTGTGGTGGGGGGCAAAGTCCTCGTGCGTAACTACACCACCCCGGAGCGGTGGGTCCCGGCTACGGTCATTCAAAAGACGGGCCCCGTTTCATACCGAGTCCGCACAGGAGACGACCGAACATGGAGACGACATGTAGACCAGTTACTGCCAAGACAGCCACCACAGGTAACCCAAGAAACAGGATCAAGGACCTGCTGGGGGCTCCAGCAGGGACTGGTCGTCCGACCCTGAGACGGCGGCACCATCCACTCTTGTGCCATCGAGGGAGGAAGCCACACCTGCAGGGTCACGGGAGAGCCAGCCAGAGCCTGCTCCTGAGACTAGGCGTTACCCCCAAAGAGAAAGGCAGCCTCCAGAGCGCCTTAGTTACAGTTAGTGCTAACTTGTGTGCATGGGGCAGAATAATCCCCAGGGTTAGTGGAATGTAGAGGCAGTCTACCCTCTCTTCCAAAGTTATAGTCATTTTCAGTTATTCTGTTTTGTGGACATTCTATTTTAAGGGGGAGGAAATATGTTGTGTATTTTGAATGTGTATTAGAATTGTCCCACATGGGATACCGTAGTGGTGATTTGCAATGCACTATGGGAAATGTAGTGCATTGAGTGAAGAAGTACATTGTAAATAAAATGGCCGTTAACTAAACTCTCCACCTCGGAGTCCTTCTTAATTGTTATATAGGTAAGGGTATAAAACCCCTTGAGACACAACATCTATCCACATGGATTCTATTTCTGTCTTGCTGATAGCTACGTCACTTTTTTCTACTGCCATTATGTTATCCCTAATAAGTACAGCTACTCCACCTCCTTTTTCCCCTCTCTCTCTCTTTTCTAAATGTGTTATACCCTGCAATGTTTAATTCCAAGTCCTGATTTTTCTGTAGCCATGTCTCAATAATCCCTACTATGTCTGATTCCTCGCAACGCACGATTACCTCCAGCTCTGCTGTTTTATTACGGACACTGTGTGCATTTCTGTACAGACAGTTTAACTCATTTTTGTAATGATCAGTAACATGTCATTCTAGAATGGTACACTAGGTGGAGCTGTATGTATAGTAGTGGGCTACCCATAAGGCAGTAGTCAAGGTGGATGCCTGTACACTGGTCCACATGGCTGAATAAATGACTAGCTCAAGCTAGCTGTTCATAATGAAAACGTCTATTTATTTATGAACATAACATGGTACCAGGATTGGTAATATCTGCTGAATATTGCGAAACGCGACATGGAGAATTTGAAGCCACGGGAGGGTTTGAAACTCACGGGGAATGTCGACTGCAATTGGCGGACTTTCAAACAACAATTCGAACTCTACATTGTGGCCATCGGGTTCGGTACGAAGCCAGACGCAAGGAAAATAGCGTTGCTGCTCACAGTTGCAGGCCCGCAGGCGATAGAGGTATTTAATACGTTTGTATTTGATCAAGAGGAGGACAGAGAAAAAATGGACGATGTGCTAAAGAAGTTTGATACACATTGTTCTCCCAAAAAGAACGAGACCTATGAGAGGTATGTGTTCCGTTCACGGACACGGCAGCAAAATGAGACTTTTGATAGCTTTGTGACCGATCTGAAACTGAAAGCACAGACATGTAATTTCTCTGAACTGAAATCGTCCATGATTCGTGACCAGATTGTGTTTGGTATTCATGATAAAAAAGTCAGGGAACGTTTGTTGAGAGAAACCGAACTAACATTGGAGGGTGCTGTGAAAATATGCCATGCCAGTGAGCTAGCTCAACAGCACGCGAAGACTTTCAGTGAAATTAATAATAATGCAACTGTAATGAGTGACTGTGCTGCTGTCGGTGCTGTGTCCTACAAGGGGAAGAAACGTGGGCAGAACAGAAATGCAAAGCAATCGGAGGATGGAATTTTTAATTGTAAACGCTGTGGTTACCAGCACCAGTCAAGACAATGCCCAGCGTTTGGGAAAATGTGCACAAAATGTAATGGAAAGAATCATTTTGCCAAACAATGCTTTTCAAAAGTAAAAACAAAGAAAGGGCAACAAGTCAATGTGATTGAGGACACTGATTTAAGTGAGACATTTTTTGTAGGAATGGTGTCATGTGACAATATCGAAAAGGATCACAGAAAATGTGCAGCCCTCAGGAATGGACAATGCTGAACGTAAAGTTAATGCAGTAAAAGAGGACAAATGGATGATGCCACTGCAGGTAAATGGAGCATTAGTTACATTGAAACTAGACACTGGGGCAAAAGCAAACTTAATCAGTATGAGTGACATTAAAAATATGAAAGAAAAGCCCAAAATACAGAAAAAGTCAGTACTACTGAAGAACTATAATGGACAGAAAATAGATAGCTTAGGTGTATGCAGACTTAAAGTGACAGTCAAAGACAAAGTGCATCATCTCATGTTTTCTGTTGTGGCTGAAAGGCTTGATTCACTACTGGGTGACAAAGTTTGTGAGGACTTAGAACTGGTCAAGAGAGTCTACCGTATAAACTGTGCCATAAGCAGACCAGATGACTCGGTGGATTCTGTAGTGAGTAATTTCTAGGATGTGTTCAAAGGATTTGGAGTTCTACCATTCACTTACAAGATCCAGCTAAAGCAGGATGCTCAGCCAGTGGTACATGCTCCACGAAGAATTCCAGCACCCCGCGTGACCGGCTCAAGAATGAACTGGACAGAATGACCACACTAGGGGTCATCAGGAAAGTCGAAGAGCCAACAGACTGGGTTAACTCCATGGTCTGTGTGAAGAAAAAGAACAATGATCTAAGAATATGCATGGATCCAAAGGACTTAAAGGCAAACATAAAACGTGAACACTACCAGATTCCCAAGCGAGAAGAAATCACCAGTGAAATGTCAGGTGCCAGATACTTTACAAAGCTCGATGCCTCACAAGGATTTTGGCAACTAAAACTGGATGAAGAGAGCACCAAATACTGTACCTCCAACACACCATTTGGCAGGTATTGTTTCCTCAGAATGCCTTTCGGGATAATATCTGCATCTGAAATCTTTCATAGAGCGATGGAACACATAATTGAAGGTCTGGAAGGAGTTCGTGTCTATGTTGATGACATCATCATCTGGGGCTCCACACTGAAAGAACACAATGAAAGACTGACTAAAGTGCTACAGAGCATACGCCGGAATGGACTGAAGCTCAACAAAGTCAAGTGTCAGTTTGGCGTCCAGGAAGTCACTTTCCTAGGAGATAATCTATCTGGTAAAGGAATAGAGCCAGATATGGAAAAAGTAAACGCCATACTCAAAATGCCCCGACCCACTGACAAAAAAGGAGTGCTACGCATCATGGGGATGATAAACTTCATTGGAAAGTTCATTCCTAACTTGTCAGCCAAGACAGCCTGTCTGCGAGACCTGCTACATAAAACAAATGAGTTCGCGTGGACAGAAAGACGTGAACAAGAGTGGATAAACCTCAAAACAGTGCTGACAACCACACCTGTACTCACCTTCTTTGACCCAACAAAGAATCAAAGTGTCAACGGATGCATCAAAAGATGGCCTAGGCGCGATCTTGCTACAAGCAGAGGGTGAAGATTGGAAGCCTGTTGCCTATGCCTCCAGGTCTATGACTGATACTGAGTGTCGATACGCCCAGATTGAAAAGGAATGTCTAGGCTTGGTAGTTGGACTAGAAAAGTTTCATGGCTACATATATGGACTTCCCACCTTCACAGTTGAGACAGACCACTGCCCACTGGTTGCCATCATAAAAAAAAATCTGAATGCGATGTCTCCAAGGATTCAACGACTCATGATGAAGCTGCAAAGATATGACTTTGAACTGATCTACACACCAGGCAAACACATGGTGTTAGCAGATGCACTATCCCGAGCACCCACAATGAGTCATGTGAGCTCTACTGAAGAAGACGTGGATGTTCATGTGAGTATGGTCACTGCTGCGCTGCCCGTGTCAGACACAAAATCAAAGCAAATAGCAGAAGAAACAGTAAAAGATACAGTATTACAAACAGTAATAGAGAACATTCATCATGGTTGGCCAAAAGGTTCCTGTCCAAAGTACTATCACATCAGGTCAGAGTTAAGTGTCGCAAGTGGACTATTACTAAAACAGAACAGAATAGTCATTCCACAGGCTCTACGTCAAGACATGCTCAAAAGGATTCATGAGGGACACCTCGGAATTGAAAAATGTAAAAGGAGAGCAAGAGACACTGTTTATTGGCCTGGCGTAAATAAGGACATTGAGAACATGATAGGCAAATGTGAGACATGTCAGAAACACCAAAACAAACAAGCAAAGGAACCAATGATAGTAGCTGACTTACCAACAGCACCATGGCAAAAGGTTGGTATGGACCCCTTTCATTTGAATGGTAAAGACTATCTAATAGTGATTGACTACTATTCTAACTATCCTGAGATGGCGCTGCTCTCAAGCACATCAGCAAGCAGTGTCATAATGCATGTTAAATCCATCTTCGCCAGACATGGAATTCCCAGGATTGCCGTTAGCGACAATGGTCCGTGCTTCAACTGTAAGGAGTGGCAACAGTTTGCAGCACATTATGACTTTCAACACATCACATCCAGTCCTCTGTATGCTCAGTCGAATGGTAAGGCAGAGAAAGGTGTTCAAGTTCTCAAACAGCTACTGAAGGAAGCAGCAGAAAGCAAGCCTGATCCTTATCTCGCCCTGCTGAGCTACCGAGCCTCCCCTTTAGACTGTGGTTCTTCACCTGCTGAACTCCTAATGGGTCGCAAGTTGCGCACCACGCTACCCTGCTGTGCAAAAGAAAAGCAGAGTAAGGAACTGAGACAGAGACTTCAACTGTTAAAGCTGAAACAGAAATCATACTATGACAAGTCATCCAAAACTCTGAAACCATTGACAAGGGATGATGTTGTCAGGATTGAGGATCCAGATGCATGGAACAGGAAAGCTACAGTTCTTGAAGTAGGACCAAGGTCATACACTGTTAAAACTGAGGAAGGACAGATTCTCAGGAGGAACCGCCGTTCCCTCCTGAAAACACAAGAAACTATCCAAGAGCAAATCGATGACAATGCCGCAACTGAATCTTGTCACTCGCCACCAGAACAATCTAACACAAACACACATACAGGCTCTCATGAAAACACATCAGACTTACCTGTGCTGAGAAGATTCACACGTGAAGTAAAAATGCCTGATAGACTTAATCTTTGAGTACAAAGAAAACTATAATAAAAGAATGAAAAGCTTAGAGTTCATAAAGTAAAGCTTTAAAAATGTGTTGACTGTTGTGAAGATGTTTATGTCGTTATGACCGATTGATATTGATTTTGTTTAACCTCTAAGGAAGGGGGATGTAATGATCAGTAAGTAACATGTCATTCTAGAATGGTACACTAGGTGGAGCTGTATGTTTATTAGTGGGCTACCCATAAGGCAGTAGTCAAGATGGATGCCTGTACACTAGTTCACATGGCTGAATAAATGACTACTAGCTGTTCATAATGAAAACGTCTATTTATTTATGAACATAACAATTTTTAATAGCAGTTCCTTTCACTTTATTTTTAACCATCTTTTTACACTTTGTCTAGAACTCCCATCGGTACAGCTCCTTCCTGTCCCAGTACTGGTGCCAGTGTCTCATGAAAAGGAACCCCTCTTCCCCACACCAACCCTTTAGCCATGTGTTAATTCTCTTGATCTGACTGCTTCTATGCCAATTTGCACATGGCTCAGGCAATAATCCAGAGATTATTACCCTTGAGGTCCTGCTTTTTAATTTAGCTCCCAACTCCTGATACTCCTTCAGCAGGACCTCCTCCCTGTTCCTACCTATGTTTGTTTCAACATGGATAACAACAACTGGATTTACCCTCTCTCTCTTTCCAAATTCCTCTTCAGCCGCCTCGAGATAGCCCTTACCCTGGTAGGCAACACACCTTTCGGGATTCTCGTTCTTGGCTGCAGAGAATGCTATCTATCCCCCTAATTATAGAATCTCCTCTCACTACCACATTTCTATTCTGCTCTTTCAACCCCCCCCCCCCCCCCCCCCCGGATAGCCTTCTGAGCCATGGTGCCTGGGTCTGCATTGTGGCTGTTCTCCCCGCAGTCTTTCCTTGTCCTCACAGGTAGCGAGTACATCGTACCTGTTGGACAGGACCAACGTCTGCGGGACTTCCTTCTCAACCTCTCCTAAGTCCCCGCTACCTGTCTCCCTAGCAGTCACACCCTCCCCTTCCTGAACCTGTGCTTTCCTCTGGGGTGTGACTGTATCCTGGATAAAACTGTCCAGAAATTCCTCCCCCTCCCTTATGTTTCGGAGTGTCTCTAACTCGCACTCCAGCTCAATGACTCTGAGCCGGCGTGACTGAAGGCAGAGACATTTCCTGCAGATGTGGGAATCTGGGACACTCGCTGTCCACAAACTCCTGCATACTGCAGTCGGGCCCGACACATAGCCAGCCCTGCCATCTCTAGAGTTTCTTTATTTATATGCATATTTAAATTAGTTAAACTTTTAAATCGTGATTATTTACAGTTATATCAATTAGTTTATCTGGTTGAGTTATTAATTTAACAAAGTATTAGTTATTGTTCCCAGCTCTTAGTTTAAAACACTGCACTGGCTTAGAGACAAAAAAAACGCTCTCATACTCCCCAACCAATCACCTGCCTGTTGTCCTGTGATGTCACTCCTTCAGTTTTTTTTCATTAGTGGTGCAACATCACTGCTGGGCTACCTTCCTTTTCTGGAAACTGAACTTTAGATAATAAGCCTGTTACTAAACCAAGGATCGATTAGGTTGTGGATTGTAACTTTTTGGTGCTGAAGATAGCTGCTGTGGTACAGCACATTCCTGCCAGATTCGGATATCTAAAGAAAGCCTCATGGGCTCTGCCTACTCAGCAGAGCATTTTTTTGCTGCTCCCTGCCCGAGATAGCAAACATCATGAAGTGGTGACCATTCTCTAAGCATTGCTGTTAAAGCCTCTTTGTTTATTAGAAGACGAGGAAATTCAGGGCTAAATACCGAATGTGCTTTTTTGTTATAAGGAAACTTTGAATTTTCCTTGTCCCTATGAATCATCAGTAAATATAAGAATACAAACACACGGGGCGATTTTGCCAGCCCTGGGGAGGCGGGTGTGTTTGTTGGTGTGTAATTGTGTTGGGAGCCTCTAGCAGTTTGGCAGCACGAGCTCATTGAACCTTGTTATTTTGGGAGTCTGGCTAAAAGCCAGAAAATGTTTGGCAGCTGCTTTGAGGTTTGGAAGAGCTTTATTGGGGTGTGTTTCAGTTACAGTGTAGTAATTGGTGATGGAAGTAATGCAGTGAAAGAAAATAGCATGTTAATCATTTTGGCTCTTCAACTGTGCCGACACAATTAGGTTTATCTTTCTAGGTTGCAGAACTGATGATGCATGAAAGGAGGTCCCTTATAAGATGTTTAAAACTATTATCAAAAACCTTTCCTTTCCATTATAGTGGCGAGGGGAATGTCATCACATGATTAACGGTAATGTGGAGAAATTGCATTCTGTTGTAATCAGCAGGGTTCCAGGTGAACAGTTAAACCCTATCTGTCCAGCAGCAGGAATTCTACAGGGGCAGCAGTTCCCTCTTTTGTAAAACAGAGAAGCTATTGTCTATCTGTTGGTCTAATGTTGCATGAGGTTACAAATTTAGACTCAAATATTTTGACTAGACCTTCTGATTTGAGTTTTGATTTATTCCTGAATTCAGGTCAAAAATAAAACGGAATAATCATTACCATAAAGCATGACTGTCTGTGGAAATTCTTTTGTTAATGGGAACTTTTATCAGCCCATTTTAACAGGAATCTTGGCTGATTTTCTTTTTTGCTCTTTTCTAGCCTAGGGGGACTGATGCCAATTATGGAGTCCAGAACAAAATTAGAGCTAGGCAGTTGTGGTTGAGGGGTGATGTCAGAAACCACTTCTTCTCACAAAGGGTAGTTGAAATCTAGAAATCTCTCCCCCACCACCCCCCCCCCCCCCACCCCCAAAAAAAAAAAGCTGTTGAGACTTGGGGTCAACTGAAAATTTCAAAACTGATACTGATTTTTTTTTAGACAAGAGCACTAGGGTTACAGAACCAAGGCGCGTAAATAAAGGAAGATACAGATCAGCCATAATCTTAATTGAATGGCGGAACTGGCTCGAGGGATTGAATAGCCGCCTCCTGTTCCTGTGTTCCAGTTGTGAAGCTGATTAGCCAGCATATCTATTCGGGGTTTCTGACGATCGCCACTGATGGGGTTCACCCCCGAGGACAGTCCTGACATTAAATTTTGTTGCGAGAAACTCATGACGTTTCTCTGTTATTAATCAATTAATGAGCTAATAGCTTGCACTGTAATAAAGATGATAATCCAAGAATAATGCTTCTCAGCAGTATAAATGGTAGCAGTGTGAAAATTGATCTGCAATAGGAGGAATTGAGGAGTAGGGAGGGGCATCAAGCAGAACATTTCATCCAAAATGTGTTTGAGCTTTGGAGTAGGTTATCATGGCAGATCACTGACCAGGACACTATAAACGGGTTCAAGAGACAATTGTGTGTGTTTCTGGAGAGAGAATAACGGTTATGGTGAGAAAGTGGGGAGTTGGAATTGATTTGTGAGAAAGAGATGGCTTGTTGCGGGTAATGGCCTTTCTCCTGTTCCTAAATTTTTCATGATCTTGGGGCCTATTTCACCAGAAGAGAAACGGTTAAGAGGGAATCTGATGACGGTTTTAAATATTACTAAAGGTTTTGAGAGAGTAAATAGTGAAAGATTGTTTCCACTGGTTGACCAACTGGTAACGAGGCCATAGATTGCGGATTATCACTCGAATAACCAAGGGGGGAGTTTGAAGAATTGTTTTCATATAGAATATGGAATGCTTTACCACACGTAGCTATTGAGGCAGAGACTATAACACCATTTAAAAGGTAATGGATAAGTATTTGAAAAGGAATATCCGCAGCATAACAAAGACTGCCTACTTCCACCTCTAACATCGCCCGTCTCCACCCTTGCCTCAGCTCATCCGCTGCTGAAACCCTCATCCATGCCTTTGTTACCTCTAGACTTGACTATTCCAATGCATTCCTGGCTGGCCTCCCACATTCCACCCCACGTAAACTTGAGGTCATCCAAAACTCGGCTGCCTGTGTCCTAACCCGCACCAAGTCCCGTTCGCCCATCACCCCTGTGCTTGCTGACCTACGTTGGCTCCCGGTTAAGCAGCGCCTCGATTTCAAAATTCTCATCCTTGTTTTCAAATCCCTCCATGGCCTCGCCGCTTCCTATCTCTGTAATCTCCTTCAGCTCCACAACCACCCCCCCCCCCCCCCCCGAGATATCTACGCTCCTCTAATTCTGCCCTCTTGAGCATCCCTGATTATAATTGCTCAACCTTTGGTGGTTGTGCCTTCTGTTGCCTAGGCCCTAAGCTCTGGAATTCCCTCCCTAAACCTCTCCATCTCTCTACCTCGCTTTCCTCCTTTTAAGGCGCTCCTTAAAACCTACCCCTTTGACCAAGCTTTTGGTCACATGCCCTAATTTATCCTTATGTGGATCGGTGTCAAATTTGTTGTCTTAAAATAATCCTGTGCAGCGCCTTAGGACGTTTTATTACACTAAAGGCAAGTTGTTGTTGTTGAATAATAGAAGAGGGTAGGGAAATAGGATTAGAGCAGCTAGCTCCCTTTGAAGAGATGGCACCAGCAGAGTTGTCTCGAGATGAATGATGTAAATGCTATGAAATGGGAAGGAAATTAAGACAATCATAAGAACTTGTTTCCATGGTTACAAAGTCAATTGAAACTATTGGTCCTTGTATCTAAACCCACTGTTAAGCACACAAATAAAATTGCGATTTGAGGTTTTACTTAAAACTTGTGGTCTGTAAAATGGAAAGCTGATTATCTTCAGAACATGAAAGTACACATTCACTGGCATTCCTTTGACCAAGGCAGCAACCACTGTGGCTGGTCCTTGCCTTGTAAATGTGTAACTAACAGCACTGCATACTTGCACAAACCGCAGCCCCTCAGTACGGTTCGAGCTACAACTTAAATACAAACATTCATCAGAGTGAAAACAAACCAGGTTCCATTTTATCTTTGAGATTTGAAGCTTAAATTATGAAATTGTGGAAGACTTCAAAGATAGCTTGTAATGCTTGAAGTATTTAATTTTATAAATACAGTTTATTGTTGTATTCTATTTCAGTTCATCATGCTAGTTCTAATATTTTTTACTGGAAATGATAATTGTGCCAATGTTGATGGGTACTGAATGTACTAAACCTTTACCACAGCTGTAAAATCTAGAATTGGGCTATTCCTAGAGGTTGTGCAGTAACTCCAAGTAATAACTAGCTGCCTCCTCTCACAGGAACAGCTGTACTTAAGAATACTTGTGCCGGACCACATTTATCTGAGAGATGTTTTTCTTTGCCTCGTTCCTTCATCAGGGGTTTGGCGCATTCCATGGTGCCTGAGGTAAAGTCAAGGAGAAGGCCTGTATTCTTCCAACCCATTTATAGGAAACAAAGCACTTAACTCGGTGTTTTTATGCGACAACATCGAAGGGAGATTTAGGCTGCGATTTTGTCAATGGATGTGGGTTGGGAGCGGGTCAGGTGGTTCCTGGCTTCCAGTCCCGCCCCCAACTGCAACAGGCCCACGGACGTGATTTTACGTTAATTGACCTTGTTAAGCCCGTACTGCGGGCTTGCCAGCCAATTAAGAGGAAGCCGGTCAGATGACATCATTTGATGACACGTCATCTGCTGGTTTTCTTAGAGATCACGCACAATTTTTTCTTGACAGCTCATTTCTCAGTGTTTGACAGCATTGAGGTGCTGTAAACACTGACGATCACTGTACAAAGGTGAGCTCTTGCATCCAGGCTTTCCAATGACTCCCTCCATAAGCTGGAACAGATGGCAGCTGCAGGTGAGGTGACAGAAGTGATCTGTCACTGGTGAGAGAAGTTCTCCCAATGAGGTGGCACTAGACATCGTTTTCAAAACTTGTAACCTAAAGAAATGTGTAAATGCATTAAAAATGTTTTTCCCAACATTTTCTTATTCTGAGACTCACCAGTGCACCATTGGATCCTTCACACCACTTCTGCAGCTGTCATCAATGCAGGAACATTACACTAGACTCACAACATGCCACACTTATCTGGCGTGGTGTCCGGATGTCGGGAAGCCCGAGGCAGAAGCGGCAAAATTTAAAAATAGCCTGTCAACTACTATCAACTTAACAGGCAGGTAATTGGCTTTAATCCACTTCCCGCTGCTAGGTGTCGGGTCCATGTGCAAATCGGGGACCCGACACTTGGGAAAATTGTTTGGAGGTGGGTTGATGGCGGGATCGGACCCCGCCGTCAATCAAAACGATTTTAGCCTTTGACCCGCCTCCAAACCCACCCTCTCGGTGCCGATAAAATCGTGGTCTTAGTCTGAATCTTAAATGTGTTGTTGCTTCGCAAAGTCAATGCTATCTTTCCCACACTCCATGTTTAAATCTCTGCAATCTAGTTTCCATTCCTGCCACAGCACCAAAACGACTCTAACCGAAGTCACAATTAATATTCCCTGATTGTGCCATTACCTCTGGAGCTCTCCAAGGATCTATCCTTGGCCCCCTTCCTCTTTCTCATCTACATGGAAAAAATCAGTTCATGTAACGTTGTGGTGTCACATTTGTCATTGTAAAGTTGAGCTGGTGGAAATCTAACCAGTTCTTACATTGTTTTTAATTTCACTGGTGTGGAGAAATAACATTGTGTAGATATTTTTCCTCTTTGCAGCCTCCATTTGTATTCTTCCACCTGGTTGGTTTTGGCTGAAGAGTTTGCCATGACCTTCACTGGGCAGTTTGCGATCTCATTGACCTGCTTAACCCTACCTTGAGCTGAGCTTCAAAACCCACATGCAGTCCATTTATCAAGATTACCTACTTTCACCTTCAAAACATTAGGGCTTTACTTTTATTCTTGTTGGTAATCTACAGTTTTAGGAAACTGTGCAGTTTTATTTATGTAACTACGTATCTGTTTGATGTTTCCAATCAATATTTACAAAATAGAAAATTTTCCCATTTGAAAACATTTTGACATTAAAATAAATCAAATTGTTCTAAACTAGATATTTGGCAGAATATAGCTTGTCCTCTGTATGTAGGGGAATATTGGAAGACTGTTGTGTTTTCATTAAGGAAGTAATTGAGTGACAGAAGGGAGAGTCTGCTCTCCTCCCCTCTGGCACTCATACACACTCATTACCTGGTTAACAAGCGTCATTGGCAGATCTTGGAGCAGGCCGCTGCATTCCCTGTCTTTATAGGTACTGTAGGTGTGTTGGAAGTATTTGAGAAATGGTGCCAGCAATAAAGGGGGAAGGCTTACAAGTGAATGTCTTGTATGTGGGTGTGGTCATACTGCAAAACTACCATTTCATAAAGTCATAACGGCACAGAAGGAGGCCATTCGGCCCATCGAGTTCGTGCCAGCTCTCTCTAGCAATCCAGTCAGTCCCATTCCCCCGCTCTATCGCCGTAGCCCTGCAAGTTTATTTCCCTCAAGTGCCTATCCAATCTCTCCTTGAAAACATTGGCCACGATTTTGCCGGTGCTCAGAGGGCGGTTTTGGAGGCGGGTCAAAGGTTAAAATAGTTTTGATTGACGGCGGGTTGTGATCCGCCGTCAACCCGCTTCCAAACAGCTTTCCCAAGTGTCGGGTCCCCGATTTGCGAATGGACCCGACACCCAGTAGCAGGAAGCGGATTAAAGGCAATTACTTGCCTATTAGCAGGTACTTGCCAGTAGTTGTCAGGCTATTTTTGAATTTTGCCGCTTCTGGCTCGGGTTTCCCGATGTCCGGACACCACACCAGGTAAGTGTGGCGTGTTGTGAGTCTGCTGTAATGTTTCTGGATTGATGACAGCTGCAGAAGTGGTGTGAAGGATCCAGTGTTGCACATGGTGAGTCTCAGAGGAAAGAAAATGTTGGGAACTGCATTTTTAATACATTTACACATTTCTTTAGGTTACAAGTTTTTAAATCTATGTCCAGTGCCACCTCATTGGAAACCTCTCTCACCAGTGACCGATTGCTTCTGTCACCTCACCTGCAGCTGCCATCTATTCCAGCCTATGGAAGGAGTCATTGGAGAGCCTGGGTGCAAGAGTTCACCTTTGTGCAGTGATTGTCAGTGTTTGCAGCACCTCAATGCTGTCAAACACTGAGAAATCAACTGTCAAAATAAAATTGTGTGTGGTCCCATTAAGGAAACCAGCAGATGACGCGTCATCAAATGACGTCACCTGACCCGCTTCCTGTTAATTAGCCGGCAAACCCGCAGGGCGGGTTTAACAAGGTCAATCAAGGCAAAATCACGTCTGTGGAGCGGAAGCAGCTGGGGGCGGGACTGGAAGCTGGAAACCACCTGACCCACACCCAACCCGCCTCCATTAATAAAATCGCGGCCATTGAGTGTCTCCACTTCCACCACTTCCGTCGGCAGCGAATTCCAGGTCATCACCACTGGCTGTGTAAAAAAAAAAAAAAAAAAAAAGTTTCTCCTCACATCCCCCCTGTATCTCTTGCCTAAAACCTTAAATCTGTGTCCCCTCGTCCTTGTACCATCAACTGGTGGGAACAGCCTTTCCCCGTCTAGCCTATCCAAACCCGTCATAATCTTGTACACCTCTATCAAATCACCCCTCAACCTCCTTTGCTCTAATGAAAACAAATCCAGCTTCTCCAAGCTGTCCTTGTAGCTAAGATCCCCCATCCCCGGAACCATTCTGGTAAATCTCCTCTGCACCCTCTCAAGGGCCTTCACATCCTTCCTAAAGTGTGGTGACCAGAACTGGACGCAATACTCCAGTTGTGGCCTAACCAGCACTTTATAAAGGTTCAGCATAACTTCTCTACTTTTGTACTCAATGCCTCTATTTATGAAGCCCAAGATCCCATATGCTTTGTTAACCACTCTCTCAATATGTCCTGCCACCTTCAGGGACCTACGTACATTAACTCCCAGGTCCCTCTGTCCCTGCACTCTTTAAAACTGTGCCATTAAGTGTATATTAACCTCTCCCTGTTCCTTCTACCAAAATGCATCCCCTCACACTTCTCTGCATTAAACTCCATCTGCCACTTGTCTGCCCATTCTGCTAGCCTTTCTATGTCCTGTTGCAGTCGATTGGTATCATCATCACTGTTTGCCACACCCCCAAGTTTGGTATCATCGGCAGATTTAGAAATTCTACTCTGTATTCCAATATCCAGGTCATTTATATATATCAAAAAAAGCAGTGCTCCCAGCACTGACCCTTGGGGAACACCACTGTCTACCATCCTCCAGTCTGAAAAACAGCCATTTACCACAACTCGCTGTTTTCTGTCCTTAAGCCAATTCCTTATCCAAGCCGCCACTGACCCACCTATTCCATGAGCCTCAATTTTGTTAACCAGCCCTTCTATGTGGTACTTTGTCAAATGCCTTCTGAAAATCCATGCAGAAAACATCCATTACATTCCCTTCATCAATCCTGTCTGTTACTTCATCAAAAAATTCAATTAGATTAGTCAAACACGATCTTCCTTTGACAAACTCGTGTTGGCTCTCCTTAATTAGCTTAAACCTCTCCAAATGCCCATTAATTTTTTCCTTGATTATTGTTTCTAAAACTTTACCCACCACTGATGTTAAACTGACCGGCCTGTAGTTACTAGGATTGTCCTTACACCCTTTCTTGAACAATGGTGTCACATTTGCCACTTTCCAATCCTCAGGCACCTCCCCCGCATCTAGTGAAGATTGGAAAATTATGGCAAACCCTTCCGATATCTCCTCCCCCAATTCCCTTAGCAACCTGGGATGCAGCCGCCTGGACCAGGCGACTTGTCCACTCTAAGCATACCCAGCCTTTCTAGTACATCCTGTCTATCAATTTTCACCCCTTCCATTGCTTCTACCTTTTCCACTTCTACCGATATTTTGTCAGCATCCACCTCCTTAGTAAACACCGATACAAAGTACTGATTGAATATACTAGCCTTGCCCTGTGCCTCTAAGCACATATCACCTTCTTTGTCTGTAATAGGCCCCACCCCGCCTCTTACTACCCGCTTACTGTTTACATGCCGGTAGAAGATTTTTGGGTTGCCTTTTATGTTAACTGCCATTCTACTCTCATATTCTCTCTTTGCCAATCTTATTTTCATCTTCACTTCCCCTCTCAGCTTGTTGTATTGGGTCTGGTTCTCCCTTGAAGAATTCACCTGACATGCATCAGATGCCATTCCTCTCCTTTCATTGACTCACCATAACCCATATTGGGTCTGGTTCTCCCTTGAAGAATTCACCTGACATGCATCGTACACCATTCCTCTCCTTTCATTGACCCACCGTAACCCATATTGGGTCTGGTTCTCCCTTGAAGAATTCACCTGACATGCATCGTACACCATTCCTCTCCTTTCATTGACCCACCATAACCCATATTGGGTCTGGTTCTCCCTTGAAGAATTCACCTGACATGCATCGTACACCCTTCCTCTCCTTTCATTGACTCACCATAACCCATATTGGGTCTGGTTCTCCCTTGAAGAATTCACCTGACATGCATCGTACACCCTTCCTCTCCTTTCATTGACCCACCATAACCCATATTGGGTCTGGTTCTCCCTTGAAGAATTCACCTGACATGCATCGTACACCATTCCTCTCCTTTCATTGACCCACCATAACCCATATTGGGTCTGGTTCTCCCTTGAAGAATTCACCTGACATGCATCGTACACCCTTCCTCTCCTTTCATTGACTCACCATAACCCATATTGGGTCTGGTTCTCCCTTGAAGAATTCACCTGACATGCATCGTACACCCTTCCTCTCCTTTCATTGACCCACCATAACCCATATTGGGTCTGGTTCTCCCTTGAAGAATTCACCTGACATGCATCGTACGCCCTTCCTCTCCTTTCATTGACCCACCATAACCCATATTGGGTCTGGTTCTCCCTTGAAGAATTCACCTGACATGCTTCATACGCCCTTCCTCTCCTTTCATTGACCCACCATAACCCATATTGGGTCTGGTTCTCCCTTGAAGAATTCACCTGACATGCATCGTACACCATTCCTCTCCTTTCATTGACTCACCATAACCCATATTGGGTCTGGTTCTCCCTTGAAGAATTCACCTGACATGCATCGTACGCCCTTCCTCTCCTTTCATTGACTCACCATAACCCATATTGGGTCTGGTTCTCCCTTGAAGAATTCACCTGACATGCATCGTACGCCCTTCCTCTCCTTTCATTGACTCACCATAACCCATATTGGGTCTGGTTCTCCCTTGAAGAATTCACCTGACATGCTTCATACGCCCTTCCTCTCCTTTCATTGACTCACCATAACCCATATTGGGTCTGGTTCTCCCTTGAAGAATTCACCTGACATGCATCGTACACCATTCCTCTCCTTTCATTGACTCACCATAACCCATATTGGGTCTGGTTCTCCCTTGAAGAATTCACCTGACATGCTTCATACGCCCTTCCTCTCCTTTCATTGACCCACCATAACCCATATTGGGTCTGGTTCTCCCTTGAAGAATTCACCTGACATGCATCGTACACCATTCCTCTCCTTTCATTGACTCACCATAACCCATATTGGGTCTGGTTCTCCCTTGAAGAATTCACCTGACATGCATCGTACACCCTTCCTCTCCTTTCATTGACTCACCATAACCCATATTGGGTCTGGTTCTCCCTTGAAGAATTCACCTGACATGCATCGTACACCCTTCCTCTCCTTTCATTGACTCACCATAACCCATATTGGGTCTGGTTCTCCCTTGAAGAATTCACCTGACATGCATCGTACGCCCTTCCTCTCCTTTCATTGACCCACCATAACCCATATTGGGTCTGGTTCTCCCTTGAAGAATTCACCTGACATGCATCGTACGCCCTTCCTCTCCTTTCATTGACCCACCATAACCCATATTGGGTCTGGTTCTCCCTTGAAGAATTCACCTGACATGCATCACACGCCCTTCCTCTCCTTTCATTGACCCACCATAACCCATATTTGGAAGGTGTCGGTGTAATGTCGAGCCTTAATTGAATACCTGATGCAGCAATAAAGTTTCCACTGCATCTTATCTGTGTAACTTTGGTTTTAAAAATTCTCCTTAAATGCAGGTAGCAGACAGTGTAAAACAATTGACACATGGGTGCTGCATATTAAATTTGGGAGGAAGCATTGAGCAGCTGTTTGATTCACTTAGTGTCATTCTGAATATTGGTATTTCTCTCAGATGCTCTTTTAGCCCCAAGAATTCCACAAGGTATGGATCACAGTCTGAAAGAGCCTTCACCAGTTTGGCTTTGTGAGATATGTGAGCTGGTTGCCTGCCAGATTGTTCTGTCAAAATGTTTTTAATGGGGATTGCATGTTCAGCCAGAGATATTGGGGTCACCCCACTCGTTATTTATTGGAACACGCAAAGAGAATACTGCATTTGTGTTTAGCTGGGTGATGATTTTGCATATTCACCTGTGTCTCATTCAGTTTGAGGTCGCTGATGGATGAGGCTTTGGTTATGAGGAGAGACCAGAGAAACTGGGGTTCTTTTCATTAGAACAGAGGAGCTTAGCGGAGATCCAATGGAGGTGTTCAGAATTATGAAGGATTTTGTAAAGGTAAATAAGGAAAAACTACTTCCATTGGTCAGTCGGTACATGGAGGCCATACATTTTTGATCGCCATAACAATAATGAAAGGTGAGGTTAGGAGAATTCTTTTGATGCAGAGGATTGGAATGCTTGACCAGGAACAGTAGGGAAGCAGGATCCATAATAGGTTCTAAAAGGGAAGTGGATATATATTTGAAAAAATATTAAATGGTTAGCGGGGAATGAGACTGAATGGTTAGCCATTTCAGAGAGCTGGCACAGGTAAGCTGGGCTGAATGGCCACCTTCTGTGCTGTAAAATGTACTTGTCTTTTCTGACGGCATCAAGCATCAGTCATTTGTTTTACCAGAAACACCTGGCCTAGTCTGATCTTTCCATGTTGCCTGTCTGTACTATGGGCCATGGTTTCCTAACCACAGAAAATAAAAGCAGTTTAACTTTTAAATTCCAGCAATTCTTCAAACATTAGGCCCATCCTTTCTCATATATATAAAAGGACTTTCAGCAATTATTTTTAGAAATATAAAGTTCACCTATTAAACCTCAAACCCAGAGTTTTTTTTGAGGCCACCGAGTAGTTCACTCAATTCTTATTTATTTTCTTTTTCTTCCTAATTTTTTAATCCTCTTGAGCCTCAAAAAGCCAGTTCCTTTTTCTTTTGATGCCATTCGTCTTCAGCAGAGAGGGAATGAACACAAAACAGGATCGCAAATCACTTGTTCCAATCACAATTGCAACTGAAGTGGCCATAAGTTTGTGCTGTGGGCTATCTGACCATCTCAATCTAATTGATTACAGCTTTATTTAATTGATAGCTTGCTAAACCTTGTGTACATCTCTTGTGGCGTTCTGATTATGAAGAGAGACTTGAGAAGTTGGAGAATTTTCTAATAGAGCTGAGAAGATTAAGGAGGAAAAATTCAGTTGCTTAGCGCCCGAAGAGGGTGCTAATGGGATGCAAAGCAACTAGTGCCCAGGCGCGTTGCCGGCAACGCCTCCCGTGAAATTCAGCGGGAGGTTAGCGGCGGCGGTAACCGTTAGCGCCCCGCAGTGCTGCGCCGCCGGCGATGACGTCATCGCCCTGCGCAGCGCCCCGGCCGCAATCTTCAGTAACGCCCCCTGACTTATCGCCAGATGCTATGTCCAACGGGGTCCGGGGGGCCTACCTACGGCCGGGGCGGTGCTATTTAAAGGCGAGATGCCGGGCGGCCATTTTTGTTTCTGGCTGTCTGCCAGCACCTGCCTCCGCTGCCGTCCCCAGCCTCCTGACCCGCTCACCCCCCCGCAGAGTGCCGGCTGCGACACTCCGATCCCCAGTGGCCCAGCTGGGCCCCGGGTCGCGCTGCTCAAGGCTCCTCCCCTTTAAGAAGGGGAGGAAGGCCTGCAATACCGCGGCGCAACGTGCCGCAGGACATGGCGCTACGGCGAGGCGCTTGCAGTAGCGCCCCGCTTCCCTCTTGGGGCGCTACCACTCAATTTTGGTTGCGGGGGTGCTAATTTGCCCCGGCGAAGTTAGCGCCCCAAAGGGGGTACGACTCAATTTTTCCCCCCTAAAGACCTGATAACAGAATTCAGGATTCTAAAGTTAGGGTTATAGGTTATGAAGTTAGTGATGTTTTGTTTCTACTGGTTGGCAAGACAGTATGTAATAAGTGGTTACAAATGGAAGATGATCCCTAAAACAAGGGGCGGTTAGACAAAAAATCCATTACATTTGAGGTAGAAACATTTGCAAAAAGGCAAAATGCAGTGAAATGGGTCCCTGTCCTCAAAGGAGAAGAGAGCTCCAGACTGTTGATCAAACATTTTCAACTCTTATTTGTTGCATTCCAGGGATCCAACACTGTTACTGTTTAATTGGTTCTACTTCAGTTTACCCTTCTCCCTTTCAAAGGAGTTGGTCAGCATAATATTCGGGGAAAAAAAGACTTGTATTTACATAGCACCTTATCACAAGCAATGAATTACTTTCTGATGCAGCCGCTATTGTTATGCCATAACCTATTTGCATCAGTTAATCTGTTTTGGTGGTGATTTGGGGAGGAATATTGGCCAGCAGACTGGGAGAATTTCCTGCTCTTCAAATAGTCCCATGGAAACTTTAATATCCATCTAACCCACCAGGACAGTCATCTGGAGTATGGCACCTCCAACAATACAGCATTCACTCAGTACTTCACTGAATGTTAGTCTAGATTATATGCTCAAATCCATCATTAAGGCTCAAACACATGACATGTCCCAGAGTTAACAATGCTACCAATTGAGTTAAGCTTAACTGCTTTTGGTAGGATCCTCTTCTCTGGACCATCTTCAGTGCAATGGGATCTGTTGCAATGAAACACACTTTGCTGACTAAGAGGCTCCTACTTGAAATGAATTTTGGAGGTTTAAGTCTTGTTCCTAGCAGAACAAAGGATAAGATAAGGCCTGGCACATTTCCACCCTTTACTTTCTGCTGTCTCCCCTCACCCAGAGAATCAGTGCATTGATATTTTGTCCAGTTTCTTCTTGTGGAACAAATGAGATGGAACTCAGTTAATAAGATAACTCAGCAGAGGCAACCAAATCTGAAAGTGAGAGCTGAACAGTGTTTGCACCCGGACCCTCTCCCAAATCTCTTATTCATGTTCATGGCAGTTTACAGTCTCCATAGGTGAACCTGTTTCTGATGAGCCACAGCTTAAAGCATACAATAAATAGGTGCAGCATGTCTGTCAATGTATGGAGCAATAGTTACTAGGTCAGGCCTGACATGTTCCATTGTTGGAAATGCTGACCTGTAGATGAGACAATAATTCATTGTACATGAAGTGTTTTGATTAAGTAGTGTCAGCTGTGGCTCAATAGGCAGCACTCTCACCTCTGAGTCAGAAGGTTGTGGGTTCAAGTCCCACTCCAGAGACTTGAGCTCAAAAATCTAGGCTGACACTCCCAGTGCAGTACTGAGGGAGTGCTGCACTTCGGAGATGCCGTCTTTCAGCAGAGGTGTTAAACCGAGGCCCCGTCTGCCCTCTCAGGTGGACGTAAAAGATCCTATGGCACTATTCGAAGAAGAGCAGTGGAGTGCTCCCTGGTGTCCTGGCCAATATTTATCCCTCAATCAACATCACTAAAAACAGATTATCTGGTCATTATCACATTGCTGTTTGTGGGAGCTTGCTGTGCGCAAATTGGCTGATGCGTTTCCTACATGACAACAGTGACTACACTTCAAAAGTACTTAATTGGCTGTAAAGTGCTTTGGGATGTCCAGTGGTTGTGAAAAAGCACGATATAAATGCAAGTCTTTCTTTCTAGTTTTCGAGAAATGCTAAGGTACTGTAGAAGAGCAACTCTTCCCTTTAAAACAAAAATGGTTTCCTGTTATGCTGTTTTTATTATTAACTTGCTCACTTTTACCGTTTCACTACTGGTTTGTCTTCCTGTTTTTCGTTTTTAAATTTGGTTCATTGTTTATTTTATCTGTGGGGAGAGGCAAAAGTTACAATTTTTCTCTTGAGCTATATGTTTATATCCTTGTGTGGAAATCTGCTAACATTAAGATTTATTTTATTTACAGATCTGTAGGATGGAAAACATTAATCATTTGACTGAACTGCGAGTGCTTAACCTCGCGGGGAACTTCATTGTTCATGCTGAAAACATGAGTGGCCTTGATTCACTGACAGAACTCAATCTTAGACGGAATCGCATTGAATCTGTGGTAAGTTTTACCAGTAACTTCCCTGAAGCACTGGATCATGAAGCAGTCATGCATTACATTCACCAACACACACTATAAAAAGCTTGGGGTTTTCCCAATTTATATTTGGTTGATTGAAGTATTCCCATTAAAATAACTTTCCCATTCTCACATACCCTGTTCTCCCTTCATAAAGCAAACTATCTTCCTTCTTCTGCTGATCTGATGGTCTGTAACATAATCCTAATGTTACCTTTGTTTTTTCCTGTTGGAGATGTTCATTGTGTAGCCTTCCACCTCCCACAGGATCAACTTCATTTACCCTCTAGGGGTTCCTGACATTTAGGCTTACCGGACCTACACCACCTCTTTTCTGTCTACTATCTTTTTCGTATATTGTATAACCCAAATGTTTACTGGTTACCATCCTCTGGAGCCAGTCATGCTTCCCTATTCCTGGCTTCTGGTTCATGTATTTGAGTTTTTGTCTTCACCCACCTGTTCCCTACTTCCTAACCTATGATCCATCTCATCTGGGACCCTCCTTGCCCCACCTACCAAGTTTAGATGATTCAGTATAGCTGCTTCAATGTTCTTTGCAAGTCTCATAGAATCATAGAAATTTACAGCACAGGAGGAGGCCATTCGACCCATCTTGTCCGTGCCGGCCGACAAAGAGCTATCAAGCCTAATCCCACTTTCCAGCTCTTGGTCCGTAGGCTTGTAGGTTATGGCACTTCAAGTGCACATCCAAGTACTTTTTAAATGTGATGAGGGTCTCTGCTTCTACCACCCTTTCAGGCAGTGAGTTCCAGACCCCCACCACCCTCTGGGTGAAAAAATTTCTCCTCAAATCCCCTACCAATTACTTTAAATCTATGCCCCCTGGTTATCGACCCCTCTGCTAAGGGAATTAGGTCCTTCCTATCCACTCTATCTATAAAGGCAAGAACATAAGAAATAGGAGCAGGAGTTGGCCATTCGGCCCTTCGAGCCTGCTCTGCCATTCAATGAGATCATGGCTGATCTTCTGCCTCAACTCCATTCACCAGCCCTATCGCCATATCCCTTGATGCCCTTACTAGTCAGAAATCTATCGACTTCCGTTTTGCATATACCCAATGACTGAGCCTCCACAGCCCTCTGGGGTAGAGAATTCCAAAGATTCACCACCCTATGTGTGAATAAATTTCTTCTCATCTCAGTCCTGAATGGCCTACTCTTTATCCTGAGGCTGTGGCCCCTGGTTCTGGACTCCCCAGCCAAGGGAAACATTCTCCCAGCATCCACCCTATCAAGCCCTGTAATAATTTTGCATGCTTCAATGAGATCCCCTCTCATTCTTCTGAATTCAAGAGAATACAGGCCTAGTTTACTCAATCTCTTCTCATATGACAGCCTCGCCATCCCAGGAATCAATCTCGTGAACCTTTGTTGCACTCCCTCTATGGCAAGTATATCCTTCCTTGGGTAAGGAGACCAAAATTGTACACAGTACTCCAGGTGTGGTCTCACCAAGGCCCTATATAATTGGAGTAAGACTTCTTTACTCCTGTACTCAAATCCTCTTGTAATGAAGGCCAGCATACCATTTGCCTTCCTAATGGCTTGCTGCACCTGCACATTCACTTTCAGTGACTCATGTACTAGGACACCCAGGCCTCTTTGAGCATCTGCATTCCCCAATCTTTCACCATTTAGGAAATACTCTGCCTTTCTGTTTTTTTCTACCAAAGTGGATAACTTCACATTTTTCCACATTATATTCCATCTGCCATGTTCTTGCCCACTCAATGAGCCTGTCGAGATCCCCTTGAAGCCTCTTCACATCCTCCTCACAACTGACACTGCCATCTAGCTTTGTATCATCAGCAAATTTGGAAATGTTACATTTAGTCCCCTCTTCCAAATCATTGATATAGATTGTGAATAGCTGGGGCCCAAGCACCAATCCTTGCGGTATCCTACTAGTCACAGCCTGCCATCCTGAAAAAGACCCGTTTATCCCAACTCTTTGTTTTCTGTCTGTTAACCAATTCTCAATCCATGCTAGTATATTACCCCCAATTCCATGTGCCCTAATTTTGTTCACCAACCTCTTTTGCGGGACCTTATTGAAGGCCTTCTGAAAATCCAAATACACCACAGCTACCAGTTCCCCTTTGTGTACTCCACTAGTTACATCCTCAAAGAACTCAGTAGGTTTGTCAAACAGGATTTCCCTTTCATAAATCCATGTTGACTGCCCAATCTTACTATTGGTTTCTAAGTGCCCAGTTATTGCATCCTTTATAATAGATTCCAGCATTTTCCCAACTACTGATGTGAGGCTAACAGGTCTGTAGTTCCCCGTTTTCTCTCTCCCTCCTTTCTTAAATAGCGGGGTTACATTTGCTATCCTCCAATCTGCAGGAACCGTTCCAAAATTCTATAGATTTTGGAAGATGACAACCAATGCGTCCACAAGTATCCTGTATGCCTTCTTAACCACCTTCTCTACCTGTCCTGCTACATTTCAGGAATCTGTGTGAAGGGATAATTGAAAGTCCTAGCCCTTTCGGGCTACCCCAGATCAGGCGTATTCGCCAGACGTTCACCTTCAACTTAAGTTAGAGATAGCCGAATTCTACAAGATGCTTAAATGGGTCCAAAGGTTCAGGCTATCTCTCCCTAAAGGAAAGGAACGACTGAAGATGTTACCGTCCTCCAGATAGCATTTTTAATAAGTTTAACTAGACTATAACCTTCCGGATATTATGAGGGTCCGGAATACCCCCCAGAATTCTGCAACTCCTTACAAAAGAGTGTTCAGAAATTGGATTCGTGAGTTTATACAGAATTACTCTTGAGACAATTCTAAAAATATCTAGTTTTATTTAAGAGCCAACATTCAGTTGAATCAGTCGCAACATTTAACAATTCAAACTACAGATAGTTTACATTTCTTATTTCTCAGAGATCCTTATTTTCAAATCTTTACTTTGTTACATTTCTTACTTATTTCTAAATCCAGAACTTCCACCAAAATCAATTACTTTGATTACCCGAGACTCAAAGTTTAAAAACTTAGAGCGTGCCTGTGAAGTTGAGAAACGCTTGGCCCGTTCAGCGAGTTCTGACTTTCTGTTTGAAAAGCACTTATTTTTATACCCTTTTTGCAGTGGTTTATTCTTTGAAGTTCTCTGCTGATGTCAGCTAATTGTCTTTATTCATTCTCTCTTTTGAATGCTTTCTATCTTACTGTCAATTCAACTATTGCATGCATAATTATGTCTCTACCTTTTAAGTGTTCCAAAAACCATCATAAAAACAATATGACAGCTATGGTTTCTGTTTGACGCCATTCTTATAAAATTCTTTCATTCGATTCTTAATATTGGCTTAACTTTTTTAGCAGACGTTGAGTCTCCTTACTGCTCCAAGTTCAATACAAACACAATGTAATTGCTTGGTGTCGCTATTGAAGTTATATCTTCAAAATCTTCTTGTTGGTATCATATATACTTATGTATATATTAAAGACACTTTGACCAGAGTGTTTCATGCATTTTTAGCTATCTCAATTGGTTGCATATTTAATCGTGTTTCCTGTCTTCCAAGTTTAACATAAAAACTATTTGACCAGCAGGTGTTTCTTTTACTTGATGTCATCTTTTCAAAGGCATATGCCTCTTTTAACATTTGTGTTTCTGTTTAATGTGTTAGCTTATAACACCTTAAACTGGGTCTTCTCATTGTGTTCCCTCCAAACTCTAGAGCTTTCGGAAGCGCCAAACTGCCATTTCAATAGTGTAATTGTTTTAGTATATTTAACTAAGTCCCATTTCAAAGCTACTTTGGTTTTTACAACTTTGTTAAACAACTGATCTTTATCTCGGAAGCCTATATTTCTGTTTGCAGCCTGTGTCTCCGAGGCTTTAGGTTTTTAATACCTGGGATGGCAGGAATGACGTATGAGGAGAGATTGGGACGATTGGGCTTATACTCGCTGGAGTTTAGAAGAATGAGAGGGGATCTCGTTGAAACTTATAAAATTCTGACAGGACTGGACAGACTAGATGCAGGAAGGATGTTCCCGATGGTCGGGGAGTCCAGAACCAGGGGTCACAGACTAAGGATAAGGGGTTAGCCATTTAGGACAGAAATGAGGAGGAATTTCTTCACCCAGAGAGTGGTGAACCTGTGGAATTCTCTACCACAGAAGGCAGTTGAGGCCAATTCATTAAATATATTCAAGAAGGAGCTGGATATATTTCTTAAGGCTAAAGGGATCAAGGGATATGGGGAGAAAGCAGGGACAGGGTACTGAATTTGGATGATCAGCCATGATCGCATTGAATGGCGGAGCAGGCTCGAGGGGCCGAATGGCCTACTTCTGCTCCTATCTTCTATGTTTCTATGTAAACCCAGTATATCATGTATTAATAATATCAGTATTCTGTTCATATTATGGTGTATCTTTTTGAAATATGGCGTATTCCCTCACATGTGGACATGCACTCCAAGGTCCCTCTGATTCTCTGCACTTCTCAGTGTCCCACCATTTATTGTGTATTCCCTTGCCATGTTAGCCCTCCCCAAATGCATTACCTCACACTTCTCTGGATTGAATTCTATTTGCCACTGTTCTGACCAGTCCATTGATATCTGCCTGCAGTCTACCGCTTTCTTCTTCATTATCAACCACACGGACAATTTTTGTATCATCTGCATATTTCTTAATCATACTTCCTACATTCAAGTCCAAATCATTGATATATACCACAAAAAGCAAGGACCCAGTACTGAGCTCTGCGGAACCCCACTGGAAACAGCATTCCAGTCATAAAAACACCCTTCGACCATTACCCTTTGTTTCCTGCCTCTGAGCCAATTTCGGATCCAACTTTCCACTTTGCTTTGGATCCCAAGGCCTTTTACTTTCCTAAAATCCAAATAGACTACATCAAACGCACTACCCTCCTTACTATCGCCTCAAAAAATTCAGTCAAGTTAGTCAGACACGACCTTCCTTTAACAAATGCTTGCTGACTGTTACTGATTAATCCGTGTCTTTCTAAATGAAGATCTATCCTGTCCCTGAGAATTTTTTCCAATAAGTTCCCCACCACCGAGGTTAAGCTGACTGGCCTGTAATTAATCGGTCTATCCCTTTCTCCCTTTTTAAACAACGGTACCACATTAGCAGTCCTCTGGCACCACACCTGTAGCCAGAGAGGATTGGAAAATGATGGTCAGAGCCTCTGCTATTTCCTCTCTTACTTCTCTTAACAGTCTGGGATACATTTCATCCGGGCCTGGGGATTTATCCACTTTCAAAGATGCTAAACCCCTTAATACTTACTCTTTCGCTATGCTTATTTCATCCAATATTTCACACTCCTCCTCCCTTATTGCAATTTCTACATCGTCCCTCTCTTTTGTGAAAACAGACGCAAAGTATTCATTAAGAACCAAACCCACGCCTCCACACACAGGTTACCTTTATGATCCCTAATAGGCCCTACTCTTATTTTAGTTATCCTCTTGCTCTTAATGTATTTATAATTAGGGTTGCAAAGGGGTGGAAAGTTTCCGGGAAATTTCCGGAAATTTTCCATGGGAAGTTTAGCTTGGGAATTTTGCCCAAAAAAGCACATGCTAGCATAATATTGTTTTTTTTGTATTTTTTTTTCCACAGGTCCTCTCTTAAAATTACTAACAGAGATGGAATCTTAATTATTAAGGAATTTCTTAATCAATATATGTTTATCTTCTTACTTGGCTTGTTTTAATAATTACAAGTTTTGTGTGTGACTGTGAACAAATGTGTCCTGATTGGTTGGATGAGCGATTAGCTCCCTCTATTTGTAATATTTGCATATCGAATTGTGATTGGCCTGCAGGCATCTGTAAGACTGCTATAGTTTTTTTAAGATCCGGGTTAGGGGTCCTGAGGGAAGTCATTTTGTTTTCTGCTGATGTTGTGATGATGCAGTAAGTAAATCAGACTTTATACCAAATAAACCAGTTACTTGTTGAACTCTGTTGTCCTTCAATTTAAAATATACAAAATAATACACTATTGGTGATGTAGCGTCGTGTGTGTACAGGTCATGCTTCCATCACATGGAGCATCAGCAAAAATGTACTCACCCTGTTGCAATCGTGCTGATCGACCGCAGTTCGACACAGAGATGAATGCCCTTTATTTCTCTGCATAGAACAATGCCACGTTTACCGTCGGATGTGTGGAAGGATTTTACCCCAGGCATTAAAGATGGAAAGACTGTGTACATGTGCAAACACTGTAGAAAGCCATATGTAAAGGATGCCACAAAGATGCAGCAGCATTTATCCAAATGCAACAACTTCACTCAAAGCTCACAGCAGTCAGCCCAGAGTTCCTCTGCTTCCATTCAAGAAGATGATGGTTCTCATTCAGCATCAGGCTCCTTATCATCAGCAACTCCTGGCCCACTTGGAAGGTTCTTTGATACAATGGATAACCATAGCCAGAAGAATGCAGATGAGTGCCTTGCTCGAGCTGTATATGCAACAGGCTCACCCCTCATGCTCACAGCCAATGTGTACTGGAAGAGATTTTTCAATGTTATTCGCCCTGCATACTGTCCTCCCACCAGACATGCTTTGTCTACTTATTTGCTGGAGGCTGAGTATAACAGAGTCCAAGGAAAGCTCAAAGAAACGATAGCGATGGCAGACTGTTTTGCAGTTATCTCAGATGGGTGGTCAAATGTACGAGGGGAGGGCATCATAAACTACATCGTCTCCACTCCTCTCCCAGTGTTCTTCAAGAGCACAGACACAAAGGACAACAGACACACAGGCACATACATTGCTGATGAGCTGAAAGCGGTCATCAATGATCTTGGATCACAAAAGGCCTTTGCAGTAGTTACTGACAATGCTGCGAATATGAAGGCTGCTTGGGCTCAAGTGGAGGAGGCCTACCTTCATATTACGTCTATTGGGTGCGCAGCTCATGGGCTTAACCTGCTCCCCAAGGACATCATGGGTTTGAGAACCATGGAAGCACTGTACAAGAGAGCCAAGCAAGTTGTTAAGTATGTCAGGGGAAAACAGGTAGTTGCAGCAACCTACAACTCCAAGCAAATGACAAAGAACAAGAACACCACACTGAAGCTGCCCAACAACACTAGATGGGGTGGTGTTGTCATAATGTACAACAGCCTTCTGGAGGGTAAGGAGTCGCTGCAAGAAATGGCAATATCCCAGTCTGGGGATATGGAAACCACCATCAAGAAAATACTGCTGGATGATGTGTTTTGGGAGAGAGTGGTTAGCAGCCTTAAACTACTCTCACCAGTAGCATCTGCAATTGCTCAGATTGAAGGAGATGACGCTGTCTTGTCAGATGTTCTCAGGCTTTTTACTGATTTAAAAGAACAAATCAGCATTGCTCTACCCACATCCCTGCTGCTCAAAGCAGAGGAGAAGGCAATTGTTCAATTCATACAGACGCGTCAAGAATTTTGTGTCAAGCCGATTCATGCTGCAGCATACATGCTGGACCCAAAGCATGTTGGGAGACCAATACTTTCTGGAGAACAGATCAACAGCGCTTAGTGTGATTTCTACCCTCTCACACCATCTCAATCTGGATGTGGGCAAAGTTCTGGGAAGTCTGGCAAAGTTCTCTACCAAGCAAGGTCTTTGGAATGGGGATGGGATATGGGAATCATGCAAGCATATCCGTGCACAAACCTGGTGGAAGGGACTTTGTGCATCTGCGGCCCTGTCACCTATTGCATCGGTGATACTCCAAATCCCACCTTCATCAGCGGCCTCTGAACGAAACTGGTCGCTTTTTGGGAATACGCATACAAAGGTGCGCAACAGGCTGACTAACAAGAGAGTGGAGAAACTGGTGGCTATCCGGGCGAACCTACAACTTATTGAGCCAGATACAGAAGTGTCCACCACACAGCTAGACACTGACACAGAGGAGGAAATGGACACATCAGAGCCAGAGTCAGAGAATCAGGAGGAGCAATGAGGAGTAGAAGACTCAGAAGACTCATGAGTAGAAGACTCAAAGGGACAAAATAAGGACAAATTACAGGCTAAATAAGCTGACGCTCTTTTTATTTTATTTTAGATGGGTCTTTTTTGTGGGGGTTAAATAAAGTTCAAAATTATAACCTAAATAAAGTTTTGAAAGCCTGTTTTTATTTGTATGGAACAGTATGTCTATTTTGACAACAAAGATAATATAAGGGTCAGAGACAAAAACCATCAGTGTGCAAAAAACTCAAAATTCCCGAAAATTCCCATGGAAAGTTTCCTCTTTTTAAAAATTCCCAGAATTTTGCAACCCTATTTATAATACATCTTTGGGTTTTCCTTGATTTTACTTGCCAATATTTTTTCATGCCCTCTCTTTACTTTCCTAATTTCCTTTTTAATTTCACCCCTGCATTTTCTATACTCGTCTAGGGTTTCTGCATTATTGAGCCCTCGGTATCTGTCATAAGCTTCCCTTTTTTTCTTTATCCCTCCCTTTGCCCCTTGACATCCAGGGAGCTCTAGATTTGTTAGTCCTGCCCTTTTTCTTTAAGGGAACATACTTGCTCTGAACTCTCACTTTCCTCCTTGAATGCCTCCCAATGCTCTGACACTGATTTACCTTCAAGTCTCCAGTTCACTTTGGCTAAATCACATCTCAGCTTAGTAAAATTAGCTTTTCCCCCAATTTAAAACTTTTATTCCTGGTCTATCCTTGTCCTCTTCCATGACTACGCTAAATCTAAGTGAATTATGATCACAACCACCAATATGCTCTCCCACTGATACCCTTTCCACCTGCCCAGCTTCATCATTCCCTAAAACTAGGTCCAGATCCGCCCCCTCTCTTGTTGGGCTTGCTATGTACTGGCTAAAAAAGTTCTCCTGAATGCATTTTAAGAATTCTGCTCCCTCTATACCTTTCACACTAATTTTATCCCAGTTAATATTAGGAAAGTTGAAATCCCCTACTATTACTGCCCTATTTTTGCACGTCTCAGAAATTTGCCTACATATTTGCTCTACTATCCCCCTCTGACTGTTTGGTGGTCTATAGTACACTCCCAGCAGTGTGATTGCCCCTTTTTAGCTTTTCAGTTCCACCCATATGGCCTCGTTGGATGATCCTTTTAAGATATCATTTCTCCTCACAGCTGTAATTGTTTCTTTAATCAATATTGCGACCCCCCCTCCTTTCTTATCCCCCTCTCTACCTCGTCTGAAAACCCTGTAACCAGGAATGTTGAGCTGCCGTTCCTGCCCTTTCAGCCATGTCTCAGTAATAGCTATATCATACTCCCACGTGTCTGTCTGTGCCCTCAGCTCATCTGCTTTATTCCCTAGACTCATTGCATTGAAGTATATACCATTTAGCATTGCCACACTCCCTTGTTGTCTATTTTCTAGCCTTTGTTTTCTCTGCCTTCCAAACTCGCTTACTAATTTTCTGCCTTCCATTTCCAGCTTTGCTTCTCTCCCGTCTGAATCTACTCTCAGGTTCCCATCCCCCTGCCAAGCTAGTTTAAACCCTCTCCAACATTGTTCCTATTAGCTTCAGGCATAATCTGTCTCTCTTGTAGCGGTACTTTTTTTTGTTCTGAAAGGGTTCTCTGCTACTACTGAAAGTAGCATTGTTGTTTTTACGGCAGACTATTGGAGCACCTCTGAATAACAGTCTCTCTGACCCTCCACCTCTCTCTCGCCTCCTTTAAGATGCTCCTTAAAACTTGACTGTGACCAAGCTTTATACAGGAAACTCTTTGGTATCCGGCACCGACAGGACCGGGATGGTGCCGGTTGATTAAAAATTCCGGATGACGGAGAGGGTTATCTACCGCGGCTATTTTTAACAAACAAAGAGTCAGACTTCTGTTATTGAGGTGTTCGGACTTCTGACAGTGCCAAGAAGCCGAGTAGTGGCAGTTTGGCGAACTACCCCCACTGACCAACTCGGCCACCGCGGGAGACTCGGACTCGGCAACATTTCCGGTTATTGAGGTGTTTTCGGAGTATGAATTTTGCCGGTTAATAGAGAATTCCGGATATTTAGGTGCCGTTTAAACAAGAGTTTCCTGTACATTCTTCCTCATATCTCCTTCTTTGCCTCGGTGTCAATTTTTGTCTGGTTACGCCTTGGGACGTTGAAGGTGCTATATAAATGCACATTGTTGTTGTTGTCTTGTGGGTGGTCCTGCAGCTCTTGAAAGTTTAGGTGTGAGTTCAAACCCTGGGTCTAACAGGGCAGGGTGCGATGATGATTAAACTTTTAGTACTCTGGTAAGTTGTATAGTGTCTTGTTGGAAAACGAATTCCATCAATTGGATTCTATACCGCCGCCACAACCATAGGGAAGTATTGGGACTGGAGTTATGAGGGGTCACAGTGTTCTTACTCATTGACTTCTGATAGCGGTGAAGGGAAATCAAATAGTACAACATCAGAAGCTAATCTAAGAATTAAAGGGGCATTTTCCTGGCTCACCTGCAAATAAACACAATGTTATGGTTTATTTATGTTGTGATTCTTTGTTTTCAGCAGCAGCTCTGATGCAGACCGAGGGAAGGTTCAGTGTAGAGTGAAATGTTCATTCATACAGGTCCCACCTTTAATCTGATCCATGACCTGACATGAGCTCAGTTTTGATGGTATTGACCAGGCTCAGGAACACGTATATTCATGCAGGATTCCTGGTGCTCAGCGATTCTGGTGTGTATCTCATTTTCCAGCAGGTTTCTTGTACAATGAGAGCAAAAAATATTCTGGTCAGATGCTATCCAGTAAATAAGCTGTTGTGACTGCACTGTTTGCACAATTACATTTCAGAAATTAGTAACTTTAGATAAAAACAGAATGACTTTTTAAAATTGAGGTTTGATGCTCCCCTTGGTCTCATACAATACAACACTGTGGGTTTTAAAAACATCTTTACTGAGGGGATTTACATTCTACAGTAAACTCTCGTTTAAATGGCACCTAATCAACCGAAATTCTTCAATAACCGTCAAAATAGATAGCCGGTAATCTTGCCGAATCCATCCATTTTTCGTTTTTCTGAGTCCGAGTTTCCCGCGGTGGCCGAGTTAGTCACTTGTTTTTATTTTTTTTGTTAAAAATTGCCTACCTCTCCGTCATCCGGAATTTTTAATCAACCGGCACCATCCCGGATCCGTCGGTGCTGGATACGAAAGAGTTTACTGTATTTTGCAATATTTGATGTCAACTTTTAGGAAAGTGCAAAAAAGATTTAGAAGGTTGATGGTGCCAGAACTGAAAGATTACAGCGATCGGGAAAGATTGAACAGGTTGGGGGCTTTCTTTTTTTTTTTTAGCAAGAAGAAGACTTAGAGGAGACCTGATTGAGGTCTTCAAAACTATGAATGGGTTGGACAGGGTAGATGTGGAGAGAATATTTACACCTTATGGGAGAATCCAAAGCTAGGGGCCATAAATAAAAGATAGTTACTAATAAATCCAATAGGGAAATGAGGAAAAATTTCTTTACTCAGCGTGGTTAGAATGTGGAACTCACTACTGCAGGAAGTGGTTGAGGCAAGTAGCTTAGATGCTTTCAAAAAGAAACTAGACGAGTACATGAGAGAAAAGGAAATTAGATATGCTGAAAGACTGAGATGAGGGAGATGGAACAGGAGGAGACTCGTGTGGAGTATAAACCCCAGCACAGACTAGATGGACCAAATGGCCTGTTTCTGTGCTGTATATTCTATGTAATTCTATGCAATAGGCTCCAACTCTGTTTATTTTTTGTTCTAATTGAGACGTGGAATTACTTTGTTTGCTTTTGTAACTTTTGAATTTAGTAACAATTTGGAGGCATAATTTACTTCTTGCTGGGGCTGTGGCTAGTAATTTTACACATTGCCTATTCCTTACTGTCTGCACAGCCTGCGGGAGGGGGCATGGACCTTGGGTATTTATTGGAAAAGATCGATGGTTTTATGACTTTAATGAAAGGGTCACCGCTTTCTCCCTGCAACTATAATATACAGTGCAGCCAGTCACTCCTCACATTGATAAATGGCTGCCTTGCAGCTGCCCTTGGAGAAGGTTCTTTATCTATATTTCAAGCTCTGTCAGCATTTCTTAAATTAAAATCTTTGACATGCTACTTCAAGTGCCAATTACACATTATGGATGAGATGCTCATTGTATGGTCCTGTAATTGAAATATTTTTCATCAGTTTTTACAAATGATTATGGAAATGAGAATGTAGATATACTGGAGGAGGATATAGAACAATTGTATAAAGATAGCTGTACAAAAGGAATTGGTTCTGAAAAAAGTAGGAGGATTCAAGGTAGATAAATCATTAGCCCTGATGGTATGTATTCTAGGTTGTTCGAAAAAAGTCAGAGAAGAGATAACGGTGGCTCCGGGCACAATTTTTCAATCCTCCTTGACTGCGCTGTGGGACTGGAGAAGTTAAACCTTTGTTGAAGAAGGGCAATGATGACGATAAAGTAATAAGCCAATTGGCCGAACGTCATTTGTGGGAAAACTCTTAGAAGCCATAATTCCAGATAAAAGTGAACATTTATAAATGCAGAGGTTAATCAAGGACAACTAGCATATATTTATTAAAAGCAAGTCATGGTTGACAAATTTAATAGTTTTTTTGAAGGACTGACAATGGATAGATAAAACAATGCAGTAGATGTACTGTATATGTATTTTCAGAAGGCATTTGACAAAGGGGGAGAAATTCGGAAGTGGAACGCTAAATCAAACGCTACACTCCTAACTTCGGGCACTAACTTCGGAGAGCGGGGCGCTATCGGCAGAGCGATAAAGAAGCTCGTGCGTGTAATGTATGCACCTTTAAGGGGGAGAACTACTTTTTACAGCTCCTGTATCCTGTAGTACTGGCAGTGACCACACCTGTATATAAACCCTGAGTAGTGATCTGTACAGTCAGTTGCAGTTTGAACCCTCATTCAGTAAACACCTGTTGATCGTTCCCTGCAGTCTGTTGTCTGATTATTGAAGGACACAACATTAAGATACACGGATATAACAGTGCGTAGTCCAAACGGCACTCTTTAATCACACAGGCTGCTTCCATCTCTTAAAAGGAAGAGGCAATCACGCTGTATAACCACATAGTCATCAGTGGTGTTTTTCAATGCGACCTGAGCAACTGCCATTGCAGCCCCGATCACTTTCAGAAAGTGCAGCATTTGGAGATGTTTTGAGGAAAAGTTGTAAAACATTTTGTGCAGGCAGCAGACTGGTGCAAGTAATAAACGGTGCGATCACTGAAAGCGCCTTTATCGCGATGTTCAAGCGATACGGAAACATTCCCTTTTAATTACCGCTCCTGCAGCGCACTTCCGAGTGTACAACGCCTCCTCTTACTGGCGTTGTCGGCGTGAGATGCTAAAGCGGGGACGAAAGGCAATTTTGCATCGGTGCTGTTAACGGGGCATTGCACACGCATTGACCATCACCATGTGAGAGGCCTAGGCGCTAACAGTTAGCGCAAGCGCTAATTCGCCACTGAAGGTCGCGTACGGCGTTAGATTCACCGCGACCGGGCGCTAACCCATTAGTGCCCCCACCAGGCGCGAACGGGAGGCGCTAACCTACCAAATTTCGCAGCGATAGTGTTTCAGAAGAGGCTTGTTAGAAAAATTCTAATGTATATGAGAAACTGTAGCAGCATGGATAGAAAGCTGGTTGGCAAACAGGACACAGAATTAGGGTAAATGGATATTGCTTGGATTGGAGAAGTGTTGGAAGTGGTGTACCCCAAGGGTCAGTTTTGGGTCAACTTTTGCTCAGTAATTAGACGGTCTAATGGAATACAACCTTGGAAATTTGCCGAAAACACAAAAGTAGAGGATTTGGCAAATAACGAGGAGGCCTGAAGATGATTTCATGAAGATATGGACAGCAAAAGCTCTAGTGCTGTAGGACTATTCTGTCAAAACCAGAATTGGAAAATATACTTACGCTACGACAATGTTATTTTCTTTTATTCACGGGAGAAAAACACAGGCTGACTCTCACTGGAATACAGTTCCTGAAGGTGTTGACTCTCTGGGGTCCAGTTCCTGAAGGTGTTGACTCTCTCTGGGGTCCAGTTCCTGAAGGTGCTGACTGTCACTGGGGTACAGTTCCTGAAGGTGCTGACTTTCACTGGGGTACAGTTCCTGAAGGTGCAGACTCTCACTGGGGTCCAGTTCCTGAAGGTGTTGACTCTCTCTGGGGTCCAGTTCCTGAAGGTGCTGACTCTCACTGGGGTACAGTTCCTGAAGGTGCTGACTCTCACTGGGGTACAGTCCCTGAAGGTGCTGACTTTCACTGGGGTACAGTTCCTGAAGGTGCCGACTCTCATTGGGGTACAGTTCCTGAAGGTGCTGACTCTCACTGGGGTACAGTTCCTGAAGGTGCTGACTCTCACTGGGGTACAGTTCCTGAAGGTGCTGACTCTCACTGGGGTACAGTTCCTGAAGGTGCTGACTCTCACTGGGGTACAGTTCCTGAAGGTGCTGACTCTCACTGGGGTACAGTTCCTGAAGGTGCTGACTCTCACTGGGGTACAGTTCCTGAAGGTGCTGACTCTCACTGGGGTACAGTTCCTGAAGGTGCTGACTCTCACTGGGGTACAGTTCCCTGAAGGTACCAATGCTCACTGGGGTTACAGTTTCCTGAAGGTGCTGACTCTCAGTGGGGTACAGTCCCTGAAGGTGCTGGGTGTGGTCATACAGGTATCAGCAGCTCTCCAGTACCTTATCTGAGTAGCTGTTTTTAATTAGTCTTGACACTGAGTGGTGCAGATTATTCAACCATGAGGGGCAGCACAACCGCACCTGATTCTGCCCCTCCCCCGATGTCCATACTGTCACTGGGTAACGATTAGGACCAGGAAACATTTAACATCCCTTGCTCTGGAGTGCTGATGGATGTGCTCTTAAAGGGAGAAGGATGCAAAATACTACCCCCATGAGCTGTGGTAACTTTTGACCGTTAACCCTGGTATGTGCAAGAGAAGTTATTGCAATGATTTCTTGTTATTTAAAAACTATTAGGATCCAGTTCCTTTTAGGATTCTTAAACACGTTGCAAAGCAATTGCTGGATATTTTGTTCACATAAATCAGTATTAAGTGAGCTTCATCCATTCCCACAGAGCGTTACTAAGAACACAGTTTTATTATTCTTCACCAAAAGCTTTTCAGCAGAGTGAGGAGAGAAGGCATACCACTACTGCAAATAAATTAGAAACACAGATCTGTTTTAGACTTGGAACTAAGATTGCAGAAGAGGCTTAAAGTAAAGATACAAATCACGGAGTTGGCTAAAGGAAAACAGATGTTTTAATTTCTCCCAGATGGTTGGTGTCTCTCTTGTGCTCTCTCTCTCTCTCGCTTTGTGCACTTTTGCACGCTCGCACACTCATCTCTTTCTCTCATTCTTTTGCTTTATCTCTTGTTCTCGCTCGCTCTCTTTTTCCTGATACCCTCTCCATCATCTGACCTACACGCTCTCTCGCATTCTCTCTCTCTCGCGTTCTCTCTCTCTCTGTCTCTCTCTCTCTCTCTCTCTCTCTTGCGTTCGCTCTCTCTCTTGCGTTCGCTCTCTCTCTTGCGTTCGCTCTCTCTCTTGCGTTCGCTCTCTCTCTCGCGTTCGCGCTCTCTCTCTCTCGCGTTCGCGCTCTCTCGCGTTCGCGCTCTCTCGCGTTCGCGCTCTCACTCTCTCGCGTTCGCGCTCTCTCTCGCGTTCGCGCTCTCTCGCTCGCATTCTCCCGCCCGCTCTCGCACTCCCGCAGCTTTGACCATGCTCGATCAGCTCCGATGGACGGGCCACATCGTCCGCATGCCTGATACGAGTCTCCCAAAACAAGCGCTCTACTCGGAGCTCTGACACAGCAGGAGAGCCCCAGGTGGGCAGAGGAAACGCTTCAAGGACACCCTCAAAGCCTCCTTGAAAAAGTGCAACATCCCCTCGAAACCTGGGAATCCCTGGCCCAAGACCGCTCAAAGTGGAGGAGAAGCATCCGGGAAGGCGCTGAACACTTCGAGTCTCTTCGCCGGGAGCAAGTGGAAGCCAAGCGGCTGGAGCGCACGTCAACCCAAGCACCCCACCCACCTGCCCCTTTAACCACCGTCTGCCCCATCTGTGACAGAGACTGTAGGTCCCTCATTGGACTCATCAGTCACCTGAGAACTCATTTTTAGCGTGGAAGCAAGTCCTCCTCAGTTCCGAGGGACTAACGAAGAAGAGGAGAAGCGTGTTGAACAGAGAATGGCTGTACTCAGGTTCATTTAATATAATTACGTGTTGCTATGTGAGCTCCTGGACTTTGATAGACTGATGAATAATATGTTATCAAACCATGGCTCAGGCAATAAACCACTAGACTAATTTATTGAATGTAAACCAGTAAAAGAATGAGTCATAGAGTCATAGAGTTTTTCAGCACAGAAAGAGGCCCTTCGGCCCATCGTGTCTGCGCCGCCCATCCATCCCTGTCCAGTCTAATCCCATTTTCCAGCATTTGGTCCATAGCCTTGTATGCAATGGCATTTCAAGTGCTCATCCAAATGCTTCTTGAATGTTGTGAGGGTTCCTGCCTCTACCACCCTTTCAGGCATTGAGTTCCACATTCCAACCACCCTCTGGGTGAAAAAGTTCCTCCTCAAATCCCCTCTAAATCTCCTGCCCCTTACCCTGAATCTATGCCCCCTTGTTATTGACCCCCCTACTAAGGGGAAAAGTTCTTCTTTGTCTACCCTATCTATGCCCCTCATCATTTTGTACACCTCAATCAGGTCCCCCCTCAGCCTTCTTTGCTCCAAGGAAAACAACCCCAGCCTGTCCAGCCTCTCTTCATAGCTGAGGCGCTCCATCCCAGGTAACATCCTGGTGAATCTTCTCTGCACCCTCTCCAAAGCAATCACATCCTTCCTATAGTGAGGCGACCAGAACTGCACACAGTACTCCAGCTGTGGCCTCACCAGCGTTTTGTACAGTTCCATCATAACCTCCCTGCTCTTATATTCTATGCCTCGGCTAATGAAGGCAAGTATCCCATATGCCTTTTTAACCACCTTATCTACCTGTTCCGCTGCCTTCAGAGATCTATGTACATGTACACCAAGGTCCCTCTGACCCTCTGTACTTCCTAGGGTCCTACCACTCATTGTGTATTCCCTTGCCTTATTTGTCCGTCCAAAATGCATCACCTCGCACTTTTCAGGGTTAAATTCCATTTGCCACTTTTCCGCCCATCTGACCAACCCGTTTATATCGTCCTGTAGCCTGAGGCTTTCCTCCTCACAATTTACCACCCCACCAATTTTCGTGTCATCTGCGAACTTACTGATCATACCTTTTACATTCTCATCCAAATCATTTATGTAGATCACAAACAACAAGGGACCCAGCACCGATCCCTGAGGTACCCCACTGGACACAGGCTTCCAGTCACAAAAGCAACCTTCGACCATCACCCTCTGCCTCCTGCCACTCAGCCAGTTTATGATCCAACGCGCCAAGGCACCCTGGATTCCATGGGCTCTTACCTTCTTGACCAGTCTCCTATGCGGGACTTTGTCAAAAGCTTTACTGAAGTCCATGTAAACCACATCCACAGCATTTCCCTCATCCACCCCCCTAGTCACCCCCTCGAAAAATTCAATCAGATTTGTCAGACATGATTTACCCTTGACAAAGCCATGCTGACTATCCCCGATTAATCCTTGCCTCTCCAAGTGGAGACTAATTTTGTCCCTCAGAATTTTTTCCAATAATTTCCCTACCACAGATGTTAGGCTCACTGGCCTGTAATTCCCTGGTTTATCCCTGCTACCCTTCTTGAATAATGCTAGATACAAACTATATCAGCACCAATTGCAAACTTCAACTAACATAGAAATGTTAACAACAAACATATATCTCTGGCTCTAATCCTCAACATCATACTGGCTTAAAACTTAGTTGCTTATTTCCTATGTGGCTACATGCTACCGTGAAGTCCTCTGGCTCAGCTCTGAGCACAGACAGCCAATTGGCTACAGAGCTGCCTGTCAAAACTTTTACAAAGAGACATAGCCCCTTCCTTCTTACAAACCTGATTCAAGATATAGCTGTCAATCAAGACTGTTACTTTAAAAAGACCGCCAGGACATCAATCACAATGTATGAATTTGATGGAATGGCTTCACCCATTGATCAGTTCCAGATATTTTGAATGATTTGGTGCATAGGACCCTATCCAAAAGACAAATAGTAGCAATCAACCTACGCATATGGAGCCCTTGTCCTGAGATATGTATATCAACCATCCTGGGGTGTGTATTTCGTGCAGCCTGAGAAACAGGCAGTGACCAATTTGAACTTTGAGTGCACTGTGCTCAGTAACGTAGAATCCAACAAATAATCCAGTTTTGTCCGTCTCTCACTCAGACAGTCTCCTCTTTGTCTGTCTCTTCTCTTTCACATTCTCATTTTCTCTCTCTCTCTCCTTCATTCACCCACCAACTCGCTGCGTTAAAAAAATTCTGCTCATCTCTTCCTGGTTCTTTTGCCAATCACCTTAAATCTGTGTCCTCTGGTTACCGATCCTTCTGCCACTGGAAACAGTTTCTCTTTATTTACTCTATCAAAGCCCTTCATGATTTTGAACACCGCTATTAAATCTCCCCTTAACATTCTCTGCTTTAAGGAGAATAACCCCAGCTTCCCTAGTCTCTCCACATAACTGAAGTCCCTCATCTATTATATTATTCTAGTAAATCTCCTCTGCACCCTCCCTAAGGCCTTGACATCCTTCCTAAATGGTGGTGCCCAGAATTGGACACAATACTCCAGCTGAGGCCGAACCACTGATTTATAAAGGTTTAGCATAACTTCCTTGTTTTTGTATTCTATGCCTCTATTTATAAAGCCAAGGATCCCATATGCTTTTTTAACAGCCTTCTCAACTTGTCCTGTCACCTTCAAAGATTTGTGTACATATACCCCCAGGTCTCTCTCTTCCTGCACCCCTTTATGATTGTACCATTTAGTTTATATTTAGCTGGAGGATATTGTGGCTCATCCAAGACTTGATGGAAAGAGTGTTTGGGGTCCTAGATAGTGACGTGAGAGGAGGTCAATAGACAGGACCTCTGTAACTTGCTGCTGGGTCCCCGCACTGATCCGAGAAGCGAGTCCATGCACGTGGCCCGGTGCCAGCCTCTTGCTGTCTCCTGATCCACAACAAGAGAATATTGAGATAGGAGGGTGGGAATGCTCCCTCCTACATCATTAACATCTAATCGCATCCTCTGCCTACTGCAGCATAGGACTAATTCCTCGCCTTGGGGCAAGCTAAGTAACTAAATCATTGTAAGTAGTGGCCCTGATAATATATTATACATTACATGGGATCAGACAACGTATCTTCGGACTTGTGAGCAATGCCAAGGAAGAGACACTAGTTAATTAGTTAATAACAGGATGACTAGAATTTTGTTGCAACTCTACTGAACAGAAAAAATTCCATACTTGTACACCTAGTTTGAAAGGTTAATAACAGAAAACGCTGGAAAAACTCAGCAGGCCAGGCAGCATCTGTGGAGAGTGAAACAGTTAATGTTTCAGGTCGAAGACCTTTCGTCAGAACTGGAAAAAAGCAGGAAAAGGAATAGATTTTAAAGCAAGTTTAGGGGCTGGGAAAGAGGGATGGGGATGAAAGAACAAAAGGGAAGGACAGTGATAGGATAGAAAGCAGGAGAGATTAAGAAACATTGAGAGATATTAAGAGATATTCAAGACAAGAGGAGGTGGTAATGGGACAGGTTAAGGAAAAAAGGATGGCTCTAGATGAAGTGTGAATTGCGCTGGCAGAATAAAGGACAGCTGCCATGTGGGAGGGAAGAAAAAAAGGCCAAACAAAAGTGTGGATAAAAAAAATATATATATGATAGGGGCCGAGGTTATGATCTGAAATTATTGAACTCTATGTTGAGTCCAGAAGGCAGTAAAGTGCCTAATTGAAAGATGAGGTGCTGTTCCTTGAGCTTACGCTGAGCTTCCATGGAACAATGCAAGAGGCCGAGGACGGTGAGGTCCCGAGTGGGAATGGAGCGGTGAATTAAAGTGACAGGCCACCGGGAGCTCGAGGTCCCTCTTACGGACTGAACGGAGGTGTTCCGCAAAGCGGTCACCCAATCTGCGTTTGGTCTCCTCAATGTAGAGGAGGCCACATCGTGAGCAGCGAATACAGTATACTAGATTGCAATCTCTCCTGCTTTCTATCACTGTCCTTCCCTTTTGTTCTTTCATCCCCATCCCTCTTTCCCAGCCCCTAAACTTGCGGGGAGGTTTGCTAGCACTGTTGGGGGGGGGGGGGGGGGTTTAAACTAACTTGGCAGGGGGATGGGATACAGAGGGGAGCTGAAATAGGGGGGGATGTGCTGCCAATTATAGAGAAAAAAACAAGTCAGCTTGGTAGACAGGGCAAATATATAAGGGCAAGGCTGGATGGCATCTATTTTAATGCAAGGAGTCTTGCAAATAAGGTGGATGAACTGAAGGTGTTGATAAACACATGGGAGTATGATATTGTTGCTATCACGGAGACATGGTTGAGGGAAGGGCAAGATTGGCAGCTCAATATTCCGGGGTACAGAATCTTCAGGCGAGACAGAGGGGGAGGTATAAGAGGAGGGGGTGTCGCAATATTAATTAAGGAGTCAATTACTGCAGTAAGGAGGGATGATATATTAGCAGGGTCCTCTAATGAGGCCATATGGGTGGAGCTTAAAAACAAAAAGGGGGCAAGCACTTTGCTGGGAGTGTACTATAGGCCTCCAAACAGTCAGGGGGAGATAGAGGAACAGATATGTAGGCAAATCTCAGAGAAATGTGCAAATAATAGGGTAATAATAATGGGGGATTTCAACTTCCCCAATATTAACTGGGATAGTCAGAGTGTGAAAGGCTCAGAGGGTGTAGAATTCTTAAAGTGCATCCAGGAGAGCTTTTTGAGCCAGCATGTAGAAAGTCCTACAAGAGAGGGGGCGGTACTGGACCTAATTCTAGGGAATGTGGCCGGCCAAGTGGAAAAAGTGCTAGTAGGTGAGCACTTTGGTGATAGTGACCATAATATGGTAAGATTTAAGGTGGTCATGGAAAAGGACAGGGATGGGCCGGAAATAAAGGTTCTAAATTGGGGGAAGGCCGATTTTAATAGGATAAGGCAGGATCTGGCCAAAATGGACTGGGATCAGCTACTTGTAGGAAAATCCGCATCGGAGCAATGGGAGGCTTTCAGAAGGGAGATTGAGATCATACAATGGCAACATGTTCCCGTAAAGGTCAAGGGTGGTTCCAAAAACCACAGGGAACCTTGGATGTCAGGGGATATACGAGAATGGATTAGGAAAAAAAGGAGGGCTTTTGGTAGATACAAAAGGCTAAAGACGGAGGAAGCCCTAGAGGAGTACAAAAAGTGCAGGGGGATACTTAAAAAAGAAATTAGGAGATCAAGGAGGGGCCATGAAATAACACTGGCGAGCAAAATAAAGGAAAATCCGAAGATGTTTTATAAGTATATTAAGAGTAAGAGGATAACTAGGGAAAAAATAGGGCCCATTAGGGACAAAAGTGGCAATCTGTGTGTGGAGCCGGAAGATGTAGGAGGGGTTCTAAATGAATTTTTTGCATCTGTTTTCACTATGGAGAAGGACGATGTAGACATAGAAATAGGGCGGGGGGACTGTGATATGCTCGAACATATTAACATCGAGAGGGAGGAGGTATTGGCGGTTTTAGCTGGCCTAAAAATGGATAAATCCCCAGGCCCGGATGAAATGTATCCCAGGCTGCTGTGTGAGGCAAAGGAGGAGATTGCGGGGGCTCTAACACATATATTCAGGACCTCTCTGGCCACAGGGGATGTGCCAGAGGACTGGAGAACCGCTAATGTAGTACCATTATTCAAGAAGGGTAGTAGGGAAAAACCGGGGAACTACAGGCCAGTGAGCCTAACATCAGTGGTAGGAAAATTATTGGAAAAAATCCTGAGGGACAAAATTTGTCTCCACTTGGAGAGGCAAGGATTAATCAGGGATAGTCAACATGGCTTTGTCAAGGGAAGATCATGTCTGACTAATTTGATTGAATTTTTTGAGGGGGTGACTAGGTGTGTGGATGAGGGTAACGCAGTGGATGTGGTATACATGGGTTTCAGTAAGGCCTTCGATAAAGTCCCGCACAGGAGACTGGTCAAGAAGGTAAGAGCCCATGGAATCCAGGGTGCCTTGGCACATTGGATACAAAACTGGCTTAGTTGCAGAAGGCAGAGGGTGATGGTCGAAGGTTGTTTTTGTGACTGGAAGCCTGTGGCCAGTGGGGTACCACAGGGATCGGTGCTGGGTCCTTTGCTGTTTGTGGTCTACATTAATGACTTGGATATGAATGTAAAGGGTATGATCAGTAAGTTCGCGGATGATACAAAAATTGGTAGGGTGGTAAATAGCGAGGAGGGTAGCCTCAGTCTAAAGGACGATATAGATGGGTTGGTCAGATGGGCGGAACAGTGGCAAATGGAATTTAACCCGGAAAAGTGCGAGGTGATGCACTTTGGGGGGACTAACAAGGCAAAGGAATACACAATGAATGGAAAGACCCTAGGCAAGACGGAGGGTCAGAGGGATCTGGGTGTGCAAGTACACAGATCCCTGAAGGCGGCGGAACAGGTGGATAAGGTGGTAAAAAAGGCATATGGGATACTTGCCTTCATTAGCCGAGGCATTGAATGTAAGAGCAAGGAGGTTATGATGGAGCTGTATAAAACACTGGTTAGGCCACAGCTGGAATACTGTGTGCAGTTCTGGTCGCCACACTACAGGAAGGATGTGATCGCGTTAGAGAGGGTGCAGAGGAGGTTCACCAGGATGTTACTAGGGCTGGAGCGCTTCGGCTATGAAGAGAGACTGGGCAGATTGGGTTTGTTTTCCTTGGAGCAGAGGAGGCTGAGGGGGGACATGATTGAGGTGTACAAAATTATGAGTGGCATAGATAGGATGGATGCTGAGGAGCTTTTTCCCTTAGTAGAGGGGTCAATAACTAGGGGGCATAGATTCAAGGTAAAGGGCGGGAGGTTTAGAGGGGATTTGAGAAAGAACTTTTTCACCCAGAGGGTGGTTGGAGTCTGGAACTCACTGCCTGAAAGGGTTGTGGAGGCAGAAACCCTCAACATTTAAGAAGCATTTGGATGTGCACTTGAAATGCCATAGCATACAAGGCTACGGGCCAAATGCTGGAATATGGGATTAGATTAGGCAGGGCTTGATGGCCGGCGCGGACACGATGGGCCGAAGGGCCTCTATCCGTGCTGTATTACTCTATGACTCTAAATTGCTGTTTCACCTGGAAGGGGTGTTTGGGGCCCTGGACAGTGGGAAGGGGGGAGGTATAAGGGCATGTGTTGCATCTCCTGCGCTTGCACAGGAAGGTGCCGGGCAAAGAGGAAGGGGTGCTGGGGGTGATAGAGGGGTGGACCAGGGTGTCGTGGAGGGAGCAGTCCCTACAGAATGCTGAAAGGGGAGGTGAAGGGAAGATGCGTTTGGTGGTGGGATCACGCTGGAGGTGGCGGAAATGGCGGAGGATGATCCGTTGAATGTGGAGGCTGATGGGGTGAAAGGTGAGGACAATGGGAGCTCTATCGTGGTTCCAGTGGGGAGGGAGGGGCAGGGATTATGGCAGAAGTGCAGGAGATAGAATGGACACGGTCGAGGGCTGTGCCAACCACAGTAGAGGGGAATCCTCGGTTGAGGAAAAAGGAAGACATATCAGAAGCACTGGTATGGAAGGTGGTATCGTCAGAGCAGATACGGCGGAGACGGAGAAACTGGGAGAATGGAATAGAGTCCTTAGAGGAGGCGGGATGGGAGGAAGTATAGACAAGGTAGCTGTGGGAGTCAGTGGGCTTGTAGTGAATCAATAGCAAAATACTGCGGATGCTGGAAATCTGAAATAACAACAGAAAACGCTGGGAAAACTCAGCAGGCCAGGCAGCATCCATGGAGAGAGAAACAGAGTTAACGTTTCAGGTCGAAGACCCTTCGTCAGAACTGGAAAAAAGCAGGAAATAGAACAGCTTGTAATGAATGTTTGTCAATAACCTATCCCCAGAGATGGAGACGGAGAAGTCGAGGAAAGGAAGGGAAGCGTTGGAGATGGACCATGTGAAGGTGAGGGAAGGGTGGAAATTGGAAGCAAAGTGAATGAAATTTTCTAGTTCAGGGTGAGAGCAGGAGACGGCACCGATACAGTCATCAATGTACCGGAAAAAGAGGTGAGGGAGGGGACCCGAGTAGGACTGGAACAAAGAGTGTTCCACATATCCCACGAAAAGGCAGGCATAGCTAGGACCCATGCGGGTCCCCATGGCAACACCTTTGATTTGGAGGAAATGAGTGGAGTCAAAGGAGAAGTTGTTCAATGTGAGAACAAGTTCAGCCAGGTGGAGGAGGGTGGTGGTGGTGGATGGGGACTGGTTGGGCCTCTGTTCAAGGAAGAAGCGGAGCGCCCTCAGGCCATCCTGGTGGGGGATGGAGGTGTAGTGGTTGTATGTCCATAGTGAAAAGGAGGCGGTTGGGGCAGGGAAACTGGAAACTGTTAAAGTGGCGGAGGGCGTCCGAAGAGTCGTGGATGTAGGTGGGAAGAGACTGGACAAGGGGGAGAAAAGATAGTCAAGATAGGAAGAGATAAGTTCCGTGGGGCAAGAACAGGCTGAAACGATGGGTCTACCAGGGCAGTCCTGTTTGTGGATCTTGGGAAGGAGGTCGAAGCGGGCTGTGCGGGGTTGGGGAACTATGAGGTTGGTGGCAGCGGGGGGGAAGATCTCCAGAGGAGATGAGGTCAGTGACAGTCTTGGAAACGGTGGCTTGATGTTCGGTAGTGGGGTTATGGTCCAGGTGGAGGTAGGAGGAGGTGTTGGAGAGTTGGCGTTCAGCTTCCGCTAGGTAGAGGTTGGTTCGCCAAACAACAACAGCACCACCCTTGTCAGCAGGTTTAATGACAATGTCAGGGTTGGATCTGAGAGAATGGAGTGCTGCAAGTTCAGAGGGAGGTAGGTTGGAGTGAGTGAGGGGGAGCAGAGAAATGGAGATGGCTGATGTCACGGTGGCAGTTGGCAATGAAAAGATCTGGAGAGGGTAAGAGGCCAGAGGGAGGGGTCCAGGTAGAACGGGAATTCTGCAAGCGGGAGAAAGGGTCAGTTGCGCGGGGGGAAGACTCCTGGCCAAAGAAGTGGGCACGGAGGCGAAGGTGGCGGAAAAAGAGCTCAGCATCGTGCCGAGCTCGAAATTCATTGAGGCGGTGGCGTAAGGGGATGAAGCACAGGCCTTTGCTAAGGACTGATTGTTCGGGGTCAGAGAGGGGAAGGTCAGAGGGGATAGTGAAAACGCGGCAGGGGGTGAGATTGGGAGGGTTCCGGAGGGGCGTTGGTGTCCAAGAGTTGATGAAGCTTGCGATCCTTGACATCGGAAAGGAAGAAAAAAAGTTTTTTGTTGAAGCGTCGAATGAGTCGAAGGATGAAATGGAACTGTGGACCCGGACAGCTTTGAGATGGAGTGCGTCGGTGCTGCTGAAGCGAGAGTGTTCACGTGGCGCCGCCACGATTTTGCTATCGTAGTTTGAAAGATTACTCTTGCTGTAAAATTTTCAAAATGCAATCGTTTAGTTACTGTTTTCCAAATGTTGTTTTTCCCAACTTTGTTTTCAACTGAACTTTATGGTGTGACTCTACTTACTGTATGAGAATCTCCACCTTGTGCTGGGTGTTAATTCACTAATTTTACTAAGGAGCATTAGTTAAATCTGCAGTGCTCCAAATAATGCCTTGTATGGAAGTGGTGTGAAAAGTTCTGATTGTTTCCTATCTGGGTGTTAAATGGTAAACAATAGCTGGTTAAAGACCAACATATGAAATGTCATTGATTCTCCACTCTGTGTATTAGGAGGTAGTCACACCAATTAGATTAATTAATTCAGATGTAGTCCGTGGCCAGGGTCAGGATGGTGTGACTAGAAGTGAGGCAGGTACGGGGATCCAGGAGGTAGTGTTGGAGGAGCCGCAGCCCTTGCTCTTCACAGAATCACAGAATCCACAGTGCAGATAGAGGCCATTTCGGCCCATCGAGCCTGCACCGACACATATCCCACCCGATCCCTGTAACCCCACGTATTTTAATCCCCTAACACTAAGGGTCAATTTATCATAGCCAATCAACCTAACCTGCACATCTTTGGACTGTGGGAGGAAACCGGAGCACCCGGAGGAAACCCACGCAGACACAGGGAGAATGTGCAAACTCCACACAGACAGTCGCCCGAGGCCAGATTTGAACCCGGGTCCCTGGCGCTGTGAGGCAACAGTGCTAACCACTATGCCACTGTGCCCCCCTTTGTCCAACAGGTTTGAGACTCTTACTCCCTGTGAGGATGGGAACGGGGACTGCGGGGAGGATGAGCAACCCGGCCACAGCACCGTGGAGCGGGGAGCCATTCAAGTGGGGGGAGATAAAAGAAATGTTGTAGTGGTAGGGGATAGTATCGTAGGGGGATAGATAGAGTTCTTTGCAGCCGAGAGCGAGAGTCCCGAAGGCTGTGTTGCCTGCCCGGTGCCAGGGTTAAGGACATCTCCTCTGGGCTGGAGAGAAAGTGGGAGGGGGAGGATCCAGTTGTCGTGGTCCATGTTGGTACCAATGACATAGATAGGACAAGGAACGAGGTTCTGCTGAGGGAGTTTGAGCAGCGAGGGGCCAAATTAAAAAGCAGAACCACAAGGGTAATAATCTCTGGATTACTACCTGAGCCACGTGCAAATTTGGCTAGGGTAAATAAAATTAGAGAGTTAAATGCGTGGCACAAAGCCTGGTGTGGGAGAAATGGGTTTTGCTTCCTGGGACACTGGCATCAGTACTGGGACGGGAGAGAGCTGTTCCGTTGGGACAGACTTCACTTGGCCAGTGCTGGGACTAGAGTCCTGGCGAATCGAAGAACTAGGGCTGTAGAGAGGGCTTTAAACTAATTAGTGGGGGGGAGGTTTTAAGAGAGCGAAAAATAAAAATGACAGCGGAGAAGGCAATAGAGCAAGGTAGCAGTGGGGGAATTAAAAACCAGAGCGTGTCAGGAAGGGACAGAATGTATAATGATAAAGGTAAAGTAGTAAAAGGGGTAAAAGCAGGAATAAATTGTCAGAAAACATATTTGAAAGTTCTTTATCTGAATGCACGCAGCATTCGTAATAAAATTGACGAGTTGATGGTACAAATAACTACACATGGGTATGATCTGGTGGCCATTACGGAAACATGGCTGCAAGATAATCATGACTGGGAACTAAACATACAAGGGTATTTGACAATTAGGAAGGACAGACAGAAAGGAAAGGGAGGCGGGGTTGCTATGTTAATCAAGGATGGAATCACTGCAATAGTCAGAAATGATATTGGGTCAAAGGATCAGGATAGTGAAATAGTTTGGGTGGAGATAAGGAATAAGAAGGGGAAAAAGTCACTAGTGGGCGTAGTCTATAGGCCTCCTAACAGTTGCAACTCTGTTGGTCGGAGTATAAATCAGGAAATAGTTGGGGCTTGTAATAAGGGAACAGCTATAATCATGGGGGATTTTAACTTTCATATTGACTGGACTAATCAAATTGGGCATGGCAGCCTTGAGGAAGAGTTCATAGAGTGTATTAGGGACGGGTTCCTTGAGCAGTATGTAACTGAACCAACCAGGGGGCAGGCAATCTTAGATCTGGTCCTGTGTAATGAAACAGGATTAATAAAAAATGTCCTAGTAAAGGATCCCCTTGGAATGAGTGACCATAATATGGTTGAATTCCAAATTCAGTTTGATGGTGAGAGAGTTGGATCTCAAACCAGCATACTGAGCTTAAATAAAGGAGACTATGAAGGTATGAGAGTAGAATTGACTAAAGTGGACTGGGAAAACAGATTAAAGTGTAAGACGGTACAAGAGCAGTGGTCTACATTCAAGGAGATATTTCACATCTTTCAAGATAAATCTATTCCACTGAGGAAAAAGGGGAATAAAAGAAAAGACAGCCATCCATGGCTTAGTAAAGTAATAAAGGATAGTATCCGACTGAAAACAAGGGTATATAAAGTAGCCAAATCTAGTGGGAGGATAGAAGATTGGGAAGCATTTAAAAGCCAGCAAAGAATAACTAAAAGATTAATTAAGAAAGGGAAGATAGATTATGAAAGTAAACTAGCAAAAAATATAAAAACAGATAGCAAGAGTTTCTACAGCTATATAAAAAGAAAAAGGGTGGCTAAAGTGAACGTTGGTCCCTTAGAGGATGGGACCGGGAAAATAGTGGTGGGGAACATGGAGATGGCAAAGACGCTGAACAAATATTTTGTATCAGTCTTTACAGTAGAGGACACTAAAAATATCCCAACACTGGACAAACAGGGGGCAATGGGGGCGGGGGGGGTGGGTGGAGGAGCTAAAGACGATTAAAATCACTAAGGAGATGGTACTCAGTAAAATAATGGGACTTAAGGCGGGTAAACCCCCCGGACCTGATGGCCTACATCCTAGGGTCTTGAGAGAAGTGGCGGTAGGGATTGTGGATGCATTGGTGATTATTTTCCAGAACTCCCTGGACTCAGGAAAGGTCCCGGCAGATTGGAAAACTGCTAATGTAACACCCTTATTTAAGAAGGGAAGTAGACAAAAAGCTGGAAACTATAGACCAGTTAGCCTAACATCTGTTGTTGGTAAAATGTTGGAGTCCATTATTAAGGAAACAGTAACAGAGCATTTGGATAAACATAATTTAATAGGACAGAGTCAGCATGGTTTTATGAAGGGGAAGTCATGTTTGACAAATTTGCTTGAATTCTTTGAGGATGTAACATACATGGTGGATAAAGGGGAACCAGTGGATGTAGTGTATTTGGACTTCCAAAAGGCATTTGACAAGGTTCCACACAAAAGATTACTGATCAAGATAAGAAATCACAGGATTGGGGGTAATATACTGGCATGGGTGGAAGATTGGCTATCTAACAGAAAACAAAGAGTTGGGATGAATGGTTCATTCTCGGGCTGGCAATCAGTAACTAGTGGTGTTCCGCAGGGGTCAGTGCTGACTACGAGGCGGAAGTCCTACGTATTGAGCCACAGCTGACACCAGCAAGTTGTTATCATTGGCAATGCACTGCCTGAAAGATTGGTGGAAGCAGATTCAGTAGTAGCTTTCAAAAGGAATTGTGTGTGTCTATACACATAGCAGGGCTATGGGGAAAGAGTGGGAGAATGGGATTAATTGGATAGCAGTTTCAAATAGCCAACACAGGCACGATGGGCCAAGTGGCCTCCTTTTGTGTTGTAAGATTCTCTGATTCTATCATCGCCTCCAAGTTCCTCTCCAAGTCACATACCATTCTGACTAGGACATATACAGTATTGCCATTCCTTCATTATCGCTGGGTCAATATCTTGGAATTTCTCACCTACAACATTGTGGGAGCAGCATCAGCACTCGGGCTGTAATGGTTCAAGAAGAGGACCACCACCACCACCACTTCAGGGCCAGTAGGGATGGGCAACAAATGTGGCCTATCCCCACATGGGCAATCACCTGGTGGTGCTTGTATATTCCAGCTAGATAGGACATTGCAGTGAACAGAATTTGAAGTGATTGCCAGGATCTTCTACATGGATATTAAAATATGGAGGGTTTCTTATGATCTGAAATATAGCAGATCTCATTGTCTATCACATGCCAAGTCTGGAGCAAAATCTTAATTTTGAGTGGAACTTGAGCCTCAATTAGTAAAAACTCCCAAATAATTCACTCCTGTGCAGTCCCACCATTTATTATTTGCTGTTTCTATTCAGATTAAATTTTTGTCTTTGATCTTGACACTTAAGATGGGTCCTTATGCTGTAGGACAGTGCAACAGGTTTTATTCTGAACCACTGTTGCATTATGCATGAGGATAAGTTGCAGTCTGTAGTTGCTTTAGTTGTGGCCTGCAGTATTTGGATGGTTTAACTGGCAGCAGTTGGGGTGCCACAATTAATCTTGGCCTCCCTGGGTTGGAGGAGGGAGGGCTTCCAGCCCCTGATCATTATCCATTGACTTCTGCTGGTAAGTAGGCATCAAGATCTTATGCTGGCTGTTCATTTACTGAGTTTATGAAGGAATGTTAATTGAACCTGGATTGGCCTTGGCTTTGACCCTCCCCCACAGTCGAATTGCCTGCTGCCAGTCCCTGCCTAGACTCAGATGAGATAAATAGTCACTTGGATGTGGTATTAAAGGGTGGTCAACACCTGTGGATTTGCACCTGAGAATGAGACAGTTCCTTCAGGACAGCAGAGAAACATATTGCATCGGTTTCTGCAGCTACAATTAATACAACTGAGTACTTCTGGAAGCTGTCACATTTAAAGATAGCATTTACTAAGAGACAAAATGCTGTTCCCACTTTGGTTTGTGAGCACTAACAGCTGGATGGATAGAGCATCATGTAACCCTAGAAGAGCACCAATTATGCTGTTCTAAATTGTGGAATGAAATTTATAGAGCCAATGGAATTTATGCCAAAGGCTTAAAACTGCAATGTGATGCCTGACCTATCTAGTAATTAGCAGAAATCCGCCCTTGCCATTAAGGGTAGAAGTTTAGGATCTTGCAAATAAATGTTGCAGGAACACAGGAACAGGAGTAGGCATTTAACCCCTCTAGCCTGTTCCGCCATTCAGTGAGATTATGGCTGATCTGTGACCTAACTCCATATACTTATGTATATCTTGTATATTAGTTATGTAGTGTATATGTGTGAATAAAATGTTCATTTATCTCTCTATGTAAAGTATGCCCAGAATGTGAACAATCACTGCAATAATCATCGTTGCCTTAAAGCAGTGGAATGCAATGGGATGACAGCTATTAAAGGAGGCTAGTGTGAATATGAATTATGGACTACATGAATATGAATTATAGACTACATGGTCCAACAAAAATAGTACTGTCTCCAGAAAAAGGAAATTAAAAATAAATAAACTATCAGGTGAGGCTGATAGCTATCACCTTTAGTTTTAGAATTCTCAAACTCTTTGTACAATAGTTCTAAGATTCAATAGTCTGGTGAGGTTTAAGCTGTCTTCATAATGAGTAACTACATTTATAAGTAAAACAAATACTTCTAGCAGTAAGGTAATTAAACTTTTGTTGGATTAAACTGTTTAAAATAATGAGGTTATTTAGCAATTGATTCTCATTTTAATTATTGTTTTGCACAATCTGTGCACCACATTGCTGAATTTCTGTTCTCTGAATTTCAGACAGATCTAAGCTGTCGCGCTCTCCGCCTCCTGCTGTGTACATGTTACAGCATCAAGCTGCAGGTTTCAGTAGCAAACACATACAAAGATAACCTCACTTTCCAAATCTCTCCTTTGTTTCTGTGCTAGGATTGAACTTTAGGGTGCACATTCTACAGAGTGATCTGGTACTTTTAATGATACTGTGCAATATTTACTCCGCTTTTCTTCTGAATTGTTCTGGCATATGCCAAATCACCTCAAAGTTTGGGTATTCCTTTAACACTGATCTTTTGGTGCATCAGTAATTGCGTGCCAACGGTGCCTACTCGTTCAGCTTGTGGTTTTATTTCAACCAGTATGTCAACTTCCCTCTGATTTTTCAAATTAATGAAAGCTGTACATTATTTTTGTTTTAAGGTTTGATAATTTGCTGAAGGCTGTCTGGGTGGGTGCAATGGTCGATCTCTACTCGTGTATCTGCACTCTAGTAAAGAAGGAATTTGAATTTATATAGTACTTTTCAAGTGCTCAGGATTTTTCAAAGCCAATGAAGTACTTTGGAAGTGTAGTCACTTATAATGTAGGAAACGCGGCAGCCAATCTGCACACAGCAAGCTCCCACAAATAACAGTGAGGTAAGTGACTAGATAATCTGTTTTAGTGATGCTGGTTCAGGGCTAACCGTTGGCCATGACACCGGAGAGAACTTCCCTGCTCTTCTAGGGTCACAAGATCTTTACGTCCACTAGAGAGGGCAGATGGGTCCTTGGTTTAACATCTCATCGAAAGATGGCACCTCCAACTATGCTGCACTTGCTCGTTACTGCACTGAAGTGTCAGTCTAGATTCTGTGTTTAAGTCTCTGAAGTGGGGCTTAAACCCACGACCTTCTGACTCGGAGGTGACAGTGCTACCACTGAGCCACAGCTGACACCTAGAAATCATACGGGTAGGAATTCTATAAATGTTTGAGCGAATAAGCATGCTCACAATTTTTGTGATTTGCAAGATATCTGATTTGATTTTTAAAATGACCCTGTGCTGATTTCAAAGATTTCGTGACATTGCATGTTTTTTAAATGAAGGATTTTGTTCTCCGCTGTGAAATATTAATTTCCAGATGAGTCCTAGGTTACCTGCTACTCACAGAAAACACAGAGCATGAATAAATACATATTTTTGGATTGGTGGAATTTGGGGACCAATTTTGTTCCTCATTTACATAAATGATTTTGACATAGGCAGAAGTGAATGGATATTGAGGTTTGCAGATAGTAAATTGTGGGGGGCATGGCAAACTGGAAAAGTGTCGGAGATTGCAGCAGGGCACAGATAAGTTAACAGAGTGAGCTGATAGGTGGCAGAAGCAAATAATTGTAAATAATGGTGAAGTAGTATGTATTGGGAAAAAGAGTAATGAAAGTAATTGTACTCTAAATGGTAAGATTCTTGACAGTGTAGGAATTATTTATGACTTTCACACCTTCCTACGTTGGGTGTGAGTGGGATTCATAGACCTGAATCTGCCTTAACAGAAATACACAGATACACTATCTCTCACAGATATCTTTTATTTAACCTCTAACACACTGATTAAATAAGAAACACATTTTGACCTGTCCTGGAGTCTTCAAATGCCGCGAGTCCAAACTGACGATCACTTGAAGTCTGTTGAATCCTTAGACGTCGTCTTTCCGTGAGACCAGGACACATTTATCCTGGCTGACTGCAGTAAAAAAAAAAGCCAGGTATTGTTAAATTCTTATATTCTGTGTGTCCAGACTTATCTCATCTCATGATTTTCACATGCACATCTCAATGATTGGTTTCTTCAAGCAAGGCTGTTCACCTTGTTGTTCATGGTTGATTCAAAGTGCCAATTGAGGCAGAGACGATAACATCATTTAAAAGGGAATTGGATGATTATTTGAAAGGGAAGAATGTAAAATTATATGGGGGAAAAGGGCAGGGAAAGGGGATTAGAATGGCTATCTCCAGTTGAAGAGCTAGTGCCAGCACAAGTGCGATGTACTGAATGGCCGCGCTCTGCTGTAACCTCTAACTATTCCACAATATATCGCAGTAATATATGCAGCCAGTGTTTATCTATAGTTAGTTAGTGCTCCAGATAAGCAGTGGCCAGGTTACTGGGCACTGCCCTTTTTCAATGAAAAGGCCTATTGCCACTTTGCTTTCAGACCAAACAGTGGTTGGTACATGGGATGCTCTATTTCAGGAAAACCCATATTGCACAGTTACAATTAATACCTTTTGGAATTGCACATCATGTAAAAAATCTAATTCTAATAGAAAACAAACCAGACAGCACCTTGAGGTAACCGCTAAAGATGGTTTTTCCTTTTTTTTTGTCCTGAAAACCATGTTTTCCCCTCTGGTAAGAGGAGCTGGAGAGACAGGATTGTGAATTCGCCTCCTCCCGTCAGCCCACTGCCAGTACCATTCTCTGCATGGCCTGCAGCTTGTTCACTCAATTAAGGCTAGCAAGGTGATGCCAGTTTGTTTCTCTTCAATGAAGAAGTTATTTAATCGCACTGAAAAATAACGCAATGCGGACACTTGGGACAAAAAGATGATGCTGTACCTAAATGAGCTAAGCCAGTCTGGTATAAGAACATAAGAAATAAGAGCAGGATTAGGCCATATGAAGATTAAAGTCCCCCAAGATGATTGCATTACCTTTGTTGCAAGCTCATAGCCAACTCGCCCCTCATACCTACATAGTTTGCTTTGTTTAGATTTAAGATCCTAGTTTTGGATTTAACTAAATCACTCTCAATTATGGTCACTCTTCCCTAAGGGCCCCTTTACTACAAGGCTATTAATTAACTCCTTCCTCATTGCACAATACTAGATTTAAAATAGCCTGTTCCTTAGTTGGTTCTTCAACATACTGATCTAGAAAATTATCTTGCATACAGGGCAGCACGGTGGCATAGTGGTTAGCACTGTTGCCTCACAGCGCCAGGGACCCGGGTTCGAATCCGGCCTCGGGCGACTGTCTGTGTGGAGTTTGCACATTCTCCCCGTGTTTGCGTGGGTTTTCTCCGGGTGCTCCGGTTTCCTCCCACACTCCAAAGATGTGCGGGTTAGGTTGATTGGCTATGATAAATTGACCCTTAGTGTTAGGGGGATTAAATACGTGGGGTTACAGGGATAGGGTGGGATATGTGTTGGTGTAGGGGTTACGGGGATCGGGTGGGATATGTGTCGGTGCAGGCTCGATGGGCCGAAATGGCCTCTATCTGCACTGTGGGGTTTCTGTGATTCCATGAATTGGTCCTCCACACTATTACTTCAAATTTGGTTTCCCCAGTCTATATGTAGATTAAAGTCCCCCATGATTACTGTATTACCCTTGGTACATGCGCCTCTAATTTTCTGATTTATACTCTGCCGTACATTACAACTACTGTTTGGGGGCCTATAAACAACTCCCACCAATGTTTTCTGACCCTTGCTGTTTCTTAGTTCCACCCAAACCGATTCTAGTAATTGATTTTCGGAGCCAAGATCCTTTCTCTCTACTGTCTTTATCCCATCCTTTATTATCAGGGCGACCCCTCCTCCTTTTCCATTTTGCCTAACTCTTCTAAAGTTAAGAATGCTGGAATATTTAGTTCCCAACTGTGGCCACTTTGCAACCACGTCTCCATTATGGCTATTAGATCAAACCTGTTAATTTCTATCGGCACTATTCATCTATTTTGTTGCGAATGCTTCGCGCATTCAGATATAGTGCATTTAGCTTTGACTTATTTCTATTTTTCCCTGATGTCACCTTAGTCACTGATGCCTTATTACCTTTGTTACTCTCTCTGTCCCTTCCTGACCCACTCTGCTTATTTTTACCCAAAACTCTACTCTGCTCTAGAGCTTTGACATTTCTCTCACTGCTTTTAAATTTGCTCTTTTCTGAATCCTCCCACCCCACTTAGTTAGTTTAAAGCCCTGTCTACTGCCCTAGTTATTCGGTTCGCCAGGACACTGGTCCCAGCCAACGGAACAGCTCCCTCTTTCCCCAGTACTGGTGCCAGTACCCCATGAACTGAAACCCCTTCCTCCCATACCACTCTTTGAGGCACGCATTTAAACCTCTAATCTGTTTGTCCCTATGCCAATTTGTCCGTGGCTCAGGTAACAATCCAGAGATTATTACCTTTGAGGTTCTGCTTTTCAATTTGGATCCTAGCTCCTCAAACTCCTCAGTGAGCCTGAGAGAGAGAGCAGGAAGAGAGGCTTTGTCACTCACAAACCAACAACCTTTATGCTAAAGAATATAGCTGATTAACATGCATTTAGTGAGATGTTACAAGGGTCATATGGTTTCTGAACAAACCTTGCATCAAGGAAAAGTACTAAAACAGCAGCAATTTATCACTAAGCGAAACACGATCAAGATAATTTCAGCGGAACACCAGTGATCCTGCGCACAGTACAGAATGTCCAAGATAAGCTCATCCTGTACTTGGATATGAATCATTTGTTTGGATTTAAGTTGGAGATATCCCGATGCACTTCATGTTAGTTAAGAAAATGTAGTGAGGCTTGTATTAAAAACAGAAAATGCTGGAAACACTCAGCAGGTCAGGCAGCATCAGTGGAGAGAGAAACAGAGTTAACGTTTCGGGTCTGTGACCCTTCGTCAGTAGTGGAAAATGTTAGAGATGTAACAGATTTTAACCAGGTGCAAAAGCAGGGAAGGGTGGTGGGGGGAGGGAAAGAACAAAAGCGACTGTCTGTGATAGGGTGGGATGCAGGAGTGATTAAATGCTGCAAATGGGAATGGTAGAATCATCAATAGCTGCCGACTGGGGGGAAAAAAAATAGGGGCAGAGGTTATGGTCTGAAATTGTTGAACTCAATGCTAAGTCCAGAAGGCTGTAAAGTGCTTAATCGAAAGATGAGGTGCTGTTCCTCAATCCTACGTTGAGCTTCGTTGGAACAGTGGAGGAGGCCGAGGTCAGAGTGGGAGTGGAGCGGAGAATTAAAGTGACAGGCGACCGGAAGCTCAGGGTCACCCTTACGGACTGAACGGATGTGTTCCGCAAAGTGGTCACCTAATCTGCGTTTAGTCTCCCCAATGTAGAGGAGACCGCATCGTGAGCAGTGAATACAGTATACTTAAACCCTTGCCCTCACCTTTCACCCCACCAGCCTCCACATTCAACGGATCATCCTCCGCCATTTCTGCCACCTCAAGCGTGATCCCACCCCCCAAACACTTCTTCCCCTCCCCTCCCTTTTCAGCATTCCGAAGGGACCGCTCCCTCCGCAACACCCTGGTCTCCTCTTACCACCCCGAACACCCCTTCCCCTTCCCATGGCACCTTCCCGTGCAAGCGCAGGAGATGCAATACCTGCCCTTTAATCTCCTCCCTTTCCAATGTCCAGGGCCCCAAACACTCCTTCCAAGTGAAACACCGATTTACTTGTACTTCTTGCAATTTAGTATACTGCTGTATTCGCTGCTCACGATGCGGTCTGCTCTACATTGGGGAGACCAAACGCAGATTGGGTGACTGCTTTGCGGAACACCTCAGTTCAATCCGTAAGTGTGACCCCGAGCTTCCTGTCACTTTAATTCCCCGCATCACTCCCGCTCTGTCCTCGGCCTCTTGCACTGTTCCAACGAAGCTCAGTGTAAGCTCGAGGAACAGCACCTTATCTTTCAATTAGGCACTTTACAGCCTTCTGGACTCAAAATCGAGTTCAACAATTTCAGACCATAACTTCTGCCCCTATTTTTTCAGACGGCAGCTGTTGATGCTTCTTTCATTTCCATTTGCAGCAGTTAATCACCCCTGCATCCCAGCCTATCACAGACCATCCCTTTTGGGTTTTTTTCTCTCCTCCTACCTTTTCCTGCCTCTGCACCTGGTTAAAAACTGTTACATGTCTAACTTTTTCCAGTTCTGACAAAGGGTCACAGACCTGAAACGTTAACTCTTTCTCTCTCCACAGATTCTTCCCCAACCTGCTGAATATTTCCAGCATTTTTTGTCTTTATTTCAGATTACAGCATCTGCAGTATTTTGCTGTTGTATTAGTGAGGCTTGTATCTTGGCTAGACTAGCCTCTGATACCTAGAACACAGAAGGAATGTGATTCTGGCACCAGAATAATTTATAATTGAGATCTGACCTGACCCCACAACTGTAATTTCTTTTTAAATTGCACATGGCTTGGTCCAGAATGAATTCTACAATAGTGCACTTAAGTCATTCTAGAGTATGGATGTAGGGAGAAGCATGTTTCAGAAGTTTAATTGCATGGAAGCTCTCTGATTTCAATCCAAGGCCTGGTAGGATGCTGATCCTCCACCAGCTGACCAAACTGGACCCATTAAAACAGCCCTGAATTTAATCCTATGACATGTGAAACTAAATAATGACCGCAAAAGTGCAGGGAGACACCTACAGTACTTTACCTTTTCAACACAACTGACAAATCTGCCACTCAGGCCACCTGATGAAACCAGCTCCCAAACCTTGCCAATAATATTCCTTGTACAAACAATAACTAATGCATCTATACTTTTAATATCCAAATATTGTATGTGTGCCTATTGTTCCCACCACTGTTCTTTGGTGACTGTGTGTATGAAGTATGGCTTCTTCACCTAATCTGGTGCTTCTCAGTACGTGAGGTGCTGTACTAAACATGTCATGTACTGAGAAGGAGCAGCAGATTAGGATTAAGCATGAACCTGTGGGATGGCTGTGGCCATTGCCTCATGGTAGCTGCGTCAGGTGATGACACGTTTGCTTCTGTATCGGTAGTCCAGGCATGGGTGCTTTCTACAACCTGTGGGGACATAGGAGAGAGCTAGTGGGAGGGCCTGGATATGTTGGTGTTCTTGCAGACAGCAGCATAATTCGTGCCCATTCCAGCCATATGCAACTGGGCATTGCCTCACCACTGCCGTTGATCAGTGTAACAGCACATATAGGCCTAGAAATTCGGTTGGTTGCGCCAGCGATTAGCGCCTAATGAGCCCGAGATTTGGGGCACTACCCAATGTTCGGGCGGGCGCAATGAGGATAGCGACAACTCCCATATTGAGTATCCATTTAGCGCCTGCGCTAACTGTTAGCGCGTGCCCGCGTGCGCAGGCAGATCATGACGTCATTTCAGTGTGCAACGCCCTTTTGGCACCCCTGACCGGATATTCGGTGGCGCCCGGAACCTTTCCGCCTGGCGCTATTAGTGACAGTTCGATGGAACGTTCCCAGGCCCTTCTCGGAGTCGGGGGGCGCTATTTAAAGGGGGCAGCTCTAGTATAAAAGCTGCAGCCACTTGGCCTGTTCATTCTGATCGTTGTTGGTGAGCTACTGTTGCACAGGATTTATCGGATTTAGCCTTCGAATACTTGGGACCTTCAGCCCTGTCCGGAGTAGTTGGAGCGCTAGACATTACAGCGTGTTGCCCGTCTGGCATAGCAATGGGAGCTGCTTTGGAGGGGAACGTCCTCATGGCCGGACACTTTGAAGGGGCACAGAGACGGCGGGAGAGAGGGCCGGGATTGGCCAGAAGGAGGAGGGGCAATGGAGGTCGGCCACTCCGAAGATACGCTGCGAGGGTTTTCAGGCAGCAGGTGTCATACCTTACCATGTCGGAGGAGCAGTGTCTGCGAAGGCTCCGATTTGGTAAGGAGGTTGTGACTGAGCTGTGCCACCTGCTTGCTGAGGATCTGCAGCCGCGTCTACGGTGCAGGACCTCTCTGTCGGTGGCTGTCAAAGTGACTGTTGCCCTCAACTTTTACGCCACCGTATCCTTTCAGTCAGCCACTGGGGACATAGCGAATATATCTCAATTTGCAGTGCATTGTTGCATCCGGCAAGTGACAGCTGCCCTCTATAGAAGAAGGCGTCAATTGATCACCTTCCCTCTGACCCTGGAGAAGCAGGCGGAGCGCGCGCAGGGCTTCGCTGCTATTGCGGACTTCCCCATGGTGCAGGGGGCCATTGATTGCACACACGTGGCTTTGCGGGCGCCATTACTGAATCCTGAGGAGTTCCGCAACTGCAAGGGATTCCACTCCCTCAATGTCCAGCTGGTCTGTGACCACCGCCAGATGATCATGGCAGTCAACGTGCAATTCCCTGGGAGCAGCCACGATGCGTTCATCCTGCGGCAGACCTCAGTTTCTGACCTTTTTGAGGGGCCGGCTCACCCACGAGGCTGGCTTCTTGGCGACAAGGGCTATCCTCTCTGCCCATGGCTCATGACCCCAATCCGTTTGCCCGCCACCCCGGCAGAAGAGCTTTACAATAGCAGCCATCAGGCGACCAGGAACATTGTGGCACACACTATTGGTGTGCTCAAACAGCGTTTCCGCTGTCTAGACCATTCGGGGGGAGCCCTGCAGTACTCGCCGGAGCAAGTGGGTCGCATCGTCGTCGTCTGCTGCATGCTCCACAACTTGGCCATTCGACGAACCCAGCCAATGCCAGCTGCCCCTCAAGGTCCAGCAGAGCAGGCGGACGAGGAGGAGGAGGAGGAAGAGCAGGCAGACGAGGAGGAGGAGGAAGATGGGAGGGCTCCTGAAACTGGAAGGGCCGTCCATCAGAGGCTCGTAAGGACTCGGTTCGAGGACCCTCTGACGGAATGATGGGTCTCATTCGTCCTGCGCACTTCTAATCGTTCAAAGCCTATGAAGGCCACCATGAGTGTAAATAGTTACGAGTACCATTGTAAATAAAAAAATTTCTTTATTTTCAAAAAAGTGCTTCCTTCCAGCATAACGACGTCATGTCAACAGAAACCATAACTAACAAAATAACAGTTAACTCTCTGGCAAAGCTGCAAAACTAAACAAACCATCACCAACAATCAGAACAGGTGAGGGCGTCCTTGAATTTGGGGAAAGAAACGTCTCAGCACCTCCCTCTACTGCTGGCCCCTTGATGGAGACCGACTTCTCTTTCGTGGTCGGCCCCTTCCCTCCCTGCTGCTCCTCCGTAGTTGAACCCCAGTGGCGGCGTCAAGGATGGGGGACGCCTGGTGACTGTCTGCAAGCGCAGAAGCCCCTGAGGGACGGCCTAGACGACCTCTGGGCTTGGAGGGTGCGGAGGCTGGCTGCTTGATCTGGCCATGGCTGGAAGCAGTGTACACTGCAGGTGGTGGCAGCTGCACTGCAGACGTTCCAGCGGTGGCATGAGCAATGGTCACCTGCCGAGAGAGGACACCTGCACCATGGTCGGACGACACACTGGCTCTCGGAGGGGACCGGCTCGGCTCTACCGCCACAAGCGACTGCTCCACTGATTCCTGGCCTCGTGTGGTACTGGAAGGGCCCGGGGTGATCCTAGCTGATGCAGATAGGGTGGCAGCAGTGAGAGTTCGCGTTGCCTCAATCTAGGTCTGGACGAGGCCAGCAAGTGACTGCGTGGCAGCAGTGAGGACCTGTGTGGCAGGTGCCAGTGCTTCGGAGAAGCCCTGGACAGTTCTCTCCATTGCTTCGGACAAGGCCGGAGCAGTCCGTTCCACTGCCTCGGACAAGCCCTGGACAGACCTTTTCCAGGGATTGACCGAAGCGCTGAACAGTCCTTTCCACAGCGGCCTCGAAGCCCTGGACAATCCTCTCCATTGCTGCGCCACAGTCCAGCACACTCTTTGCCAGTGTTTCTATCGACTGAGGCATCCTCCCCACTGCAGCCATAAGCTCAGTGTGCCTGAGCCAGGCCTGGGTGCTCATTTCAGCCAGGCTACGCACCTCCTCTGCACTCTGTGCAGCAGTCATCGCTCCCTGCCTCGCCCTCCGGGGAGCCGGTGCCCAAACTTGCCTACCCCCCTCGCGTTGATGCAGGCCGCTTGTTCCGGCAACTGGCTCCTCATCAGAGCCCCCCCACCTCCCCTCCAGGGAGCTACTATCCCCAGTCTGCAGATGTGTTGGCTCCCCTGCGGCTGGAACGGATGGTGCGGCTTCCTCCTGATCCTCGCCTCCAGAGGCACTGGCACTGGCAGCTTCAGGGGCCGGATCCTGAGCTGGTGATGCAGCATCTGAAAGCAGGGAGGTGGAAGAGTGGCTTTAGCAAAAGGACAGGTTGGCAGCAAGGCATGCCAGATTGCGGCAAGGCTATGACATGGCTCCACAGTGAGAAAGCATGCTGGCGGGGGGACCAAGTGGAAGGAGACAGCTGAAAAAGGTGAGATCCTTACCATCGCTGTCGACAATGGGGTCGGCAGCTGCAGTGGTAACAGGACCACTCAGACGTCCTCCAAGAATCTGGTGCACTCTCTCCTCAAGATCCGTCAGAGTGACCACTTGTGGAGGTCCTCCACCGGTTCGAAGCTGCTCCTTGTGAATCGTCGCCAGCTTGGACTGCAGGGGAAAGAAGGGGAAATTCTGTTACATGATGCCCTGAGTGATCATCTCATGCCCCCCATGGTGCAAGAGCCCTTACATGATGCCCTGAGTGATCACCTCATGCCCCCCATGATGCCCTGAGTGATCATCTCATGCCCCCCATGATGCCCTGAGTGATCATCTCATGCCCCCCATGGTGCAAGAGCCCTTACACGATGCCCTGAGTGATCATCTCATGCTCCCCATGGTGCAAGAGCCCTTACACGATGCCCTGAGTGATCATCTCATGCCCCCCATGATGCCCTGAGTGATCATCTCATGCCCCCCATGATGCCCTGAGTGATCATCTCATGCCCCCCATGGTGCAAGAGCCCTTACATGACGCCCTGAGTGATCATCTCATGCCCCCCATGGTGCAAGAGCCCTTACATGACGCCCTGAGTGATCATCTCATGCCCCCCATGGTGCAAGAGCCGTTACATGACGCCTTGAGTCAAATGTGCATGTGTGTGCCCAGAAAGGACCATGGGTGCTTGCTGACACATGGCCATTGGGGCATCGCGCACCCTGTAGCCATGAAGTCAGGTGCAGATGGAGGGAATCAGAAGTTTGCATAAACACCACTCACCCTCACGACCCGAGTGAGGTCGTTTAATTTCTTCCTGCACTGAACAGGGCTCCTGGTCGCCATGCTGCTGGAGTTGACCCTCTGACAAACATCCCTCCAAGCTCGGCGGTAGTCCTTTTGATTTGGCCTCCTGCCATTGTCAGGATAGAGAACATCTTGACGGCGCTCCACTGCAGCCACCAAGTGCTCCAGAGCCTCAGTGCTGAAGCGCTCTGCTCTCTGTCTCACCACCTCCATCTTGACCAAGTTTTTTGCGCCAGAGAAGGTCGTGCACCGATTGTGAGGCCTACAGAGCGATGAGTGTGGAAGCGGAGGCTGACTGACCCACCCCTTTAAGAGCCGGCTGGCGCCTGGAAGTCTCGTGGTTATCGGTAATTGAGATCACCTGCGCTGCGCTCGTCCACGCCGATATTGGGTAGCGCCGGAAGTTTTGCGCCTTAGGAGGCCCGTGCAACATCTGAATTCGCGCCTCAATCACCTTTGGGGGCGATGCAACCCAATATCGCGCCAGGCGGCGATAAGTTTCGTCTGGCTATAAACTTTGCGCAGCGCCAGTTCTAACGCCTCAAGCGGGGCTATACCCAATTTCTAGGCCATAATGTCATCAACGTGATCTGTGGCCTCTGGGTTCTCTGTGACCAATTCCCAAGCTTGCTAAAGCTGGAAGGGATGACCTGTCGCACTGTAGAACCCCAGGCCACTCAGCAACAATAGGATCTAGGCAGAGCTGTGGAGGAGTGCTGATCCATGCTGATTACCATCTGAAAATACATATGTGAGCAGTGACCCCAAAAAGCAGAGTCAAATGGTTGGCATGCATGTTTAATGACCACTCATAATTTATTAATAATAATAGTTGACCACTATTTACCAGTACTTTGTGAGTACTAGCAAGAAATGTAAAAACAGATAGTAAGAGCTTCTACAAGTATATATAAAAAGGAAGAGAGTAGCTAAAGTAAACATTGGTCCCTTAGAGGATGAGACTGGGGAATTAACAATGGGAACAAGGAAATGGCTGAGACTTTGAACAACTATTTTGTATCTGTCTTCATGGTAGAAGACAGTAAAAGCATCCCAATAATAGTAGATAATCAAGGGGCAAAAGGGAGGGAGGAAGGAACTTAAAACAATCACTATCACTAGAGGAAAAAGTACTAGGCAAACTAATGGGACTAAAGGCTGACAAGTCCCCTGGACCTGATGGCATTCATCTTAGGGTCTTAAAAGAAGTGGCTGCAGAGATAGTGAATGCATTGGTTGGAATCTTTCAAAATTCCCTAGATTCTAGAAAGGCCCCAGCGGATTGGAAAACCACAAATGTAACGCTCCTATTCAAGAAAGGAGGGAGACAGAAAGCAGGAAACTATAGGCCGGTTAGCCTAACATCTGTCATTGGGAAAATGCTGGAATCTATTATTAAGGGAGCAGCAGCAGGACATTTAGAAAATCATAATACAATCAAGCAGACTCAACATGGTTTTATGAAAGGGAAATCGTGTTTGACAAATTTATTCGAGTTCTTTGAGGATGTAACGAGCAGGGTGGATCAAGGGGAACCAGTAGATGTAGTGTATTTGGATTTCCAAAAGGCATTCGATAAGGTGCCACATAAAAGGTTACTGCACAAGATAAGAGCTCACAGTGTTGGGGGTAATATATTAGCATGGATAGAGAATTGGCTAACTAACAGAAAACAGAGAGTCAGGATAAATGGGTGATTTTCAGGTTGGCAATCTGTAACTAGTGGGGTGCCACAGGGATCAGTGCTGGGGCCTCAACTATTTACAATCTATATTAATGACTTGGATGAAGGGACTGAGTGTACTGTAACCAAATTTGCTGACAATACAAAGATAGGTGGGAAAGCAAGTTGTGAGGAGGACACAAAGGCCACAATTTTGCGCCTGGAGGTGGGATGATGGTGGGTCTGCTGTTCGGCGAGTTCCAGACCCGCTTCCGGTTCTCGCCGCCCTGCAGTTGAAATTTTCCGTTGATTGGCCTCGTTAAGGCCGATGTGCGGCTTCTCCAAGGCAATTGCTGGGTGTGGGTCAGTTGCTCGCGTTTGATTAAGCGATGTTGGACTGATTTATTTGAAGGAGCCATGTCCCCTCTGCAGATTAATTTCCATTTTGTTCCCGGAAATGCTGGCTGCTGCAGGTATGGCAGCGCAAAAACCTAAGGCTGCTCCCCGCTTCGATGAGGACTCACTCCATGCTCTTGTGGAAGATGTCATGCTAATAATCACAAGGGTTCTCACTTGGGTGTTAGATTTATTTGTAAAGTTTCTGTTCTTTGCCAATATTATAATAAGTTGATGTAGAACAAAGGTTTGGCATCGTTGCCATCTGTGTGCTGACAATTTGAGGTGCCACAGTTTAGGGTAAGTGCGCCTTTAAAATCCAGCAATGTAGGTTGCAGTGGGTCTATAGTGCACAACATATACTTGCAGCCTAAACACACAATATCCCCCCAAATTATTCAGTCAGCAACCTCACAGATTTCTAAATGACAAGATTTGAGAATGCAGCTTTTACACTGCAGTTGCAGCTGTGCAGTCTCAAGCTCGCTGGTGTTCACGCCACACTTACTTGGCGTGTTGTCGGAACGTGGCGAAACTCGACCCAGAAGCTGGAAAATCCTGTGAAAATAGCTCTAAACTACCACTTAATAGGCATTAATAGCCTTTAATACCTTTCCCGCTGCTTGGTGTCGGGTCTGTTTGCAAATCGGAGACCCGACACTCGTGAAAGTTGCGTGGAGACGGGATCACGACGAGTTTGGAACCCACCGTCAATCATTGCAAATTTAACCTCTGACCTGCCTCCAATACCGCCCTCTGAGCGCCGGCAAAATTCCGGCCAAAGAATCTGCAAAGGGATGTAGATAGGTTAAGTGAGTGCGCAAAAAATTTTGCAGATAGAGTATAATGTGGGAAAATGTGAGGTTGTCCACTTTGGTAGGAAGAATAGAAAAGCAAAATATTATTTAAATGGAGAGAGACTACAGAATGCTGCGGTACAGAGCGATATGGGTGTCCTCGTACATGAAACACACAAAGTTAGCACACAGGTACAGCAAGTAATTAGGAAGGCACATGGAATGTTGTCCTTTATTGCTAGGGGGATGGAGTATAAAAGTAAGGAAGTCTTGCTACAACTGTACAGGGCGTTGGTGAGACCACACCTGGAGTACTGCGTACAGTTTTGGTCTCCTTATTTAAAGAGGGATATATTTGTATTGGAGGCTGTTTAGCGTAGGTTCACTAGGTTGATTCCTGAGATGAAAGGGTTGTCTTATGAGGAAAGGTTGAGCAGGTTGGGCCTATACTCATTGGAGTTTAGAAGAATGAGAGGTGATCTGATTGAAACATATAAGATTCTGACGGGGCTTGACAGGGTAGATGCTGAGAGGATGTTTCCCCTCGTGGGGGAATCTACAGCTAGGGGGCATAGTTTCAGGATAAGGGGTCGCCCATTTACGACGGAGATGAGGAGGAATTTCCTCTGAGGGTCGTGAACCTTTGAAATTGTCTACCCCAGAGAGCTGTGGAGGCTGAGTCAGTGAATATATTCAAGGTGGAGATAGACAGATATTTGAGCTGCAGGGGAGTCAAGGATTATGTGGATCAGGTAGGAATGTGAAGTTGAGGCCAAGATCAGATCAGCCATGATCTTATTGAATGGCGGAGAAGGCTCGAGGGGCTGGATGGCCTACTCCTGCTCCTATTTCTTATGTTCTTAATACAGGTGTTCTGTGCCAAAAATTGCTGTGAAAAAGAATTAAAAGCTTTTGCTTACAACCTAATGCATTATTTCACTGAGGAGAGTTGGCATTCATATTTACGTTCCATCAACAGCCTGGGAGTCACCATGGGCCAGAAGTGTATCTGGACCAGCCACATAAATACTGTGGCTACAAGAGCAGGTCAGAGGCTGGGTATTCTGTGGTGAATGTCTCACCTCCTGACTCCTCAAAGCCTTTCCACCATCTACAAGACACAAGGCAGGAGTGTGATGCAATACTCTCCACTTGCCTGGATGAGTGCAGCTCCAACAACACTCAAGAAGCTCGACGCCATCCAGGACAAAGCAGCCTGCTTGATCGGCATCCCATCCACCATCTTAAACATTCAGTCCCTTCAACCAGTGCACCTTGGCTGCAGTGTGTACCATCTACAAGATGCACTGCAGCAACTCCCCAAGGCTTCTTTGACAGCACTTCTACCGTCTAGAAGGACAAGGGCAGCAGGCACATGGGAACACCACCACCTCCAAGTTCTTTTCCAAGTCACACACCATCCTGACTTGGAAATATGCCACCGTTCCTTCATCGTCACTGGGTCAAAATCCTGGAACTCCCTACCTAACAGCACTGTGGGAGTACCTTCACCACACGGACTGCAGTGGTTCAAGAAGGCAGCTCAAGGGCAATTAGCGATGGGCAAGAAATACTGGCCTTGCCAGCGACACTCACATCCCATGAATGAATTTAAAAAAGATCTCTTCTGCAAGTATCAGTGAGTAAACCCCTGTAGAGGCTGCAGTGTGTTCATTGTAAATGTGCAGCAGTTTCAATTACCTCATTTAATTCCTGGCAAAGCTGTGCCTGCTTGTCCAGAGGCATTGTTGAGTTGGTAAATCAAGTGGTGTTTAAGAACTGCAAGCAATTAGTGGAATTAAAAGTGTCTTTCTGCCACGTGTTCTATGACTATTCCAATAGCCATTTAAATAGAAATGAAGGTTTTCATTTGGCCATTAGAGTCAAAGCTGTGAATGCAGAACACGACACTTCTTGGAAGACAATATGATTTCTGGAAAACAACAGCCAGCATAAATCAGCGAATTTGTAACGGGAGATGGCATCAGTCATGTAGTTTCAGATTGGAAGCTTGAGCTTCACTAGCTGACATGTGCTTTGTGGCACCAGTGTTTTAAAAATAAAAAAGCCTGAGGGGGAAGCTTTCATAATCTTTTTAACCACTATAAATGTTTAATCTAAAATTAGAACTTATTGAAATGTGTAAGAAAAAAATGAAGATATAAATGATTAATTCCAGTGTTTTAAATTAAACCATGACCGTGAAATTATTTGATTTTAAGCATCTTTTTACTGCCATGCAGATGCAAAAGTGATCCTACTTGACATCAGTGTCGATTTATTGCTGGATACGATTCCCCTTGCTCAGTGAGGAAAGCAATTACTTACTTTGTGAAACTTCTGGGTAAGAAAAAAGTCTGAATAAAAATGAGATTTTGCTCCTTTCCATTGCAGTTTGTAGGATTCCGGTTTGGACAGAGTTTACAATGAAAGAAGAAAAGCTGTATTCACCAGGCAATTCGATTGAAACGAGGACTGAGTGTGGGGGGGCAGTAGGGCGGGTATGCGGGATATAAGAAATTAGGAGCACTGGTACGAGGCTGGATGATTAGAGTGATTGAATGCTACTGTGATAGTGTAGTTGAGGAAAACAAAATTGGAAAAGAGTGCATAGCAGTAATGTTCAAGCTCTCTCTATTCATGGGCCACTCGGGTAAATACCATAGTGCCTCATTGCCACTCGGGTAAATACCATAGTGCCTCATGGGCCACCCGGGTAAATACCATAGTGCCTCATGGGCCACTCGGGTAAATACCATAGTGCCTCATTGCCACTCGGGTAAATACCATAGTGCCTCATGGGCCACTCGGGTAAATACCATAATGCCTCATGGGCCACCCGGGTAAATACCATAGTGCCTCATGGGCCACTCGGGTAAATACCAAAGTGCCTCGTGGGCCACTCGGGTAAATATCATAGTGCCTCGTGGGCCACTCGGGTAAATGCCATAGTGCCTCGTGGGCCACTCGGGTAAATGCCATAGTGCCTCGTGGGCCACTCGGGTAAATACCATAGTGTCATCTGGGACACTCGGGTAAATACCATAGTGCCTTCTGTGTTTGCTAGTGCTGATGGGGAGGGTTTAAACTGTGTTTGCTAGTGCTGTTGGGGAGGGTTTAAACTAAAATGGTAGGGGATTGGGAACTTGTGCAGGGAGACAGAGGAAAGGGAAGCAAGGATAGAAGCAAAGGACAGGAAGGAGAAAAGCAAAAGTGGAAGTCAGAGAAATCAAGGGTGTAAATCAAACATGGCCGCAGTAAACAATAATTCTAAAAGGTCTAAGAGTGTTAAAAAAACAAGCCTGAAGGCTTTGTGTCTTAATGCGAGAAGCATTCGTAATGAGGTGGATGAATTAGCTGCGCAAATAGATGTGAACGGTTATGATATAATTGGGATTACGGAGACATGGCTCCAGGGTGACCAAGGCTGGGAATTCAACATCCAGGGGTATTCAATATTCAGGAAGGTCAGGCAAAAAGGAAAAGGAGGTGGGGTAGCATTGCTGGTTAAAGAGGAGATTAACACAATAGTAAGGAAGGATATTAGCTCTGATGATGTGGAATCTGTATGGGTAGAGCTGAGAAATACCAAGGGGCAGAAAAACATTAGTGGGAGTTGTATACAGACCCCCAAAGAGTAATGCTGAGGTTGGGGATGGCATTAAACGGGAAATTAGAGATGCGTGCAATAAGGGCGCAGCAGTTATCATGGGTGACTTTAATCTACATGTAGATTGGTCTAACCAATTTAGTAACAATACTGTGGAAGAGGAATTCCTAGAGTGTATACGGGATGGTTTCCTGGACTAATATGTCGAGGAACCAACCAGAGATCAGGCCATCTTAGACTGGGTATTATGTAATGAGAAAGGATTAATTAGCAATCTTGTTTTGCGAGGCCCCTTGGGTAGGAGTGATCATAATATGATAGAATTCTTCATTAAGATGGAGAGTGAAGTAGTTGATTCAGAGACTTGGGTACTGAATTTAAATAAAGGAAACTACGATGGTATGAGGCGCGAGTTGGCTAGGATGGATTGGGGAATGTTACTTAAAGGGTTGATGGTGAATGGACAATGCAAACATTTAAAGGTCGCATGGATGAACTACAGAATTTGTTCATCCCTGTTTGGCATAAAAATAAAACAAAAAAGGTGACTCAACATTGGCTAACAAGGGAAATTAGGGATAGCATAAGATCCAAGGAGAGGACATATAAATTGGCCAGAAAAAGCAGCAAACCTGAGGATTGGGAGCAGTTTAGGATTCAGCAAAGGAGGACAAAGGGATTAATTAAGAGGGGGAAAATAGAGTATGAGAGTAAGCTTGCAGAGAACATAAAAACTGACTGTAAAAGCGTCTCTAGATATGTGAAGAGAAAAAGATTGGTAAAGTCAAGCATAGGTCCCTTGCAGTCAGAATCAGGGGAATTTATAATGGGGAATAAAGACATGGCAGACCAATTAAATACATACTTTGGCTCTGCCTTCACAAAGGAGGACACAAATAAACTCCCAGAGATGTTCACAGAAATCGCAGAAACCCCACAGTGCAGATAGAGGCCATTTCGGCCCATCGAGCCTGCACCGACACATATTCCACCCGATCCCCGTAACCCCACGTATTTAATCCCCCTAACACTAAGGGTCAATTTATCATAGCCAATCAACCTAACCCGCACATCTTTGGACTGTGGGAGGAAACCGGAGCACCCGGAGGAAACCCACGCAAACACGGGGAGAATGTGCAAACTCCACACAGACAGTCGCCTGAGGCCGGATTCGAACCCGGGTCCCTGGCGCTGTGAGGCAACAGTGCTAACCACTATGCCACATAGGGTCTAATGAGAGGGAGGAACTGAATGAAATCAGTATTTGTAGGGAAATGGTGTTAGGGAAATTGACGGGATTTAAGGCCGATAAATCCCCAGGGCCTGATAATCTACATCCTAGGGTACTTAAGGAAGTGGCCCTAGAAATAGTAGATGCATTGCTGGTCACCTTCCAAAATTCTATAGACTCTGGAACAGTTCCCATGGATTGGAGGGTAGCTAATGTAACCCCACTATTTAAAAAAGGTGGTAGAGAAAAAATGGGGAATTATAGACCAGCAAGCCTGACATCGGTAGGGGGGAAAATGCTAGAGTCCATTATAAAAGATGTAATAGCAGAGCACTTGGAAAACAGTGACAGGATTGGACAAAGTCAACATGGATTTACAAAAGGTAAATCATGCTTGACTAATCTACTGGAATTTTTTGAGGATGTAACTGGTAGAATAGATAAGGGAGAAGCAGTTGATGTGGTGTATTTGGACTTTCAGAAGGTTTTCGATAAGGTCCCGCATAAGAGATTAGCGTGCAGAGTTAAAGCACACGGGATTGGGGGTAAGGTACTTTCTTGGATAGAGAACTGGTTGGCAGACAGGAAGCAAAGTTGGAATAAACGGGTCTTTTTCCGAGTGGTAGGCAGTGACTAGTGGGGTACCGCAGGGATCGGTGCTAGGACCCCAGTTATTCACAATATATATTAATGATCTAGACGAGGGAACTAGATGTAATATTTCCAAGTTTGCAGACGACACAAAGCTGGGTGGGCGTGTGTGCTGTGAGGAGGATGCAGAGAAACTCCAGTACGATTTGGACAGGTTGGGCGATTGGGCAGATGCATGGCAGATGCAGTATAATGTGGATAAATGCGAGGTTATCCACTTTGGTGGCAAAAACAGGAAGGCAGATTATTATCTGAAAAGCAATAGATTGGGAAAAGGGAAAGTGCAACGAGACCTGGGTGTCCTTGTGCACCAATCGCTGAAGGTAAGCATGCAGGTGCAGCAGGCGGTTAAGAAGGCAAATGGTATGTTGGCCTTCATAGCGAGAGGATTCGAGTACAGGAGCAAGGATGTCTTGCTGCAGTTGGACAGGGCCTTGCTGAGACCACACCTTGAGTATTGTGCGCAGTTTTGGTCGCCTTATCTGAGGAAGGATGTTCTTGCCATGGAGGGAGTGCAGCGAAGATTCACCAGACTGATACCTGGGATGGCAGGAATGACGTATGAAGAGAGATTGGGTCGATTGGGCTTGTATTCGCTGGAGTTTAGAAGAATGAGAGGGGATCTCATTGAAACTTATAAAATTCTAACAGGACTAGACAGACTAGATGCAGGAAGGCTGTTCCCAATGGCGGGGGAGTCCAGAACCAGGGGTCACAGTCTAAGGCTAAGGGGTAAGCCATTTAGGACTGAGATGAGGAGGAATTTCTTCACCCAGAGTGTGGTGAACCTGTGGAATTCTCTACTACAGAAGACAGTTGAGGCCAATTCACTAAATATATTCAAGAAGGAGTTAGATATATTTCTTAAGGCTAAGGGGATCAAGGGATATGGGGAGAAGGCAGGGACAGGGAACTGAATTTGGCTGATTAGCCATGATCGCATTGAATGACGGAGCAGGCTCGAGGGGCCGAATGGGCTACTCCTGCTCCTATCTTCTATGTTTCTATAACACTCTGGTAAATACCACAGTGTCATCTGGGACACTTGGGTAAATACCATAGTGCCTCATGGGCCACCTGGGTAAATACTATAGGGGGAAAAATTCAGTTGTGTGCGCCTCCCGTTAGCGCCTTAAGAGGGCGCCAATTGAGGCGCAAAGCAACTAGCGCCCGGGCGCGGCGATGTTTGTGCCGCTCGTGAAATTAACTAGACATTTTGCGGTGGCGCTAAACACTTCCGCCACGATCTCCTGCGCCGGCAGATTCTGACGTCATTCGAATGCGCAATGCCCCTTTAGTGCCCCGGGCCGGATATTGAGTGGCGGCCCTGGCCTTATCGCCTGCCACTAGCAACGACAGGATGAGGGGAGCGTTATGCTATCAGAAAGGGACTAGGGGAGAGCGATTGAAAGGCGACCGCCTCCTACCTTTTTTTGAGGGTGACATTTTTGCACCACGCAGTCAGAGCGAGAGAGACTTCTGGAGAGATTCAACGCTGTGTGAAGCAGTTTTGGGTACTGAGCAGCACTTTGCAGGTTTATTTTGATTTGCCCTTCCTTGTCTCGCCAGCACTCTGAGGTAGCGCCTCACTCCTCGGTGTTTGCACCTTAAGACAGGTGTGAAGCGCCTGATTTAGCGCTCCAATCACCACCAGGGGCGATTAAAAACCAAATTTGCTGTCGGAGGCGATAATTAGCGCCAGGCGCTAAACTTTGCGCAGGGTTGATAACGGCACCCCAATTGGGGCAATACTGAATTTTTCCCACATAGTGCCTTCTGGGACACTCGGGTAAATACCACAGTGCCTCGTGGCCACTTGGGTAAATACCATAGTATCATCTGGGATACTCGGGTAAATACCATAGTGCCTTCTGGGACACTCGGGTAAATACCATAGTGCCTCGTGGCCACTTGGGTAAATACCATAGTATCATCTGGGATACTCGGGTAAATACCATAGTGCCTTCTGGGACACTCGGGTAAATACCATAGAACCTCGTGGCCACTCGGGTAAATACCATAGTGCCTTCTGGGATACTTGGGTAAATACCATAGATCCTCGTGGCCACTCGGGTAAATACCATAGTGCGTTCTGGGACACTCGGGTAAATACCATAGTGCCTTCTGGGACACTCGGGTAAATACCATAGTGCCTTCTGGGACACTCGGGTAAATACCATAGTGCCTTCTGGGACACTCGGGTAAATACCATAGTGCCTCGTGGCCACTCTGGTAAATAACATAGAACCTCGTGGCCACTCGGGTAAATACCATAGTGCCTTCTGGGACACTCGGGTAAATACCATAGTGCCTTCTGGGATACTTGGGTAAATACCATAGTGCCTCGTGGCCACTCGGGTAAATACCATAGTGCCTCGTGGCCACTCGGGTAAATATCATAGTGCCTTCTGGGATACTTGGGTAAATACCATAGTGCCTTCTGGGATACTTGGGTAAATACCATAGAACCTCGTGGCCACTTGGGTAAATACCATAGTGCCTTCTGGGATACTTGGGTAAATACCATAGAACCTCGTGGCCACTCGGGTAAATACCATAGTGCCTTCTGGGACACTCGGGCAAATACCATAGTGCCTTCTGCGACACCTGGGTAAATACCATAGTGCCTTCTGGGACACTCGGGTAAATACCATAGTGCCTTCTGCGACACCTGGGTAAATACCATAGTGCCTTCTGGGACACTCGGGTAAATACCATAGTGCCTTCTGGGACACTCGGGTAAATACCATAGTGCCTTCTGGGATACTTGGGTAAATACCATAGAACCTCGTGGCCACTCGGGTAAATACCATAGTGTCATCTGGGATACTTGGGTAAATACCATAGTGCCTTCTGGGACACTCGGGTAAATACCATAGAACCTCGTGGCCACTCGGGTAAATACCATAGTATCATCTGGGATACTTGGGTAAATACCATAGTGCCTTCTGGGACACTCGGGTAAATACCATAGAACCTCGTGGCCACTCGGGTAAATACCATAGTGCCTTCTGGGACACTCGGGTAAATACCATAGAACCTCGTGGCCACTCGGGTAAATACCATAGTGCCTTCTGGGATACTTGGGTAAATACCACAGTGCCTCGTGGCCACTCGGGTAAATACCATAGTGTCATCTGGGACACTCGGGTAAATACCATAGAACCTCGTGGCCACTCGGGTAAATACCATAGTGTCAGCTGGGATACTTGGGTAAATACCATAGAACCTCGTGGCCACTCGGGTAAATACCATAGTGCCTTCTGGGACACTCTGGTAAATACCATAGAACCTCGTGGCCACTCGGGTAAATACCATAGAACCTCGTGGCCACTCGGGTAAATACCATAGTGCCTTCTGGGACACTCGGGTAAATACCATAGTGCCTTCTGGGACACTCGGGTAAATACCATAGTGCCTTCTGGGACACTCGGGTAAATACCATAGTGCCTTCTGGGATACTTGGGTAAATACCATAGTGCCTTCTGGGATACTTGGGTAAATACCATAGAACCTCGTGGCCACTCGGGTAAATACCATAGTGCCTTCTGGGACACTCAGGTATATACCATAGTGCCTTCTGGGATACTTGGGTAAATACCATAGTGCCTCGTGGCCACTCGGGTAAATACCATAGTGCCTCGTGGCCACTCGGGTAAATATCATAGTGCCTTCTGGGATACTTGGGTAAATACCATAGTGCCTTCTGGGATACTTGGGTAAATACCATAGAACCTCGTGGCCACTTGGGTAAATACCATAGTGCCTTCTGGGATACTTGGGTAAATACCATAGAACCTCGTGGCCACTCGGGTAAATACCATAGTGCCTTCTGGGACACTCGGGTAAATACCATAGTGCCTTCTGCGACACCTGGGTAAATACCATAGTGCCTTCTGGGACACTCGGGTAAATACCATAGTGCCTTCTGCGACACCTGGGTAAATACCATAGTGCCTTCTGGGACACTCGGGTAAATACCATAGTGCCTTCTGGGACACTCGGGTAAATACCATAGTGCCTTCTGGGACACTCGGGTAAATACCATAGTGCCTTCTGGGATACTCGGGTAAATACCAGAGAACCTCGTGGCCACTCGGGTAAATACCATAGTGCCTTCTGGGACACTCGGGTAAATACCATAGTGCCTTCTGGGACACTCGGGTAAATACCATAGAACCTCGTGGCCACTTGGGTAAATACCATAGCGTCATCTGGGATACTTGGGTAAATACCATAGTGCCTTCTGGGACACTCGGGTAAATACCATAGAAACTCGTGGCCACTCGGGAAAATACCATAGTGCCTTCTGGGACACTCGGGTAAATACCATAGTGCCTTCTGGGACACTCGGGTAAATACCATAGAACCTCGTGGCCACTTGGGTAAATACCATAGTGTCATCTGGGATACTTGGGTAAATACCATAGAACCTCGTGGCCACTCGGGTAAATACCATAGTGCCTTCTGGGACACTCGGGTAAATACCATAGTGCCTCGTGGCCACTCGGGTAAATACCATAGTATCATCTGGGACACTCGGGTAAATACCATAGAACCTCGTGGCCACTTGGGTAAATACCACAGTGCCTTCTGGGACACTCGGGTAAATACCATAGTGCCTTCTGGGACACTCGGGTAAATACCATAGTGCCTTCTGGGACACTCGGGTAAATACCATAGTGCCTTCTGGGACACTCGGGTAATTACCATAGTGCCTCGTGGCCACTCGGGTAAATACCATAGTGCCTTCTGGGACACTCGGGTAAATACCATAGTGCCTTCTGGGATACTCGGGTAAATACCATAGAACCTCGTGGCCACTCGGGTAAATACCATCGTGTCATCTGGGATACTTGGGTAAATACCATAGTGCCTCGTGGTCACTCGGGTAAATACCGTAGTGCCTCATGGCCACTCGGGTAAATACCATAGTGCCTTCTGGGATACTCTGGTAAATACCATAGTGCCTTCTGGGATACTCGGGTAAATACCATAGTGCCTTCTGGGACACTCGGGTAAATACCGTAGTGCCTTCTGGGACACTCTGGTAAATACCATAGTGCCTTCTGGGATACTCGGGTAAATACCATAGAACCTCGTGGCCACTCGGGTAAATACCATAGTGTCATCTGGGATACTCGGGTAAATATCATAGAACCTCGTGGCCACTCGGGTAAATACCATAGTGTCATCTGGGATACTTGGGTAAATACCATAGAACCTCGTGGCCACTCGGGTAAATACCATAATGCCTTCTGGGATACTTGGGTAAATACCATAGAACCTCGTGGCCACTCGGGTAAATACCATCGTGTCATCTGGGATACTTGGGTAAATACCATAGAACCTCGTGGCCACTCGGGTAAATACCATAGTGCCTTCTGGGACACTCTGGTAAATACCATAGTGCCTTCTGGGATACTCGGGTAAATACCATAGTGCCTCGTGGCCACTTGGGTAAATACCATAGTGCCTCATGGCCACTCGGGTAAATACCATAGTGCCTTGTGGCCACTCGGGTAAATACCATAGTGCCTTCTGGGACACTCGGGTAAATACCATAGTGTCATCTGGGATACTCGGGTAAATACCATAGTGCCTTCTGGGACACTCGGGTAAATACCATAGTGCCTTATGGGACACTCGGGTAAATACCATAGTGCCTTCTGGGATACTCGGGTAAATACCACAGTGCCTTCTGGGACACTCGGGTAAATACCGTAGTGCCTTCTGGGACACTCGGGTAAATACCATAGTGCCTTCTGGGACACTCGGGTAAATACCATAGTGCCTTCTGGGACACTCGGGTAAATACCGTAGTGCCTCCTGGCCACTCGGGTAAATACCATAGTGCCTCGTGGCCACTCGGGTAAATACCATAGTGCCTTCTGGGATACTTGGGTAAATACCATAGTGCCTTCTGGGACACTCGGGTAAATACCATAGTGCCTTCTGGGACACTCGGGTAAATACCATAGTGCCTTCTGGGATACTTGGGTAAATACCATAGTGCCTTCTGGGATACTTGGGTAAATACCATAGAACCTCGTGGCCACTCGGGTAAATACCATAGTGCCTTCTGGGACACTCAGGTATATACCATAGTGCCTTCTGGGATACTTGGGTAAATACCATAGTGCCTCGTGGCCACTCGGGTAAATACCATAGTGCCTCGTGGCCACTCGGGTAAATATCATAGTGCCTTCTGGGATACTTGGGTAAATACCATAGTGCCTTCTGGGATACTTGGGTAAATACCATAGAACCTCGTGGCCACTTGGGTAAATACCATAGTGCCTTCTGGGATACTTGGGTAAATACCATAGAACCTCGTGGCCACTCGGGTAAATACCATAGTGCCTTCTGGGACACTCGGGTAAATACCATAGTGCCTTCTGCGACACCTGGGTAAATACCATAGTGCCTTCTGGGACACTCGGGTAAATACCATAGTGCCTTCTGCGACACCTGGGTAAATACCATAGTGCCTTCTGGGACACTCGGGTAAATACCATAGTGCCTTCTGGGACACTCGGGTAAATACCATAGTGCCTTCTGGGACACTCGGGTAAATACCATAGTGCCTTCTGGGATACTCGGGTAAATACCAGAGAACCTCGTGGCCACTCGGGTAAATACCATAGTGCCTTCTGGGACACTCGGGTAAATACCATAGTGCCTTCTGGGACACTCGGGTAAATACCATAGAACCTCGTGGCCACTTGGGTAAATACCATAGCGTCATCTGGGATACTTGGGTAAATACCATAGTGCCTTCTGGGACACTCGGGTAAATACCATAGAAACTCGTGGCCACTCGGGAAAATACCATAGTGCCTTCTGGGACACTCGGGTAAATACCATAGTGCCTTCTGGGACACTCGGGTAAATACCATAGAACCTCGTGGCCACTTGGGTAAATACCATAGTGTCATCTGGGATACTTGGGTAAATACCATAGAACCTCGTGGCCACTCGGGTAAATACCATAGTGCCTTCTGGGACACTCGGGTAAATACCATAGTGCCTCGTGGCCACTCGGGTAAATACCATAGTATCATCTGGGACACTCGGGTAAATACCATAGAACCTCGTGGCCACTTGGGTAAATACCACAGTGCCTTCTGGGACACTCGGGTAAATACCATAGTGCCTTCTGGGACACTCGGGTAAATACCATAGTGCCTTCTGGGACACTCGGGTAAATACCATAGTGCCTTCTGGGACACTCGGGTAATTACCATAGTGCCTCGTGGCCACTCGGGTAAATACCATAGTGCCTTCTGGGACACTCTGGTAAATACCATAGTGCCTTCTGGGATACTTGGGTAAATACCATAGTGCCTCGTGGCCACTCGGGTAAATACCATAGTATCATCTGGGACACTCGGGTAAATACCATAGTGCCTTCTGGGATACTCGGGTAAATACCATAGAACCTCGTGGCCACTCGGGTAAATACCATCGTGTCATCTGGGATACTTGGGTAAATACCATAGTGCCTCGTGGTCACTCGGGTAAATACCGTAGTGCCTCATGGCCACTCGGGTAAATACCATAGTGCCTTCTGGGATACTCTGGTAAATACCATAGTGCCTTCTGGGATACTCGGGTAAATACCATAGTGCCTTCTGGGACACTCGGGTAAATACCGTAGTGCCTTCTGGGACACTCTGGTAAATACCATAGTGCCTTCTGGGATACTCGGGTAAATACCATAGAACCTCGTGGCCACTCGGGTAAATACCATAGTGTCATCTGGGATACTCGGGTAAATATCATAGAACCTCGTGGCCACTCGGGTAAATACCATAATGCCTTCTGGGATACTTGGGTAAATACCATAGAACCTCGTGGCCACTCGGGTAAATACCATCGTGTCATCTGGGATACTTGGGTAAATACCATAGAACCTCGTGGCCACTCGGGTAAATACCATAGTGCCTTCTGGGACACTCTGGTAAATACCATAGTGCCTTCTGGGATACTCGGGTAAATACCATAGTGCCTCGTGGCCACTTGGGTAAATACCATAGTGCCTCATGGCCAGTCGGGTAAATACCATAGTGCCTTGTGGCCACTCGGGTAAATACCATAGTGCCTTCTGGGACACTCGGGTAAATACCATAGTGTCATCTGGGATACTCGGGTAAATACCATAGTGCCTTCTGGGACACTCGGGTAAATACCATAGTGCCTTATGGGACACTCGGGTAAATACCATAGTGCCTTCTGGGATACTCGGGTAAATACCACAGTGCCTTCTGGGACACTCGGGTAAATACCGTAGTGCCTTCTGGGACACTCGGGTAAATACCATAGTGCCTTCTGGGACACTCGGGTAAATACCATAGTGCCTTCTGGGACACTCGGGTAAATACCGTAGTGCCTCCTGGCCACTCGGGTAAATACCATAGTGCCTCGTGGCCACTCGGGTAAATACCATAGTGCCTTCTGGGATACTTGGGTAAATACCATAGTGCCTTCTGGGATACTCGGGTAAATACCATAGTGCCTTCTGGGACACTCGGGTAAATACCGTAGTGCCTTCTGGGACACTCGGGTAAATACCATAGTGCCTTCTGGGACACTCGGGTAAATACCATAGTGCCTTCTGGGACACTCGGGTAAATACCATAGTGCCTCGTGGCCACTCGGGTAAATACCATAGTGCCTTCTGGGACACTCGGGTAAATACCATAGTGCCTTCTGGGACACTCGGGTAAATACCATAGTGCCTTCTGGGCCACTCGGGTAAATACCATAGTGTCATCTGGGATACTCGGGTAAATACCATAGTGTCATCTGGGATACTCCGGTAAATACCATAGTGCCTTCTGGGATACTCAGGTAAATACCATAGTGTCATCTGGGACACTCGGGTAAATACCATAGTGCCTCGTGGCCACTCGGGTAAATACCATAGTGTCATCTGGGATACTCGGGTAAATACCATAGAACCTCGTGGCCACTCGGGTAAATACCATAGTGCCTTCTGGGACACTCGGGTAAATACCATAGAACCTCGTGGCCACTCGGGTAAATACCATAGTGTCATCTGGGATACTTGGGTAAATACCATAGAACCTCGTGGCCACTCGGGTAAATACCATAGTGCCTTCTGGGACACTCGGGTAAATACCATAGTTCCTCGTGGCCACTTGGGTAAATACCATAGTGCCTTCTGGGACACTCGGGTAAATACCATAGTGCCTTCTGGGACACTCGGGTAAATACCATAGTGCCTTCTGGGACACTCGGGTAAATACCATCGTGCCTCGTGGCCACTTGGGTAAATACCATAGTGTCATCTGGGACACTCGGGTAAATACCATAGTGCCTCGTGGCCACTCGGGTAAATACCATAGTGCCTTCTGGGATACTTGGGTAAATACCATAGTGCCTTCTGGGATACTCGGGTAAATACCATAGTGCCTTCTGGGACACTCGGGTAAATACCGTAGTGCCTTCTGGGACACTCGGGTAAATACCATAGTGCCTTCTGGGACACTCGGGTAAATACCATAGTGCCTTCTGGGACACTCGGGTAAATACCATAGTGCCTTCTGGGATACTTGGGTAAATACCATAGTGCCTTCTGGGACACTCGGGTAAATACCATAGTGCCTCGTGGCCACTCGGGTAAATACCATAGTGTCATCTGGGACACTCGGGTAAATACCATAGTACCTCGTGGCCACTTGGGTAAATACCATAGTGCCTTCTGGGACACTCGGGTAAATACCATAGTGCCTTCTGGGACACTCGGGTAAATACCATAGTGCCTTCTGGGACACTCGGGTAAATACCATAGTGCCTTCTGGGACACTCGGGTAAATACCATAGTGCCTCGTGGCCACTCGGGTAAATACCATAGTATCATCTGGGACACTCGGGTAAATACCATAGAACCTCGTGGCCACTTGGGTAAATACCACAGTGCCTTCTGGGACACTCGGGTAAATACCATAGTGCCTTCTGGGACACTCGGGTAAATACCATAGTGCCTTCTGGGACACTCGGGTAAATACCATAGTGCCTTCTGGGACACTCGGGTAAATACCATAGTGCCTTCTGGGACACTCGGGTAAATACCATAGTGCCTCGTGGCCACTTGGGTAAATACCATAGTGCCTTCTGGGACACTCTGGTAAATACCATAGTGCCTTCTGGGATACTTGGGTAAATACCATAGTGCCTCGTGGCCACTCGGGTAAATACCATAGTATCATCTGGGACACTCGGGTAAATACCATAGTGCCTTCTGGGACACTCGGGTAAATACCATAGAACCTCGTGGCCACTTGGGTAAATACCACAGTGCCTTCTGGGACACTCGGGTAAATACCATAGTGCCTTCTGGGACACTCGGGTAAATACCATAGTGCCTTCTGGGACACTCGGGTAAATACCATAGTGCCTTCTGGGACACTCGGGTAAATACCATAGTGCCTTCTGGGACACTCGGGTAAATACCATAGTGCCTCGTGGCCACTTGGGTAAATACCATAGTGCCTTCTGGGACACTCTGGTAAATACCATAGTGCCTTCTGGGATACTTGGGTAAATACCATAGTGCCTCGTGGCCACTCGGGTAAATACCATAGTATCATCTGGGACACTCGGGTAAATACCATAGTGCCTTCTGGGATACTCGGGTAAATACCATAGAACCTCGTGGCCACTCGGGTAAATACCATAGTGTCATCTGGGATACTTGGGTAAATACCATAGTGCCTCGTGGTCACTCGGGTAAATACCGTAGTGCCTCATGGCCACTCGGGTAAATACCATAGTGCCTTCTGGGATACTCTGGTAAATACCATAGTGCCTTCTGGGATACTCGGGTAAATACCATAGTGCCTTCTGGGACACTCGGGTAAATACCGTAGTGCCTTCTGGGACACTCTGGTAAATACCATAGTGCCTTCTGGGACACTCTGGTAAATACCATAGTGCCTTCTGGGATACTCGGGTAAATACCATAGTGCCTTCTGGGATACTCGGGTAAATACCGTAGTGCCTCGTGGTCACTCGGGTAAATACCGTAGTGCCTCATGGCCACTCGGATAAATACCATAGTGCCTTCTGGGATACTCGGGTAAATACCGTAGTGCCTCGTAGTCACTCGGGTAAATACCGTAGTGCCTCATGGCCACTCGGATAAATACCATAGTGCCTTCTGGGATACTCGGGTAAATACCATAGTGCCTTCTGGGATACTCGGGTAAATACCGTAGTGCCTCGTGGTCACTCGGGTAAATACCGTAGTGCCTCATGGCCACTCGGGTAAATACCATAGTGCCTCATGGCCACTCGGGTAAATACCATAGTGCCTCATGGCCACTCGGGTACGCGCTATGGTGCTTCATGGGTCAGATTTCAAGCTTGAATCTTAAATTTGCAGATTTCTTGAGTTACGGGTACCAATGGAAGTTGGTGTTCTGACTTTGGTTTTATCTGCCAATGCAGCAACAGTGCTAAGAACAGCCCTTTTGCTAAACTGCAGATCCATGAAATTTACACACAATAAACCAGTGAGTAAGAAGTAGAACAACAACAGCTTGCATTATAGAGCGTCTTTAACGTAGAAGAATGTCTCAAACAGCTTTGCAGAAGCATAATCAAAAAATGAAGGTCAAACCAAACAACAACTTGTTTTTATATAGCGCCTTTAGCGTAGTAAAACGTCCCAAGACGCTGCACAGGAGTATTTTAAGACAAAAAAATTTGACACCGATCCACATAAGGATAAATTAGGGCAGGTGACCAAAAGCTTGGTCAAAGAGGTAAGTGTTAAGGAGCGTCTTAAAGGAGGAAAGAGGTAGTGAGGCGGACAGGTTTAGGAAGGGAATTCCAGAGTTTAGGGCCTGGGCAACAGAAGTCACGACCACCAAAAGTTGAGCGATTATAATTGGGGGTGGGGGGGGGAGAGCGAAAACAATGGCTTCGGTTTTCCCAATATTTAATTGGAGAACATTTTTGCTCATCCAGAACTGTATGTTGGACAAGCAGTCTGACAATTTAGACATCGTGGAGGGGTCGAGAGAAGAAGTAGTGAGGTAGAGGAGATAATGGGAGGGGTGGTCAAAGAGGAGGGTTTTATGGAGGGTCTAACCACCTCTCTGTGCCATTCAGTAGCATGACCATCATCGTGACCCGCAGCATTGACATCCTGGGGGGTCACCATTGACCAGAAACTCAATTGGACCAGTCACGTAAATGGCGTGGCTTCAAGAGCAGGTCATAGGCTGGGTATTCCGCGGTGAGTGGCTTACATCCTGACTTCCCAAAACCTCTCCACCACCGACGAGTCAGAATGTGATGGAATACTCTTCACTTGCCTGAATGGATGCAGCTGCAACAACATTCAAGAAGCTCAACACCATCCAGGATGTAGCAGTCTGCTTGATCAGCGCTTCAATCACTAGCCTAAACATTCACTCCCTCCGCCACCAGCGCACCATGGCTGTAGTGTGGACGATCTATAAGATGCACTGCAGCAACTTGCCAAGGCTTCTTTGGCAGCATCTCCCAAACCTGCGACCTCTACCACCTAGAAGGGCAAGGGCAGCAGGTGTATGGGAACATTATCATTTCCAAGTTCCCCTCAAAGTCACACACCATCCTGATTTGGACATATGTTGCCATTCCTTCATTGTCGCTGGGTCAAAATCCTGGATCTCCCTACCTCACAGCTCTGGGAGCACCTTCACCACTTTCTTTCTTTTACCACACAGACTGCAGCAAGAAAGAAGAAAGAACTTGCATTTCTATAGTGTCTTTCACAACCTTCACACATCCCAAAGCGCTTTACTGACAATTAAATACTTTTTGAAGTGTAGTCACTGTTGTAGTGTAGGAAATGAAAGCATACCACCTTCTCAAGGGTAACTAGGGATGGGTAATAAATGCTGGTCTTGCCAGCAACGCCCTACAACCAATAAATTATTTTTAAAATGAGGATGGAAGCTCCGCTCAGGGTTGAATAGAACAACGATGTTGTGAACCGTTTGGTTCTGTCTGAGAAAATGTTCAGGGAAGTGGATGGAATTGGTGATGAGGGTACGTAGTTTGTGGCAGGAACTGAATATAATGGCTACGGTCTTCCCATTGCTTAGCTGACCACAAGTTGAACTGACTCGCCTAGGCTTTGAGAAATAGAAACTGAGGTCAGTGAATATTGCTGAAGTCCGTGAAAGCTGACGAATATTACTGATGTGAAGGCTGAACTGAAAAGCTCAGTAAAATGTTCTTCTGTCTGTATGGGATAAGGCCATGATTACTTTCCACTTTTGGGGGAAGTTAATTTTTTAAAAATTCGTTTACGGGATGTGGGCGTTGCTGGCTAGGCCAGCATTTATTACCCATCCCTAATTGCTCTCGAGATGGTGCTGGTGAGCCGCCTTCTTGAACCGCTGCAGTCCATAGTGCTGACTTTTTCCATAGCGGTTGTGTACAACTGAGTGGCTTGCGAGGCCATTTCAGAATATTCCTCAGTGAATATTGGCATGTGACTAAACACTGTTAGTAACATGACAGGGAAAAAGATTCACCCCATGAAGTGCATCATATACTACCTGGAGATTGCTGGCTGCATTTAACTAAGCAATGTTTAGTTGTGAATGATGGAATCCATTTAGTACTTTTGAGAGTGAATCAATTCATTTGAAAAATGAACTGATTGTGTTTAAAGTAACAGTGAGAGGATTTAGCAATCAGAATCTATTTGATTAATCTCTAATTTTACCTTCCTTTCCTATTACTCAATCTGTTTAATAATATTTGATACTTTAGTAGTGCAGCTATGCTCCCTGTAATCTCTGCATACAGTATGTGCATTTTATACAAGATGAAACCTCTCATTTATTCATTGCCTGCAAATATTAACCTTGATATCTAAATGGAGAGTTGCACACACTGCGCAATTCAGGAGGCTGCAGTCTTGAATAAACCAAAGATGCTGGGAGAAATGGCTTGCACTGGTTTGACATAATATGTGAATGTGATGTGGCACAATCCTGAATTGCTCTTCTGATCAGAAATTAATATTTTGAATTAGGATGGACTGTCTGTAAATACAGATGTGTTCTGTAGGTTATTCTGCACTTAATACTGGACTGAAGAATTCACTTCAAATGAAAAGGTTAAAAAGGTTGAGCAGGCTGGGCTTATACTCATTGGAGTTTAGAAGAATGAGAGGTGATCTTATTGAAACATAAGATTCTGAAGGGGCTTGACAGGGTAGATGCAGGGAGGATGTTTCCCCTCGTGGGGGAATCTAGAACTAGGGGGTACAGTTTCAGGATAAGGGGTCGCCCATTTAAGACGGAGATGAGGAGGAATTTCTTCTCTCGTGGTCGTGAAACTTTGGAATTCTCTACCCCAGAGAGCTGTGGAGGCGGAGTCAGTGAATATATTCAAGGCGGAGATTGTCATATGTTTGAGGCGGAGTCAGTGAATATATTCAAGGCGGAGATTGTCATATGTTTGAGGCGGAGTCAGTGAATATATTCAAGGCGGAGATTGTCATATGTTCGAGGCGGAGTCAGTGAATATATTCAAGGCGGAGATTGTCATATGTTTGAGGCGGAGTCAGTGAATATATTCAAGGCGGAGATTGTCATATGTTTGAGCTACAGGGGGGTCAAGGGTTATGAGGAGCGGGCGGAAAAGTGGTGTTGAGGCCAAGATCAGATCAGCCATGATCTTATTGAATGGCGGGGCAAGCTTGAGGGGCCGAATGGCCTATTCCTGCTCCTATTTCTTATGTTCTTAATCACAATAATATCCTGAGTGCAACTATTAATAAAATTAATAGAATTATTGACTGCATGACCACTGACCATAATTGTATGAATTTATTCACATATCTGTAATGCATTTATTTTTATATGTTGCTCTTCTGCCACTGGCACCATTTCCAGCTGGGGTGTGGAATGTTCCCTATCCTAAGCTTCAGTCCATTACCAGAGGTCACTGGATCTACCTGGCCCCGTTTATTTCTCTCTTCCATCCCTGTGTGGCACCAACTGCCTTCTGCATGATATTTCCTCAAAGGCTTGGATAAGATTGTGAGCTCAGTGTGGGAAATGGAGGTGCACAGTGATAGAGACTCCTCCCTGATGCCAGGATAAGATGGGGAGCTCACGAGGTGTAAGATCCATGCTCGGTCACTCGGTATTAGAGTATGTTACAGCACCATGCTGTTTGTCTTTCCACTATATTTAAAATCATTTCTGAAGCTGCCTATATTCCTGAACCCCCTGTATATCTCATCTGTTGAATCATTTGTGTGTATAACAACTGCTGGTCCTTTAGGGCCAATCAATGGGTGGTTGTGACACTTACCTTGGAAGTGACCCTGACGTGAATCTTGCCACCAGTCCAATTAAGTAGCGATAGATTAGCCAAACACTTTTTAAAAAAAAAAAGGAAACTCCCGACTTGACTCAAAATTTACACTGTAACATCTTAGCAGTTGTAGCATAAATGCAGCTTCAGTTTACTCTCTATCCAGGTTTTTGGGACTTTAATTTAAATATCAGTAAATTGCATGCTCTGATTACAATGGGAGCCTTTCTTTGATGTAAGTGGCTGGTTAGTACAGTTATAGTCTAATGTGTAGTCTGTCAGAATATTTGTTAAAACTGGTTTCTTTTTTAAGTTGCATTTAGTTTTGTGGGATTGAGAAAATTATTTTCGGATGTTCTGACTCATATATTGAATATTTTCCTCTGTGACATCGGGCAAGATAGCAGCAGAGAATGAAGGGTAAGTTGGGCAGTGAGGCCGAGCACTGCCTCAATGCCCAACCTCGGTGTACATCCTCTGCTCCTGCCAGGACTGTCCAGGCTGGCTCCACCTCCCCGGCCACCTCCTCCCCAGCCTGCTCATCCTCACCGGCTGGCTCCTCCCCAGCTGGCTCCTCCCCGGCCTGCACCTCCCCAGACTGGCTCCTCCCCAGCCTGCTGCTTACCTTCCTTTGTGTGCTGCCTAAACACCAACATAGACCAGTTGGGCCGAATGGCCTGTTCTGTGCTGTAAATACAATGTAATGTAGGCCTTGGTCTGTGCCGAGGCCTACAAGGAAGTTCCTATACTGATCTTTGGAGTATTTATGCCCCTTTAATTACACAACTATTTCTTCTGGTGCTGCAGCATCGCTGGGATTTTGCAGCTGGGCATTGGTGGGCACCCTCTTGGCACCATCAGAGAGGCAGGCGTAAGTCTCACCTCACTGGAACTCCGCCAAGAGAATCCAGCCCACAGTTTCATTTAAAACAGAAATTTCAATAGTGCTCTCATCATTGCAGAATTTATTTCCACTTTGTGTTTAAAGCAGTGGTACTTGGTTTCTATATGTATTGCTTATTTTGTTGCTTTTATATAGTCCATTTGTATTAGGTGCAGAAGCATTTGCTTTTCTCCTAAATATGAAAAATAAAAACCAAAAGCTCCACTGGCATGAATGAATAATATATGGGACTGAAGTTGTTTTTGCTTTTTTTGGGTACAGCCAAACTATAACGGGCAGCTTAATGGAGCGAGCTGCTTGTGAGTGGCAGTTTTAAAAGCCAATCGGTGGTACTGCACAGTGATTACCCAGGCTTCTCCTGCAACTGAAATGCTGAGGTAGCAGGTTGCTCCTCCTGAGAGCCTGTGCAGAGAGAGAGTAGCTGCATCCCTACCCTTTACCTGGCAAATACATCAGCTCATCAGCCTGAGTGGATCTCTGCATTCTAGCAGTCTCCTGCAATACTTGGCCACAAGCAGGGAGGCACAGCTCACTGCGAGCAAATACCAATGACAAAGCTGCAGTAAATGGAGCTGCAGGAACCCATCCAAAGGCTGCTGGGATGTTAAGCACATTATTGCTGACGACTCTCTGTTCTTTTTTCCTTTATAGAGAGATGCAGACACATTACCTTGTCTCCAAAGATTCTTCCTCAGCTTTAACAACATATCCAGGTAAGAGCTACATCCTTTTTTTAGTAACCAGAAGAACTGGCAGCTCTCAAAGGCCTAAGTGCTCACTTTGCTGAAGTACAGAATCCTTGCTTATTATTAGTTGCAGAATATTTATGCAAACCTTTTTGCATTTCACCTTTCTTGAATCATTTCTAGAATTAAGAAATATTACAGTTCCTACATTAACTTGAGACAATATTGATTTTTTTCTATTTGCTTGACTTTATTTCGGATCATTACTGACTTGCGTACTAAGCAGCAATTTTAATTGCTTGGTAAATTTAAGCCCGGGCTTGATCACTGCAGCCATTTATCAGTGGCTCAGAGTAGGGCATTTATAGACTAGGTATTGTGCAGCAACAGACTGAACAGCAACAGAAAAATGCTGCATATGTTGTTACATAAATGCATTTTATAGTACACACAGGTTTGAGAATTATTTACTATCAATATTAAAACTTACTGCCTTTGCACAGTTTGTGTTTATTTATTATGAGATGCTCATTGACTGTTGGAAGGATTTCATCCATTTTTGTAACTCTCAGGATGTGGCTAATAAACGTACAGAATTTATTACTAATCACCACTGTTTGAGTGTGGATGTGAGTACATTATAAAGCAGCGAACTATTAACAAGAGCATCTTTATAAGAAAGAAAATTCTTCTTTTCACCTGAATGTTCTCATAAACCAAATCAAGTTTTAAATGTGTGCATTGATATTAATTTGCAATAACATGGCATCTTTATTTATTGCTTATGTCTCATTTGAATGTCACTGATTCAACCAGAAATAAATTTGTCCATTTAAGGGACTGTTTGGATTGTTGTCTTGTACTTTATAACTGAACCTGGACAGCCATCTTTCTGATCTGTCATCAACATTTTTAACAATTCCATTATCTTACTGAGAAACCTCAGGAAAGGGCCAGGGCCATAGTGCATGATATCACTAAGATTCAGGAGAGTGGGAAAGAAATTGAAGTTCATCAGGAAATTGCAATTAGATGACACCAAGCTTTGGTGTTAAAAAAGCTGTTGATTGTAGGAGGAAGGAGAGACTGAGGAAGGTGAGGAATTCTACAGTTCTGGTCCTTGGAAGAGAATGAGGTAGAGTACACGACAGCCCAGTGAGCCTTCATTTCAACATATTTAGAGTGCAAGGAGGTGGAAAATCATGAAGGATGGAATATTTGGAGCTGAGGAGAAAAAGTGAGGAAGTGCACTGACTGTAGTAGTATTGATAAAATTGATAAAGGTAGTGACAGGAGAGAGATGCTAAGAGGAAGTGAGTGGATAGGTGTTGCATGCGCTGAGGTTGTACAAGAAGGTGCCAGGAAAAGGGCAGCTGGAAGTGGGGGGATGGTGAAAGTATAGATTAGGGTATGCTGGACAAAATGTCCCCTTCAGAAAGTAAAGAGGAGAGGGTAGTGGAAGATATGCTTGGTGGTAGGATCATGTTGTATGGCACAAGTGGCAGATGATGATCTGGTAAAGCAGAGGCTGGTGGGTAGAAGATGAGAACATAAGAATTAGGGGCAGGAGTAGACCATTCAGCCCCTCAAACCTGCTCCGCCATTCAATAAGATCATAGTTGATCTTCGGCCTCAATTCCACTTTCCTACCTGATCTCCATATCCCTAGATTCCCCATGAGTCCAAAAATCTATTGATTTCAGCCTTGAATATACTCAAAGACTCAGCATCCACAGCCCTCTGGGGCAGAGAATTCCAAAGATTCACAACCCTCTGAGTGAAGAAATTCTTCCTCATCTCAGTCTTAAATGACCAACCCCTTATCCTGAGACTATGCCCCCTAGTTCTAGACTTCCAGTCAGGGGAAACAACCTCTCAGCATCTACCCTGTCAATCCCCCTCAGAATCTTATATGTTTCAATGAGATTACCTCTTATTCTTCTGAACTCCAGAGTAGCAGCCCAATCTAGTCAATCTCTCCTCGTAGGACATCCCTCTCATCCCAGGAATCAATCTAGTGAACCATCGTTGCACTGCCTCGAAGGCAAGTATATCCTTCCTCAGATAAGGAGACCAAATCTGTGCACAGTACTCCAGGTGTGGCCTCACCAAAGCCCTGTACAATGGTAGCAAGACTTCTGTACTCCAACCCCCTTGCAATAAAGGCCAACATGCTACTTGCCTTCCTACCGAATGGTAGCACAGTGGTTATATTACTGGGCTAGTAATCCAGAGGCCTGGACGAATAATCTGGAGACGTGAGTTCAAATCACGGCAGCTGTGCAATTTAAATTCAGTAAATTAAATAAATCTGGAACAAAAAGCTAGTATCAGTAATGGTTACCATGAAACTACCGGAGTGTCGTAAAAACCCATCTGGTTCACTAATGTCCTTTAGGGAAGGAAATCTGCTGTCATTACCTGCTCTGGCCTATATGTAACTCCAGACCCACATCAATGTGGTTGATTCTTAACTGCCCTCTGAAATGGCCTCGCAAGCCGCTCAGTTGTAACAAACCACTAGAAGAAACAATAATAAGAATAAAACCAGACAGATCACCTGGCATCAACCTAGGCACTGGCTTTAGACACAACAGCGGCACGCCCAGCCCAGTCGACCCTGCAAATTACTCCTCACTAACATCTGGGGACTTGTGCCAAAATTGGGAGAGCTGTCCCACCGACTAGTCAAGCAACAGCCTGACATAGTCATACTCACAGAATCATACCTTTCAGCCAATGTCCCAGACTCCTCCATCACTATCCCTGGGTATGTCCTGTCCCACCGGCAGGACAGACCCATCAGAGGTGGCAGCACAGTGGTGTACAGTCGGGAGGGAGTGGCATGGCATCAGGTCAAGCTTGGGCAAGGAAACCACCTGCTGATTACCACCTACCTCCCTGCCTCAACTAATGAATCAGTACTTCTCCATATTGAACACCACTTGGAAGAAGCACTGAGAGTAGCAAGGGCACAGAATGTACTCTGGGTGAGGGACTTCAATGTCCATCAGCAAGAGTGGCTCAGTAGCACCACTACTGACCGAGCTGGCCGAGTCCTGAAGGACATAGCTGCCAGACTGGGCCTGTGACAGGTGGTAAGAGAACCAACACGAGGGAAAAACCTACTTGACCTCGTCCTCACCAATCTACCTGTCGCAGATGCATCTGTCCATGACACCATTGGTAGGAGTGAACACCACACAGTCATTGTGGAGACGAAGTCCCGTCTTCACACTGAGGACACCCTCCATCGTGTTGTGTGGCACTACCACCGTGCTAAACGGGATAGATTCAGAACAGACCTAGTAGCTCAAAACTGAGCATCCATGAGGCATTGTGAGCCATCAGCAGCAGCAGAATTGTATTCCACCACAATCTGTAACCTCATGGGCCTGGCATATTCCTTACTCTACCATTACCATCAAGCCAGATGACCAACCCTGGTTCAATGAGGTGTGTAGAAGAGCATGCCAGGAGCAGCACCAGGCGTATTTCCAGAAGGCATTTGATAAGGTGCCACATAAAAGATTACTGCACAAGATAAGAGCTCATGGGGTTGGTGGTAATATATCAGCATTGGTAGAGGATTGGCTAACCAACAGGAAACAGAGAGTCGGGATAAATGGGTAATTTTCAGGTTGGCAAACTGTAACTAGTGGGGTGCCACAGGGATCAGTGTTGGGGCCTCAGCTGTTTACAATTTATATTAATGACTTGGATGAAGGGACCGAGTGTAATGTAGCCAAATTTACTGATGATACAAAGATAGGTGGGAGAGCAAGTTGTGAAGAGGACACAAATCTATATTCGCTAGAATTTAGAAGAATGAGAGGGGATCTCATTGAAACTTATAAAATTCCATCAGGACTAGACAGACTAGATGCAGGAAGGATGTTCCCGATGGCGGGGAGTCCAGAAGCAGGGGTCACAGTCTAAGGATAAGGGGTAGGCCATTTAGGACAGAGATGAGGAGGAATTTCTTCACCCAGAGAGTGGTGAACCTGTGGAATTCTCTACCACAGAAGGCAGTAGAGGCCAATTCATTAAATATGTTCAAGAAGGAGTTAGATATATCTTCTATGTTTCTATGTAATCTGCAAAGGGATATAGATAGGTTAAGTGAGTGGGCAAAAATTTGGCAGATTGAGTATAATGTGGGAAAATGTGAGGTTATCCACTTTGGTAGGAAAAATAAAAAAGCAAATTATTATTTAAATGGGGAGAGACTACAAAATGCTGCAGCACAGAAGGATCTGGGGGTCCTTGTACATGAAACATATAGAACCATAGAAAAATAGGAGCAGGAGTAGGCCAGTCGGCCCTTCGAGCCTGCTCCGCCATACAATATGATCATGGCAGATCCTCTATCTCAATACCATATTCCCGCGCTCTCCCCATACCCCTTGATGCCTTTTGTGTCTAGAAATCTATCCTCCTTAAATATATTCAGTGATTTGGCCTCCACAGCCTTCTGTGGTAAAGAATTCCACAGGTTCACCGCCCTCTGAGTGAAGAAATTTCTCCTCATCTCAGCCCTAAATGTCCTACCCCGTACCCTGAGTCTGTGACCCATCGTTCTAGACCCCCCAGCCAGGGGAAACATCCTCCCTGCATCCAGTCTGTCTAGTCCTGTCGGAATTTTATATGTTTCAATGAGATCCCCTCTCATTCTTCTAAACTCTAGTGAATACAGGCCTAGTCGACCCAATCTCTCCTCATACGACAATCCCCCCATCCCAGGAATCAGTCTGGTGAACCTTCGCTGCACTCCCTCTATGGCAAGTATATCCTTTCTTGGGTAAGGAGACCAAAACTGCACACACTACTCCAGGTGTGGTCTGACCAAGGCCCTGTATAACTGTAGTCAGACATCCTTGCTCCTGTACTCAAATCCTCTTGCAATGAAGGCCAACATACTATTTGCCTTCCCAACTGCTTGCTGCACCTGCATGTTTGCTTTCAGTGACTGGTGTACAAGGACACCCAGGTCCCTCTGTACATCAACATTTTCCAATCTATCACCATTTAACTAATACTCTGTCTTTGTTTTTCCTACTGAAGTGGATAACTTCACATTTATCCACGTTATACTGCATCTGCCATGTATTTGCCCACTCACTCATCTTGTCTAAATCGCCTTGAAGCCTCTCTGCATCCTCCTTACAACTCACAATCCCACCTAGTTTCGTGTCGTCAGCAAACTTGGAAATATTACATTTGGTTCCCTCATCCAAATCATTGATATATATTGTGAATAGCTAGGGCCCAAGCATTGATCCCTGTGGTACCCCACTAGTCACCACCTGCCACCTCAAAAAAGACCCATTTATTCCTACTCTCTGTTTCCTGTCTGTTAACCAATTTTCAATTCATGCCAGTACATTACTCCCAGTCCCATGTGCTTTAACTTTGCACACTAACCTCTTATGTGGGACTTTTTCAAAGGCCTTCTGAAATTCCAAATACACCACATCCACTGGTTCTCCCTTATCTATTCTACCAGTTACATCCTCAAAAAACTCCAGTAGGTTTGTCAAACACGATTTCCCTTTCATAAATCTGTGTTGACTTTGTCTAATCCCATTGATATTTTCTAAGTGTCCTGTTATCACATCCTTTATAATAGACTCTAGCATTTTCCCTACTACTGATGTTAGACTAACTGGTCTGTAGTTCCCTGTTTTCTCTACTTCCTTTTTTAAATAGTGGGGTTACATTTGCCACCCTCCAATCTGCAGAAACTGTTCCATAATCTATAGAATTTTGGAAGATGACAACCAATGCATCCACTATTTCCATGGCTACGTCTTTTAGTACCTCTTTTAGAAACACAAAAAGTTAGCATGCAGGTTCAGCAAGTAATTAGGAAGGCAAATGGAATATTGGCCTTTATTGCAAGGGAGATGGAGTATAAAAGTAGGGAAATCTTGCTACAACTGTACAGGGCGTTGGTGAGACCACACCTGGAGTACTGCGTACAGTTTTGGTCTCCTTATTTAAGGAGGGTTATACTTGCATTGGAGGCAATTCATAGAAGGTTCACTAGGTTGATTCCTGAGATGAAGGGGTTGTCTTATGAAGAAGAAAGGTTGAGCAGGTTGCGCCTATACTCATTGGAGTTCAGAAGAATGAGAGGTGAACTTATTGAAACATACAAGATTCTGATGGGGCTTCACAGGATAAATGCAGAGAGGATGTTTCCCCTCGTGGGGGAATCTAGAACTAGGGGGCATAGTTTCAGAATAAGGGGTCGCCCATTTAAATCGGAAATGAGGAGGAATTTCTTCTCTGAGGGTCGTGAATCTTTGGAATTCTCTACGCCAGAGAGCTGTGGAGACTGGGTGATTGAATATATTTAAGGTGGAGAGAGACAGATTTTTGAACGTTAAGCAGCAGAAAAAGCAGCAAACCTGAGGATTGGGAGCAGTTTAGGATTCAGCAAAGGAGGACAAAGGGATTAATTAAGAGGGGGAAAATAGATTATGAGAGTAAGCTTGTAGGGAACATAAAAACTGACTCTAAAAGTTTCTATAGATACGTGAAGAGAAAAGATTGGTGAAGTCAAGCGTAGGTCCCTTGCAGTCAGAATCAGGGGAATTTATAATGGGGAACAAAGAAATGGCAGACCAATTAAATACATACTTTGGTTCTGTCTTCACAAAGGAGGACACAAATAACCTCCCAGAGATGTTGGGGAGCATAGGGTCTAATGAGAGGGAGGAACTGAATGAAATCAGTATTTGTAGGGAAATTGACGGGATTGAAGGCCGATAAATCCCCAGGGCCTGATAATCTACATCCTAGGGTACTTAAGGAAGTGGCCCTAGAAATAGTAGATGCATTGCTGGTCATCTTCCAAAATTCTATAGACTCTGGAACAGTACCCATGGATTGGAGGATAGCTAATGTAACCCCACTATTTAAAAAAGGTGGTAGAGAGAAAACTGGGAATTATAGACCAGTTATGTCTGACATTGGTAGTGGGGAAAATGCTAGAGTCCATTATAAAAGATGTAATAGCAGAGCACTTGGAAAACAGTGACAGGATCGGACAAAGTCAACATGGATTAACAAAAGGTAAATCATGCTTGACTAATCTACTGGAATTTTTTGAGGATGTAACTGGTAGAATAGATAAGGGAGAACCAGTGGATGTGGTGTATTTGGACTTTCAGAAGGCTTTAAATAAGGTCCCGCATAAGAGATTAGCGTGCCAAGTTAAAGCACACGGGATTGGGGGTAAGGTACTGTCTTGGATAGAGAACTGGTTGGCAGACAGGAAGCAAAGAGTTGGAATAAACGGTTTTTCTTCCCGAGTGGCAGGCAGTGACTAGTGGGGTACCGCAGGGATCGGTGACAGGAACCCAGCTATTCACGATATATATTAATGATCTAGACAAGGGAATTAGATGTAATACAGGTAGACTATCCTTTATCCGAAAACCTCGGGACCAGCCGTGTTTCGGTTTTCGGAAAATTTCGGATTTCGGAAGGTATTTTATAAGACTGGGAAATTTGTCGGGGGTGGGTCCGCGGGGGGGTGGGTGGGGGTCGGCGGCGGGGGGGTCGGCGGGAGTCGGGGTCGGCGGGGGTCCGCGGGGGGTCGTCGGCGGGGGTCGGGGTCGTGCGCCACTCTGGTCATGTCGTGCGCACGACTTATGCTGAACGAAAAAACCTTCGGTTTTTAGAGGGTTTCGGTTTTCGGAAGTTCGGATAAAAGGTAGTCTACCTGTATCTCCAAGTTTGCAGATGACACAAAGCTAGGTGGGCGTGTGTGTTGTGAGGAGGATGCCAAGAAACTCCAGTATGATTTGGACAGGTTGGGTGATTATACTGCATTTGCCATGCATCTGCTCAATGTGGATAAATGCGAGGTTATCCACTCGGTGGCAAAAACAGGAAGACAGATTATTATCTGAACGGCAATAGATTGGGAAAAGGAAGTGCAACGAGACCTGGGTGTCCTTGTGCACCAGTCGCTGAAGGTAAGCATGCAGGTGCAGCAGGCGGTTAAGAAGGCAAATGGTATGTTGGCCTTCGTAGCAAGAGGATTCGAGTACAGGAGCAAGGATGTCTTGCTGCAGTTGTACAGGGCCTTGGTGAGACCACACCTTGAGTATTGTGTGCAGTTTTGGTCACCTTATCTGAGGAAGGATGTTCTTGCCCTGGAGAGAGTGCAGCGAAGGTTCACCAGACTGATGCCTGGGATGGCAGGAATGACGTATGAGGAGAGATTGGATCGATTAGGCTTATATTCGCTAGAGTTTTGAAGAATGAGAGGGGATCTCATTGAAACTTATAAAATTCTAACAGGACTAGACAGACTAGATGCAGGAAAGATGTTCCCGATCGCGGGGGAGTCCAGAACCAGGGGTCACAGTCTAAGGATAAGGGGTAAGCCATTTAGGACTGAGATGAGGAGGAATTTCTTCACGTAGAGAGTGGTGCACCTGTGGAATTCTCTGCCACAGAAGGCAGTTGAGGCCAATTCATTAAATATATTCAAGAAGGAGTTAGATATATTTCTTAAGGCTAAAGGGATCAAGGGATATGGGGAGAAGGCAGGGACAGGGTACTGAATTTGGATGATCAGCCATGATCTCATTAAATGGTGGTGCAGGCTCGAGGGGCCGAATGGCCTACTCCTATTTCTTATGTACCTAAAAATGAGGTGCCAACCTAGGGAAGCTGTAACACAAGCCTATATGCATGCTAAACACGGAAGTAGCATGCTATAGACAGAGCTAAGCATTCCCACAACCATCCGGTCAGATCAAAGCTGTGCAGTCCTGCCACATCCAGTCATGAATGGTGGTGGACCATTAAACAACCAATGGGCGGAGGAGGCGGCTCCATGAACATCCCCATTCTCAATGATGGCGGAGCAAAAGACAAGCTGAAGTGTTTGCAGCCATCTTCAGCCAGAAGTGCCGAGTGGATGATTGATATCGGCCTTCTCCTGAGGTCCCCACCATCACAGAAGCCAGTTTTTGGCCAATTCGATTCAATCCACGTGATATCAAGAAACTGCTGAGCGCACTGGATACAGCAAAGGCTATGGGCCCCGACAATATTCCGGTTGTCATGCTGAAGACTTGTGCTCTAGAACTAGCTGCGCCTCTAGCCAAGCTGTTCTAGTACAGCTACAACACTGGCATCTACCCGACAAAGTGAAAAATTGCCCAGTTATGTCCTGTCCACAAAAAGCAGGACAAATCCAACCCAGCCAATTACCTCCCCATCAGTCTACTCTCAATCATCAGCAAAGTGATGGAAGGTGATGTCAACAGTGCTGTCAAGCGGCACTTACTCACCAATAACCTGCTCACCGATGCCCAGTTTGGGTTCCGCTAGGACCACTCGGCTCCAGACCTCATTGCAGCCTTGGTCCAAACATGGACAGAAGTGCTGAATTCCAGAGTTGAGGTGAGGTGACCGAGTGTGCCATCAAGGAGCCCTAGTAAAACTGATGTTAATGGGAATCAAGAGGAAAGCCACAGCATCTTCCCTGCTCACGTCACCAGTTAAAATTGCAGCGGGGTCCCGGTGACATCATCAGCACCCAACATGCACTTGTAAAGGACCCCGCTTTGGGTGGGTGTCCATGCCGCCTGCTCAAGAGAGTAGGTCGAATTCATAACCGCGGGATCCTGCCGGCTTTCTGGTGGGTAAGTAACCTGGGTCATTTTTAACTGCTCACCCTCCGTTTCCGTCGGGTGGGTAGGGGTAAAATCATCCCTATAGTTTTCTACCAGTACAAGTGACAACACAAGTATTTGGAGAAGTAAAAGGAGGGAATACTGTCAAAAACTAAATTAGCTCCATATTTCTATCCCTATATTTGCTGCATCTAGTATTACTTTACCTCCTCTCCCTTTCCACCGTGACAAGTGAATTAAATAGCCTGACTTTAGTGTAAGTGCAGTGTAATAAAAGCTGTTTCTGTCCCATAAAACCCCCCCTGACCTTTGGCTGACCGTAGCTTTTAATCAATAAAAAAATGAAGTCAGGACCTCTTTCAATTGTTCTCTGCATATTATAGAGAAGAGGCTGCATGCAGGCTGGTTTGTTTTAAATGGAGGAAATGAAATGTACACCAAGCCGTCAAATGAAAGAAGGCGCTCACAATGTCTTCAAGCTGTTCTCCTGTGACTTGTCTGTTTACAGAGGACGTGGTATTACAACATGCAATTTATAAATAAAATGGCAGTAGCCTTAACTGTCTACCTCTGATCAACTCCAGTAATCCCTGTGGAGTTTTAGTATCTGTCCATTATAGATCAGTTTTGTTGGAGTGCTGCAGTTACATGAGACAATCATTCAGTGCTACTTGGAGTGTGGTATCAGCTGTATGGAGTCCTAGAAGCATCAGAAATCAAATCTGTACAGCTTCCTCTTTTATGTTGCCCTAACCCTTCATAGGCTTAAAAGTGTTTTAATGACTGGATTTAAAATGGATTTAAAAGAAACGAGAGCTGTAACAATGGTCTGGAACTGGAAGTACCCATCCCCTCAAATAGCTTGTTACTGTTTAGACTCACACACACACTTGGGTGAAGCACTAGATGAATGCCTGGTGCACATGGAACAGTACCCCAGCAAGAGAGATAAGGAGGGGGAGAAAATGATAGAAACAAATCCTGGGGTTTCTGGGTGGCGCAGTGTGCTAGCTTCTGTCCTTTCACCTCTGGGACCTGGTTTCAAATCCAGCACAGACCACCCAGGAACATAGGAACAGGAGGAGGCCATTCAGCCCCTCAAACCTGTTTAACCATTCAGCAAGATCAAGGCTGAGCTGATGGCTGTATGTGAAATACATTTTTGCGATTTTAATCAAGTTCTTAGTGCGCATGGGCTCACAGCATAAAACTGCCCTAATTTTGCACTAATTGGCAATTTCACTCAAAGATGCTTCTGTAGAAAAAGGAGAAAATGCCACACTGGTGTAGTAGGGGGGCTCTTCTGAAGCTGGAGCTGGCCATAGATTTGGGACAGAATAGGAACTTAACTTTGCATCTAGCTGTGCTGTGCAGGTTAAGATTGTGATTGGAGACAATCGGAAAGGGCTCTTCGCCAATGGGATGATGCTAGGAGCTGGAAAGCATACTGTCATTAGAGACAAGAGCCTCGGTGAGGAAAGATGCATCGATATATTCTGGGTGCCTTCTTCAAATGTGAAAGTGCATGGCTTTGGAGCAATATAATATCAGCTTTTTAGTCGGCCTTGGCTCAGTGGCAGCTCACTTGCTTCTGAATCAAAAGGTTGTGGGTTTAAGTCCCACTCCAGACACTTGAGTACACAATCTAGGCTGACAATTCAGTGCAGTACTGAGGGAGTGCCGCACTGTCGGAGGTGCCGTCTTTAGGATGAGACGTTAAACCAAGGCCCTATCTGCCCTCTCAGGTGGATGTAAAAGATCCCATGGCACTATTCAAAGAAGAACAGGGGAATTCTCCCTGGTGTCCTGGCCAATATTTATCACTCCACCAACATCACAAAATAAATCATTGGGACATTATCTCGCTGCTGATTGTGGGACCTTGAGTGCAAATTGGCTGATGTGTTTCCTACCTTACAACAGGGGTTACACTTCAAAAGTACTCCATTGGCTGTAAAGCATTTTGGAACGTCCTGAGGTCATGAAAGGTGCTATATAAATACAAGATCTCTCTTTCATTAATTCAGACTTAAATTACACAATATTCCCAATAGGTGAACCAAAGTCTGGCATGTGGTCTAAATAATCCAAAAGTTCTTCTTCAGACAATCCCAGTTCATGTAATTCCAGTACTCTTAGGAGAGTTTTACTTAACCGCTTTCTTTGTCCATTCCTAATTGTTCTTGCGAAGGTGGTAGTGAGCCGCCGCCTTGAACCGCTGCAGTCCATGTGGTGAAGGTACTCCCACAGTGCTGTTAGGTAGGGAATTCCAGAATTTTGACTCGGCGACGATGAAGAAATGGTGATCTGTTTCCAAGTCAGGATGGTGTGCGGCTTGGAGGGGAACTTGGAGGTGGTGGTGTTCCCATGCGCCTGCTGCCCTTGTCCTTCTAGGTGGCAGAGGTCGCAGGTTTCGGAGGTGCTGTCGAAGAAAGCTTGGTGAGTTGCAACAGTGCATCTTGTAGATGGTACACACTGCAGCCACAGTGCGCCAGTGGTGGAGGGAGTGAATGTCTAAAGTGGTGGTTCAGTGCCAATCAAGTGGGCTGCTTTGTCCTGGATGGTGTTGAGCTTTTTGAGTGTTGTTGGAGCTGCCTGCATCCAGGCAATTGGAGAGTATTCCATCACACTCCTGACTTATGCCTTGTAAATGATGGAAAGGCTTTGGGGAGTCAAGAGGTGAGTCACTCGACGCAGATTACCGAGCCTCTGACCTGCACTTGTAGCCACAGTATTTATGTGGCTAGTCCAGTTAAGTTTCAGGTCACTGGTGACCCTCAGAATGTTGACGGTGGGGGATTTGGCGATGGTAATGCCATTGAATGTTAAGGGGAGGTGGTTAGACTTCCTCTTGTTGGCGATGGTCATTGCCTGGCACGTATGTGGTGCGAATGTTACTTGCCACTTAACAGCTCAAGCCTGAATGTTGTCCAGGTCTTGCTGCATGCAGGCACAAGACTCTTCATTATCTTCATTAGGAGTTGTGAATGGCGCTGAACACTCTGCAATCATTCGCGAACATCCCCACTTCTGACCTTTATGATGGAGGGAAAGTCATTGATGAAGCAGCTTAAGATGGTTGGGCCTAAGACATTGCCCTTAGGAACTCCTGCAGTGATGTCCTGAGGCTGAGGTGATTGGCCTCGCAACAATCACAACCATCTTTCTTTGTGCTCGGTCTGACTCCAGCCAGTGGAGAGTTTCCCCCTCTGATTCCCATTGACTTCAATTTTACTAGGGCTCCTTGATGTCACACTCGGTCAAATGCTGCCTTAATGTCAAGGGCAGTCACTGTCACCTCACCTCTGGAATTCAGCTCTTTTGTTCATGTTTGGGCAAGGCTGTAATGAGGTCTGGAGTCGAGTGGTCCTGGCAGAACCCTTGATGTCCCTATGTGAGGCTTCCCTATAAGTGACGCTAGCAAAATACTGCGGATGTTGGAAATCCGAACTAACAACAGAAAATGCTGGAAAAACTCAGCAGGTCAGGCAACATCCGTGGACAGAAATTTGAGTAGACGTTTCGGGTCGAACCCTTCTTCAAAACTGGAAAGAAAAGATAGATCGGAGGCAGGGCTGCGATCGGACAAAAGAATAAAAGAAACAAAAGAAGTAAAAAAGAGACAATAAAGGTATTAGAAGCTAGACGAGATGGTAATAGGCTGAGATTGGGTGTAAAGTGTACTGGCAGGGCAAGAGCTAGCTGCCAGGTGTGAGAGAGAAACAAAAGGAAAGGAAAAATTACAAGAAAAAATGTGTAATAGGGGCCGAGGTTATGATCTGAAATTGTTGAACTTGATATTGAGTCCGGAAGGCTGCAGAGTGCCTAATCGGAAGATGAGGTGCTGTTCCTCGAGTTTACGTTGAGCTTCCGTGGAACAATACAAGAGGCCAAGGACGGTGAGGTCCGAGTGGGAATGGAGCGTTGAATTAAAATGACAGGCGACCGGAAGCTCGGGGTCACCCTTACGGACTGAACGGAGGTGTTCCGCAAAGCGGTCACCCAATCTGCGTTTGGTCTCCCCAATGTAGAGGAGACCACATCGTGAGCAGCGAATACAGTATACTAGATTGCAAGAAGTACAAGTAAATCGCTGTTCACCTGGAAGGGGTATTTGGGGCCCTGGACAGTGGGAAGGGGGGAGGTATAAGGGCATGTGTTGCATCTCCTGCACTTGCATGGGAAGGTGCCGGGCGAATGGGAAGGGGTGTTGGAGGTGTTAGAGGAGTGGACTAGGGTGTTGCGGAGGGAGCGGTCCCTATGGAATGCTGAAAGGGGAGGTGAGGGGAAGATGCGTTTGGTGGTGGGATCACGCTGGAGGTGGCGGAAATGGCGGAGGATGATCCGTTGAATGTGGAGGCTGGTGGGGTGAAAGGTGAGGACAAGAACATAAGAACATAAGAAGTAGGAGCAGGAGTAGGCCATACGGCCCCTCGGCCCTGCTCCGCCATTCAATAGGATCATGGCTGATCCGAACTTAGACTCACGTCCACTTCCCTGCCCGCTCCCCGTAACCCCTAATTCCCTTATCAGCTAGGAAACTGTCTATCTCCGTTTTAAATTTATTTAATGTCGCAGCTTCCACAGCTCTCTGAGGTAGCAAATTCCATCGATTTACTACCCCCTGAGTGAAGAAGTTTCTCCTCATCTCAGTTTTGAAACGGCAGCCCCTTATTCTAAGATTATGCCCCCTAGTTCTAGTCTCACCCATCAGTGGAAACATCCACCCGATCAAGCCCCCTCACAATCTTATATGTTTTGATAAGATCGCCTCTCATTCTTCTGAATTCCAATGAGTAGAGGCCCAACCTACTCAACCTTTCCTCATACGTCAACCCCCTCATCTCCGGAATCAACCGAGTGAACCTTCTCTGAACTGCCTCAAGAGCAAGTATATCTTTTCTTAAATATGGAAACCAAAACTGCACGCAATATTCCAGTTGTGGCCTCACCAGTACCCTGTACAACTGAAGCAAGACTTCCCTGCTTTTATACTCCATCCCCCTTGCAATAAAAGCCAAGATTCCATTGGCCTTCCTGATCACCTGCTGTACCTGCATACTAACCTTCTGTGTTTCATGCACCAGGACCCCCAGATCCCTTTGTACTGTAGCACTTTGCAGTTTCTCTCCATTTAGATAATAACTTGCTCTTTGATTTTTTTCTGCCAAAGTGCATAACCTCACACTTTCCAACATTGTATTCCATCTGCCAAATTTCTGCCCACTCACTTAGCCTGTGTATGTCCTTTTGCAGGTTTTTTATGTCCTCCTCACTCACTGCTTTCCTTCCCATCTTTGTATCGTCGGCAAACTTGGATATGTTGCACTCGGTCCCCTCCACCAAATCGTTAATATAGATTGTAAAGAGTTGGGGTCCCAGCACTGACCCCTGCGGAACACCACTGGTTACTGATTGCCAACCCGAGAATGAACCATTTATCCCAACTCTGTTTTCTGTTAGATAGCCAATCTTCCACCCATGCCAGTATATTACCCCTAATCCTGTGATTTTTTATCTTGTGCAGTAATCTTTTGTGTGGCACCTTGTCAAATGCCTTTTGGAAGTCCAAATACACCACATCCACTGGTTCCCCTTTATCCACCCTGTTTGTTACATCCTCAAAGAATTCGAGCAAATTTGTCAAACATGACTTCCCCTTTATAAAACCATGCTGACTCTGTCCTATTAAATTATGTTTATCCAAATGTCCTGTTACTGCTTCCTTAATAATGGATTCCAACATTTTACCAACCACAGATGTTAGGCTAACTGGTCTATAGTTTCCAGCCTTTTGTCTACTTCCTTTTTTAAATAAGGGCGTTACATTAGCAGTTTTCCAATCTGCTGGGACCTTTCCTGAATCCAGGGAGTTTTGGAAAATTACCACTAATGCATCCACAATCCCTACCGCTACTTCTCTCAAGACCCTAGGATGTAAGCCATCAGGTCCAGGGGACTTAACCACCTTTAGTCCCATTATCTTACCGAGTACCACCTCCTTAGTGATTTTAATCGTGTTTAGCTCCTGACCCCTATAGCCCCGTGTTGGGATATTTTTAGTGTCCTCTACTGTAAAGACTGATACAAAATATTTGTTCAGTGTTTTTGCCATCTCCATGTTCCCCACCACTAATTTCCTGGTCTCGTCCTCTAAGGGACCAACATTCACTTTAGCCACCCTTTTTCTTTTTATATAGCTGTAGAAACTCTTGCTATCTGTTTTTATATTTTTTGCTAGTTTATTTTCATAATCTATCTTCCCTTTCTTAATTAATCTTTTAGTTATTCTTTGCTGGCTTTTAAATGCTTCCCAATCTTCTATCCTCCCACTAGATTTGGCTACTTTATATGCCCTTGTTTTCAGTCGGATACTATCCTTTATTACTTTACTTAGCCACGGATGGCTGTCTTTTCTTTTACGCCCCTTTTTCCTCAGTGGACGAGGGGAACTCTGTCGTGGTTCCGGGAAGGAGGGGCAGGGTGAGGGCAGAAGTGCGGGAGATAGAACGGACACGGTCAAGGGCTGTAGAGGGGAATCCTCAGTTGAGGAAAAAGGAAGACATGTCAGAAGCACTGGTATGGAAGGTGGCATCGTCAGAGCAGATGCGGCGGAGATGGAGAAACTGGGAGAATGGAATAGAGTCCTTACAGGAGGCGGGGTGGGAGGAAGTGTAGTCCAGATAGCTGTGGGAGTCAGTGGGCTTGTAGTGAAGGGAAGAGTCGGAGATGGACCATGTGAAGGTGAGGGAAGGGTGGAAATTGGAAGCAAAGTGAATGAAATTATCTAGTTCAGAGTGAGAGCAGGAAACGGCACCGATACAGTCATCAAAGTACCGGAAAAAAAGGTGAGGGAGGGGACCTGAGTAGGACTGGAACAAAGAGTGTTCCACAGGTGGTGAGGGAACCAACAAGAGGGAAAAACCTACTTGATCTCGTCCTCACCAATCTACCTGTTGCAGATGCATCTGTCCATGACAGCATTGATGGAAGTGACCACCGCACAGTCCTTGTGGAGACGAAGTCCCGTCTTCATGTTGAGGATACCCTCCACCGTGTTGTGTGGCACTACCACCATGCTAAATGGGACAGATTTCGAACAGATCTGGCAACTCAAAACTGGGCATCCATGAGGCGCTGTGGGCCATCAGCAGCAGCAGAATTGTATTCAACCACAATCTGTAACCTCATGGCCCGGCATATCCCTCACTCTACCATTACCATCAAGCCGGGAGATCAACCCTGGTTTATCGAAGAGTGCAGGAGAGCATGCCGGGAACAGCACCAGGCATACCGAAAAATGAGGTGTCAACCTGGTGAGGCTACAACACAGGACTACTTGCATGCCAAACAACGGAAGCAACATGCGATAGACAGAGCTAAGCGATCTCACAACCATCGGATCAAATCAAAGCTCTGCAGTCCTGCCACATCCAGTCGTGAGTGGTGGTGGACAATTAAACAGTTAACAGGAGGGAACTCAGCGGCAGCAGCGGGGCTATAAAAGTCAGAGACCAGGTAAGGCCTCACAGCGTCGGCGGGTGTTTCAGCGGCAGCAGCGGGGCTATAAAAGTCCCAGAGACCAGGTAAGGCCTCACAGCGTCGGCGGGTGTTTCAGCGGCAGCAGCGGGGCTATAAAAGTCCCAGAGACCAGGTAAGGCCTCACAGCGTCGGCGGGTGTTTCAGCGGCAGCAGCGGGGCTATAAAAGTCCCAGAGACCAGGTAAGGCCTCACAGCGTCGGCGGGTGTTTCAGCGGCAGCAGCGGGGCTATAAAAGTCCCAGAGACCAGGTAAGGCCTCACAGCGTCGGCGGGTGTTTCAGCGGCAGCAGCGGGGCTATAAAAGCCCCAGAGACCAGGTAAGGCCTCACAGCGTCAGCGGGTGTTTCAGCGGCAGCAGCGGGGCTATAAAAGTCCCAGAGACCAGGTAAGGCCTCACAGAGTCGGCGGGTGTTTCAGCGGCAGCAGCGGGGCTATAAAAGTCCCAGAGACCAGGTAAGGCCTACCAGTCTCCAGTCTGGGAACTCGGAGGGAAGGAGAGAGGTAAAAAGTAATCCAAGTGTGACGTCACCAGAAAGCGGGTAAGTGATTGGTTGGTAAGTATTTCTCCCTTTTTAAGCTTAAATCTCTTTGGTTTATAGTTTCTAAGGTGTGATATTCACCATCTAGAATCGGGGCAGAGGATATTTAAGAATAATATTTATAAATTTAATTAATTACATAGAATGGGAGATCAGGTGATGTGTTGCTGCTGCAATATGTGGGAGCTGGTGGACACCATTAATGCTCACGGTGATCACATTTGCAGTAAGTGTTGGCTGCTCGAGGAATTCTGGCTCCGTGTTGAAGAGCTGGAGTCCGAGCTTCAAACACTGAGACACATCAGGGAGGGGGAGAGTTACCTGGACTCTGTGTATCACAAGGTATTCACACCAATTAGATTAATTAATTCAGATGTAGTCCGTGGCCAGGGTCAGGATGGTGTGACTAGAAGTGAGGCAGGTACGGGGATCCAGGAGGTAGTGTTGGAGGAGCCGCAGCCCTTGCACTTGTCCAACAGGTTCGAGGCTCTTACTCCCTGTGAGGATGGGAACAGGGACTGCGGGGAGGATGAGCAACCAGGCCACAGCACCGTGGAGCGGGGGGCCATTCAAGTGGGGGGCAGTTAAAAGAAATGTTGTAGTGGTAGGGGATAGTATCGTTAGGGGGATAGATAGAGTTCTTTGCAGCCGAGAGCGAGAGTCCCGAAGGCTGTGTTGCCTGCCCGGTACCAGGGTTAAGGACATCTCCTCTGGACCGGAGAGAAACTTGGAGTGGGAGGGGGAGGATCCAGTTGTCGTGGTCCATGTTGGTACCAACGACATAGATAGGACAAGGAAGGAGGTTCTGCTGAGGGAGTACATAGATACATAGAGATAGGAACAGGAGTAGGCCATTCGGCCCTTCGAGCCTGCTCCGCCATTCAATGAGATCATGGCTGATCTTCGTCTGAGATCATAGCTGATCTTACCAGTTCAGTACCCCGTCCCCGCCTTTTCTCCGTAACCCTTAATCCCCTTAGCCTTCAGAAATATATCCAATTCTCTCTTGAAAATATTTATTGAATTAGCCTTCACAGCCCTCTGTGGCAGGGAATTCCACAGGCTCACCACTCTTTGAGTGAAGAAATTCTTCCTCATCTCTGTTTTAAATGATTTGCCCGCTATTTTTAGACTGTGGCCCCTGGTTCTGTGCTCCCCGGCCATTGGAAACATTCTCTCTGAATTCAGCCTGTCCAGGCCTGCCATAATTTTATATGTTTCGATGAGATCCCCTCTCAATCTTCTAAACTCCAGTGAGTACAAGCCCAAACTATTTAATCTCTCTTCGTAGGTCATTCCCGCCATTCCAGGTATCAGCCTGGTGAATCGCCGTTGCACTCTTTCCATGGCAAGAACATCCTTCCGCAGATGGGGCGACCAAAACTGTACACAATACTCCAGATGCGGTCTCACCAGCACCTTGTACAGCTGTAGTAAGGTATCCCTATTCCTATACTCGAACCCCCTTGATATGAAGGCCAACATACCATTTGCCTTCTTAATCGCCTGTTGCACCTGCATGCTCTCCTTCAGTGACTGGTGCACAAGAACACCCAGGTCCCTCTGCACTTCCCCATCTCCCAATCTATTGCCATTTAGATAATAATCTACCCTCCTGTTTTTACCCCCAAAGTGGATAACCTCGCATTTATCCACATTATAGTGCATCTGCCACGTATCCGCCCATTCCCCCAACCTGTCCAAATCGCACTGTAGCCTCCTGACATCCTCATCAGAGCCCACCCCTCCTCCTAGTTTAGTGTCGTCAGCGAATTTGGAAATATTGCATCCAATTCCCTGATCCAGATCATTTATATATATTGTGAACAGCTGGGGTCCCAGGACAGATCCTTGCGGCACCCCGCTGGTCACTGCCTGCCACTCCGAAAACGAGCCGTTTATTCCAACTCTCTGTTTTCTATCCGCCAGCCAGTTCTCTATCCACGTTAATACTTTGCCCCCAATCCCATGAGCCTTAATTTTGCATGATAATCTTTTGTGTGGAACCTTATCGAAGGCTTTCTGGAAGTCAAGGTACACCACATCCACTGGCTCTCCCCCATCTATTTTACCAGTTACTTCCTCAAAAAATTCCAGCAGATTAGTCAAACACGATTTACCCTTTGTAAATCCATGTTGACTCTGTCCGATCCTTTCCCCATTTGTCAAGTGCTCCGCTATTTTATCCTTAATAATGGACTCTAGCATTCTGCCCACAACCGATGTAAGGCTTACTGGTCTATAATTCCCTGCTTTCTCTCTACCCCCCTTTTTAAATATTGGGGTAACATGAGCTACCCTCCAATCCACGGGTACTGTTCCCGAGTCAATGGAGTTCTGGAAGATGATCCTTAGAGCATCTGCTATCTCCAGGGCCACCTCCTTAAGTACCCTAGGATGTAGTTTATCAGGCCCCGGGGATTTGTCGGCCTTCAGTCCCCTCAACTTACCCAACACCATATCCCTAGAGATACTAATTTCTGTCAGCTCCTCCCTCTCATTAGTCCCTATGTTTGCCGATATTCCTGGGAGGTTATTTGTGTCCTCCCTTGTGAATACAGAACCAAAGTATGAGTTTAATTGGTCTGTCATTTCCTTATTCTCCATTATACATTCTCCCGAATCGGACTGCAAGGGACCGACTTGGGATTTTACCAGTCTTTTCCTCCTGATATACCGATAAAAGCTTTTGCAGTCTGTCTTTATGTTTGCTGCAAGTTTACTTTCGTATTCTATTTTCCCCTTCCTGATTAATCCCTTTGTCCTCTTTTGCTGTATCCTGTACTGCCCCCAATCTTCCGGTCTGGTGCTTTTTTTTGCCAGTTGATATGCCCTTTTTTTTGATTTTATGCTGTCCCTAATTTCCCTCGTTATCCACGGTTGAGTCACCTTTTTAGGTTTATTTTTATGCCAAACCGGTATAAACATGTTCTGGAATTCTTCCATTCTATCTTTGAATGCTTGCCATTGTCTATCCACTGTCAATCCCCCCAGAAACACCACCCAATCAATCTTACCCAATTCCCGTCTCATACCCTCGTAATTCCCTTTATTTAAGTTCTGGACCTTAGTCTCTGATTCAATTTCCTCACTCTCCATCTCGACTGAGAGCTCGATCATATTATGATCGCTCTGACCCAAGGGGCCTCGTACAAGAAGATTGCTGATAAGTCCCTTCTCATTGCACAATACCCAGTCTAAAATGGCCTGATCTCGAGTCGGCTCCTCGACATATTGGTCCAGATAACCGTCCCGAAAACATTCCAGGAATTCCTCCTCCTCCAGAGTTGGAGCAGCTAGGGGCCAAATTAAAAAGCAGAACCACAAGGGTAATAATCTCTGGATTATTACCTGAGCCACGAGCGAATTTGGCTAGGACAAATAAAATTAGAGAGTTAAATGCGTGGCTCAAAGACTGGTGTGGGAGAAATGGGTTTTGCTTCCTGGGACACTGGCACCAGTACTGGGGCAGGAGGGAGCTGTTCCGTTGGGACGGGCTTCACTTGGCCAGTGCTGGGACTAGAGTCCTGGCAGATCATATAACTAGGGCTGAAGAGAGGGCTTTAAACTAACTAGTAGGGGGGAGGTTCCTAGAGAGCAAATAATAAAAATGACAACAGAGAAGGTCATAGACTTAGGTAGCAGTGGGGAAATTAAAAACCAGAGCGTGTCAGGAAGGGGCAGAAGGTATGGAGTAAAAGGTAAAGTAATAAAAAGGGCAAAAGCTGGAACTAAGTGTCACAAAACATATTTGAAATTTCTCTATCTGAATGCACGTAGCATTCGTAACAAAATAGACGAGTTAATGGCACAAATAACTACATATGGGTATGATCTTGTGGCCATTACAGAAACATGGCTGCAGGGTGACAATGCCTGGGAATTAAACATACCAGGTTATGTAACGATCAGGAAGGACAGGCAGGAAGGAAGGGGAGGTGGGGTGGCTATGTTAATAAAGGAAGGAATCACTGTAATACAGAGAAATGATATTGGGTCAAAAGATCAGGATAATGAAAGAGTTTGGGTGGAGGTAAGGAATAATAAGGGGAAAAAACACTAGTGGGCGTAGTCTATAGGCCTCCGAACAGTTGCAACTCTGTTGGACGGAGTATCAATCAGGAAATAGTTGAGGCTTGTAATAAGGGAACATCTATAATTATGGGGGATTTTAACTATCATATTAATTGGACAAATCAAATTGGGCAGGGCTGCCTTGAGGATGAGTTCATTGAGTGTATTAGGGATGGGTTTCTTGAGCAGTATGTAACTGAACCGACCAGGGGGCAAGCAACCTTAGATCTGGTCCTGTGTAACGAGACAGGATTAATTAAAAATGTCCTAGTAAAGGATCCCCTTGGAATGAGTGACCATAACATGGTTGAATTCCATATTCAATTAGAGGGTGAGAAGGTTGGATCTCAAGCAAGCGTGCTAAGCTTGAATAAAGGAGACTGAAGGTATGAGAGCGGAATTGAGTAGAGTGGATTGGGAAAATAGATTAAAGGGTAAGACGATACATGATCAGTGGTGTACATTTAAGGAGTTATTTTACAACTTCCAAAAAAATATATTCCACTGAGAAGAAAAGGGTGTAAAAGAAAAGACAGCCATCCGTGGCTAAGTAAAGAAATTAAGGATAGTAGTCGACTAAAAACAAGGGCATACAGGGGTATAAGGTAGCCAAATCTAGTGGGAGGATAGAGGATTGGGAAAACTTTAAAAGACAGCAAAAAATAACAAAAAGATTGATTAAGAAAGGGAAGATAGATTATGAAAGTAAATTAGCAAAAAATATAAAAACAGATAGTAAGAGTTTTTATAGTTATATAAAAAGAAAAAGGGTGGCTAAAGTAAATGTTGGTCCCTTAGAGGATGAGACCGGGAAATTAATGATGGGAAATATGGAGATGGCAAAAACACTGAATATTTTATATCAGTCTTTACAGTAGAAGACACTAAGAATATCCCAACACTGGACAAACAGGGGGCTAAAGGGGGGGAGGAGCTAAACACGATCAAAATCACTAAGGAAGTGGTACTCGGTAAAATAATGGGACTCAAGGCGGATAAATCACCTGGACCTGATGGCTTACATCCTAGGGTCTTGAGGGAAGTGGCGGTAGGGATTATGGATGCATTGGTAATAATTTTCCAAAACTCCCTGGACTCGGCAAAGGTCCCGGCAGACTGGAAAACTGCTAATGTAACACCCTTATTTAAAAAGGGCAGTAGACAGAAGGCTGGCAACTATAGACCGGTTAGTCTAACATCTGTGGTAGGTAAAATTTTGGAGTCCATTATTAAGGAGACAGTAACAGGACATTTGGATAATCATAATTTAATAGGACAAAGTCAGCATGGTTTTATGAAGGGGAAGTCATGTTTGACAAATTTGCTGGAGTTCTTTGAGGAAGTAACATATAGGGTGGATAAAGGGGAACCAGTGGACGTAGTGTATTTAGACTTCCAAAAGGCATTTGACAAGGTGCCACACAAAAGATTATTGCTTAAGATAAAAAATCACGGGATTGGGGGTAATATTCTGGCATGGATAGAGGATTGGCTATCTAACAGAAGGCAGAGAGTTGGGATAAATGGTTCATTCTCAGACTGGCAATCAGTAACTAGTGGTGTTCCGCAGGGGTCAGTGCTGGGTCCCCAACTCTTTACAATCTATATTAACGATTTGGAGGAGGGGACCGAGTGTAACATATCAAAGTTTGCAGATGATCCCAAGATGGGAGGGAAAGTAGTGAGTGAGGAGGACATAAAAAACCTGCAAGGGGACATAGACAGGCTAAGTAAGTGGGCAGAGATTTGGCAGATGGAATACAATACTGGAAAGTGTGAGGTTATGCACTTTGGCAGGAAAAATCATAGAGCAAGTTATTATCTTAATGGCAAGAAACTGGAAAGTACTGAAGTCCAAAGGGATCTGGGGGTCCTGGTGCACGAAACTCAAAAGGTTAGTATGCAGGTGCAGCAAGTGATTAAGAAGGCCAATGGAATGTTGGCTTTCATTGCTAGGGGGATAGAATATAAAAATAGGGAGGTATTGCTTCAGTTGTACAAGGTATTGGTGAGACCGCACCTGGAATACTGCGTACAGTTTTGGTGTCCATACTTAAGAATGACATACTTGCTCTCGAGTCAGTACAAAGAAGGTTCACTCGGTTAATCCCAGGGATGAGCATATGAGGAGAGGTTGAGTAGATTGGGACTCTACTCATTGGAGTTCAGAAGAATGAGAGGCGATCTTATTGAAACATATAAGATTGTGAAGGGGTTGGATCGGGTGGATGCGGGGAGGATGTTCCCGATGATGGGTGAAACTAGAACTAGGGGGCATAGTCTTAGAATAAGGGGCTGCTCTTTCAAAACTGAGATGAGGAGGAACTACTTCACTCAGAGGGTGGTAGGTCCATGGAATATGCTGCCCCAAAAAGCTGTAGAAGCTACATCATTACATAAATTTAAAACAGAAATAGACAGTTTCCTAGAAGTAAAGGGAATTAAGGGTTACGGGGAGCGGGCAGGAATTTGGACATGAGTCTAGGTTCGGATCGGTCATGGCCCTGTGGGTAGCGGAGTGGGCCCAGGGGCCGTGTAGCCTGATCCTGCTCCTATTTCGTGTGTCTAATTCTGTTAGATTCAGGAGATGGCTCTGTGATAGTGGATTGGCGGTTAGGATCAGATCAGCCATGATCTTATTGAATGGCGGAGCAGGCTCGAGGGGCCGATTGGCCTACTCCTGCTCCTATTTCTTATGTTCTTATTAGGAGGCCCCAAAAATATCCCCATCCTCAATGATGGTGGAGCCCAGCACGTGAGTGCAAAAGACAAGGCTGAAGCATTTGCAACCATCTTCAGCCAGAAGTGCCGAGTGGATGACCCATCTCGGCCTCCTCCTGAGGTCCCCAGCATCACAGATGCCAGTCTTCAGCCCATTCAATTCACTCCACGTGATGTCAAGAAACGGCTGAAGACACTGGATACTGCAAAGGCTATGGGCCCTGACAACATTCCGGCAATAGTACTGAAGACTTGTGCTCCAGAACTAGCTGCACCCGTAGCCAAGCTGTTCCAGTACAGCTACAACACTGGCATCTACCCGGCAATGTGGAAAATTGCCCAAGTATGTCCTGCCTACAAAAAGCAGGACAAATCCGACCCGGCCAATTGCCGTCCCATCAGTCTACTTTCAATCATCAGCAAAGTGATGGAAGGTGTCGTCGACAGTGCTATCAAGCGGCACTTACTCAGCAATAACCTGCTAACTGACGCCCAGTTTGGGTTCCGCCAGGGCCACTCAGCTCCTGACCTCATTACAGCCTTGGTCCAAACATGGACAAAAGAGCTGAACTCAGGAGGTGAGGTGAGAGTGACTGCCCTTGACATCAAGGCAGCATTTGATCGAGTGTGGCATCAGGGAGCCCTAGCAAAACTGAAGTCAGTGGGAATCCTGGGGAAAACTCTCGATTGGTTGGAATCATACCTAGCACAAAGGAAGTTGGCTGTGGTTGTTGGAGGTCATTCATCTCAATCACATGACATCACTGCAGGAGTTCCTCAGGGCAGTGTCCTAGGCCCAACCATCTTCAGCTGTTTCATCAATGACCTTCCCTCCATCATAAGGTCAGAAGTGGGGATGTTCGCTGATGATTGCACACTGTTCAGAACCATTCGAGACTCGTCAGATACTGACGCAGTCCGTGTCCATATGCAGCAAGACCTGGACAACATTCAGACTTGGGCTGACAAGTGGCAAGTAACATTCGCACCACACAAGTGCCAGGCAATGACCATCTCCAACAAGCGAGACTCTAACCATCTCCCCATGACATTCAATGGCATTACCATTGCTGAATCCCCCACTATCAACATCCTGGGGGTTACCATTGATCAGAAACTGAACTGGACCAGCCATATAAATACTGTGGCTACAAGAGCAGGCCAGAGGCTGGGAATTCTGCGGCGAATGTCTCACCTCCTGACTCCCCAAAGCCTTTCCACCATCTGCAAGGCACAAGTCAGGAGTGTGATGGAATACTCTCCACTTGCCTGGATGAGTGCAGCTCCAACAACACTCAAGAAGCTCGACACCATTCAGGATAAAGCAGCCCGTTTGATTGGCACTCCATCCACCACCTTTAACATTCACTCCCTCCACCACCGGCGCACTGTGGCTGCAGTGTGTACCATCCACAAGATGCACTGCAGCAACTCGCCAAAGCTCTTTCAACAGCACCTTCCAAACCCGCGACCTCTGCCACTTAGAAGGACAAGGGCAGCAGACGCATGGGAACATCACCACCTACAAGTTCCCCTCCAAGCCACACACCATCCTGACTTGGACCTGTATCGCCGTTCCTTCACTGTCGCTGGGCCAAAATCCTGGAACTCCCTTCCTAACAGCATTGTGGGTGTACCTACACCATATGGACTGCAGCGGTTCAAGAAGGCGGCTCACCACCATCTTCTCAAGGGCAATTAGGGATGGGCACTAAATGCAGGCCTAGCCAGCGACGCCCACATCCCACCAATGAATAAATTTTTTTTTTTTAATGTCCCACGAAAAGGCAGGCATAGCTAGGACCCATGCGGGTTCCCATAGCAGCACCTTGATAAAAGACTCCTAGGATGTTAATGAGGGTTATTGTAGTATGATACCGTTGTATATGTGGGAGTCCTCTTACTCACATGGGCTTTGTTTGTCTCTGTTATAATAATATTAAATCCACTAATGAGAATACCTTAATGGAAAGATATTTTTTGTCCTATCTAAGGATTGTTCAGATTTCAGAACTATTTAAACTGATTGATGTAAGAAAACTACTGAGCACTTGGTTTGAGTATAAAACAAGGCTTTAATCAACTGTTTCACAACCATGAGCTCTAGTTACATCACTAGTTCCTGGTTACAAAAACGTCCTGAGCAAGCTGGGCCGCCGCCCGAGTATTTATACTTTCCTTGGACAGCGCCACCAGCTGGCCGCCCAGTGCTATCTCATGAGTCATTTCTACATGAATGGTAAGATTCATGACACTGATCATGTGGTGTCAGTCGTGGCATCTCGCCTCTGAGTCAGAAGGCTGTGGGTTAAAGTCCCACGACAGAGTGCACTGAGAGAGTGCTGCACTGTTGGAGTCGGTGTTTTTCAGATGAGACGTTAAACCGAGGCCCCATTTGCCCTCTCGGGTAGATGTAAAAGATCCCATGGCACAACAACAATAACAACTTTCATTTATATAGCGTCTTTAACGCAGTAAAATGGCCCAAGGCGCTTCACAGGAATATTATCAAACAAAGCATGACACCCAGCCACATAAGGAGATTAGGGACAGATGACCAAAAGCTTGGTCAAAGAAGTAGGTTTTAAGGAGCATCTTAAAAGAGAAGAGAGAGGAGGAAAGGTTTAGGGAGGGAATTCCAGAGCTTAAGGCCTAGGCAACTGAAGGCACGGCCGCCAATGGTGGAGCATTTAAAATCCGGGATGCACAACAGGCCACATTTGGAGGTGTGCAGAGATCTTGGAGAGTTGTAGGGCTGGAGGAGTTTCCAGAGATATGGAGGGGCGAAGCCATGGGGGGATTTGAAACAAGGATGAGAATTTTAAAATCGAGGTATTGCTGGACCTGTGTAAGTCAGCGAGCACAGTGGGTGCTGGGTGAACGGGACTTGGTGTGAGTTAGGATAAGGGCAGCGGAGGTTTGGATAAACTCAAATTTATGTAGGGTGGAAGATGGGAAGCCAGCCTGGAGAGTGTTGGAATATCTGTATAGAGGGAACAAAGGCATGGATGAGGGTTTCAGCAGCAGATGGACAGGGGTGGAGTCAGGCAATGTTACAGAGGTGGAAGTAGGCGGTCTTGGACATGTGGTCAGAAGCACATCTCGGGGTCAAATACGACACCAAGATTGCAAACGGTCTGGTTCACACAGTTCCCAGGGAGAGGGATGGAGTCGGTGGCTAATGAACAGAGTTTGTGGCAGGGACCGAAGACAATGGCTTTAGTCTTCCCAATATTTAGTTAGAACAAATTTCTGCTCATCCAGTACTGGCAGTGTCACAAATCAGAGACATTGGAGGGGTCGAGAGAGGTGGTGGTGAGATTGTGCTGGGTGTCGTCAGTGCACATTTGAATCTGACGTGTGTTTTTGGATGATGTCGCTGGAGGCAGCATGTAGATAAAAAATAGGAGTGGGCCACAGATAGATCCTTGGGGGACTCCAGAGTTAATGGTGCGGGATCGGAAAGAGAAGCCATTGCTGATGATTCTCTGACTGCAACTGGATAGATAAGAAAGGAACCAGGCAAAGGCAGTCCAACCCAGCTGGACGATGGAGGAGAGGCATTGGAGGAGGATGGTGTGGTCAACCATGTCGAAGGCTACAGACAGATCGAGAAGGATCAGGAGGGAAAGTTTACCATTGTCACAGTCACATAGAATGTCATTTGTGACTTTGATAAGGGCCGTTTCAGTGCTGTAGCAGGGGTGGAAACATGATTGGAGGGATTCAAACATGGAAAGATGGGCACGGATTTGGGAGGTGACAACACTTTCAAGGACTTTGGAGAGGAAAGGGAGGTTGGAGATGGGGCGGTAGTTTGCAAGGACAGAGGGGTAAAGGGTTATGTTTTTGAGAGGGGTGATGATGATGGCAGTCTTGAAGGGGAGGGGGACAGTACCCGAGGAGAGGGAACTGTTAACTATCAACTAACATAATAGCCAGGAATGGAAGTTGGATGGTCAGCAGTTTGGTGGGACTAGGGTCAAGGGAGCAGGAGGTGGGTCTCATGGACAAGATGAGCTCGGAGAGGGCATGAGAGGAGATTGGAGAGAAACTAGAGAAAGATGTGCACTATTCGAAGAAGAGCAGGGGAGTTATCTCCAGTGTCCTGGTCAATATTTATCCCTCAACCAGCATCACTAAAAACATTATCTGGTTATTATCATATTGCTGTTTGTGGGGTCTTGCTGTGTGCACATTGGCTGCCACATTTCCTAAATTACAACAGTGACTGCACTTCAAAAGTACCTCATTGGCTGTGAAGCGCGTTGGGATGTCCTGAGGCTGAGAAAGGCGCGATATAACTAAGTTCTTTTCTATGTTTCCAGGACTGTGATAGTTAATTAGTATGAAATTGATTTTGGTTTTCTATTTTTCATGACTCTGCTACTGACTACGGTTCTTTGTGACACGTTTTGTGATGTCTCTTTCTTCACAGTTGGCCTTCACACTTAGGAGTTATTAGCAAGTGATGGTTCACAAGGCCATAAGATAAATACAGATGATGAAGGCCATTCGCCCTTTGCAGGTCATCTATTCAGGACAAAACTGCAATGTCCCCCTCCCACCACATCATTGAGCTATGTTTTGACTAAATCGAGGGTTTTTGGTTTGACTCCGCTAACCTACTCTGGGCGTGTGGGTGCCTGATTATACTTTGCAGTATTCCCTGTGTGTAGTGCCTCGCTTCACCTTCCCACACTGCCAGTGTCTCTTCAGTTAGCTGTAATGTGAAGCTCTCATTAGTTATTCGATCAGCCAGTGTATGTAATTACCTGTAAATATAAACACTTTGTAAAACTTTCCTGGATGTCTGGCTTTCTGATTGTGGCTGCCTGGGAGCAGGGCGACTATCGGTGGCTGGGAAAAGTGGAGGTCCTGACGAATTTGATGGCAGGACCGCGTATGAATTTTTTTGCTTGGTATCCCACCTGGCAGCTGGCCGGATTGAGAGGCTGGCTGGCTCCCGGGTGGGAAAGCCTGATGTTCAAGGCTGCAGCCGGGGACTGGAGAGGAGGGAGGGAGGGAATTGCAGTAGGGTGAACATTGGATCGCGGGGGTGGGGTGAGAGAGAAACATGGGATTGCGGGTGGGTGGGGGCGCGGGGGAAGAGACACCTTATTAAATGCCTTCTGATAATCTATATACACTACATCTATTGCATTCCCTTTTATCTATTAGTCACTTTGTCTGCTGATTTTCTCCCTTCATCTCCTGAAGCTGCTGACTCACACAGGAACATAGGAACAGGAGGTGGCCATTCAGCCCCTCAAGCCTCTTCCGCCATTCAGTTAGCTCATGGGTAATCTGTACCTCAACTCCATTTATCCGCCTGCACTCCATATTTCTTGATACCTATCGGTCTCGGTCTTGAAAATTCCAATTCACCCCCAGCATCCGCAGCCTTTTGGAGGAGCAAGTTCCAGATATCCGCTACCCTTTGTGCAAAAAGTGTTTCCTGATTCCACACCTAAATGGCTAAGTTCTAATATTAAGATTGTTCAGAATTCCCCCATCAGAGGGAATAGTTTCTCTCTCTCTACCCTCTCGAATCCCTTTATCATTTTAAACACCTCAGTTAGATCACCGTGGCTACTGGAGCAGGTCAGAGGCTGGGCACAGTGGCTCACCTCCTGACTCCCCAAAGTCTTTCCACCACCTACAAGGTACAAGTCATGAATGTGATGGAATACTCTCCGCCTACCTAGATGGGTGCAGCTCCAACAACACTGAAGAAGCTCGACACCATCCAGGACAAAGCAGTCCATTTGATTGACAGCCCATCAACTTGATTAAAGATCCATTCCCTCCACGACCAGTGCACCGTGGCTACAATGTGTACTATCTACAAAATGCAGTGGAGCAATTTGCCAAGGCTTCTTCAACAGCACCTCCTAAACCCGCAACCACCACCACCTAGAAGGATAAGGGCAGCAGGTGCATGGAAACACCATTACCTCCAAATTCCCCTCCAGAACTAGCCGCACCTCTAGCCAAGCTGTTCCAGTACAGCTACAACACTGGTATCTACCCAACAAAGTGGAAAATTGCCCAGGTATGTCCTGTCCACAAAAAGCAGGACAAATCCAATCCAGCCAATTACCACCCCATCAGCCTACTTTCAATCATCAGCAAAGTGATGGAAAGTGTCATCGACAGTGCTATTAAGCGGAACTTAATCACCAGTAACCTGCTCATCGATGCTCAGTTTGGGTTCTGCCAGGACTACTCAACCCCAGACCTCATTGCAGCCTTGGTCCAAACATGGACAAAAGAGATGAATTCCAGAGGTGAGGTGAGAGTGACTGCCCTTGACATCAAGGCAGCATTTGACTGAGTCTGGCATCAAGGAGCCCCAGTAACAATTGAAGTCAATGGGAATCAGGGGGGAAACTCTCCACTGGCTGGAGTCATACCTAGCACAAAGGAAAATGGTTGTGGTTGTTGGAGACTAACCATCTCAGCTCCAGGACATTGCTGCAGGAGTTCCTCCGGGCAGTGCCCAACCATTTTCAGCTGCTTCATCAATTACCTTTCCTCCATCATAAGGTCAGACGTGGGGATGTTCGCTGATGATTGCACAGTGTTCAGTTCCATTTGCAACTCCTCAGATAACGAAGTAGTCCGTGCCTGCATGCAGCAAGACCTTGGGCTGATAAGTGGCAAGTAACATTCGCACCTCACAAGTGCCAGGCAATAACCATCTCCAACAAGAGAGAGTCTAACCACCGCTCCTTGACATTCAATGGCATTACCATCGTCTAATCCCCCATCATCAACATCCTGGGGGGGTCACCATTGACCAGAAACGTAACTGGACCAGTCACACAAATACTGTGACTACTGGAGCAGGTCAGAGGTGGGTATTCTGTCACCTCCTGACTCCCCAAAGCCTTTCCACCATCTACAAGACACAAGTCAGGAGTATGATGGAATACTCCCCACTTGCCTGGATGAATGCAGCTCCAACAACACTCAAGAAGCTCGACACCATCCAGGACAAAGCAACTGCTTGATTGGCACCTCATCCACCACCTTAAACATTCACTCCCTCCACCACTGGTGTACCGTGGCTGCAGTGTGTACCATCTACAAGATGCACTGCAGCAACTCGCCAAGGCTTCTTTGACAGCACCTCCGAAACCCGCAACCTCTACCACCTAGAAGGACATGGGCAGCAGGCGCGTGGGAACACCACCACCTCCAAGTTCCCCTCCAAGTCACACACCATCCTGACTTGGAAATATATCGCCGTTCCTTCATCGTTGCTGGGTCAAAATCCTGGAACTCCCTAACCAACACAATTCTGGGAGTACCTTTACCACACAAACTGCAGCGTTTCCAGAAGGCGGCTCACCACCACCTTCAAGGGCAATTAGGAATGGGCAATAAATGCTGGCCTTGCCAGCGATGCTCACATTCCGAGAATTAATTTTTTGAAATCTGTTGCTCTCTGCACATTTCCTAAACCTGACACTTTAGCACGAGCTGGAAATATTTTTAAATATTTATATTTCGTACAAAATTCCTTGCTGACCAGGAACAGCTACTGCACTTAGAAGTACAGACATGTAATTGAATTTTTTTGTTCCAGAAACAGAGTGGAAAGTAACTGTAGCACCATTTCCTTATGAGTGAGAGAGAGATCTGTCCTTCAACAAGGTGCTGGATTGGTGCTTGTTTCTTCTGCAGGAGACTGATTCTAATTTGGAAGTCAGACTATTGGTTGTGTGAAGTGGAGAGATTAGATTAAGCCCTTATATTATCATGTTATGTAAACTGCCACAATGGGCCAGTAGTCCTGTTGAATTAATGCAATGTAGCAGAGGAAATTACCATAAAAATCTGGGATGGCTGCCAGTTGCATGCAGGTATTTAGCAACGGTAGAGAAATTCTACTCTTTTTTTAATAGTCCAAATTCCTGCTGGTGTTTGCTTCTGACCTTCAGAGACAATTGTAAGTACGAATGCATTTCTCATTTCATGTAATTTCATTACTCCGGTCATTGGCTTAATTAATGCCTTGCCTGAAATACGGTCTCCCTAATTGAGTATATTTTTTAAAATGCAGATTTGAGGACATTGCTTGTCTGGCAGACTCTTTATCGCTCTCGGAGGTCACCTTGGATGGCAATCCCATAGCTCAGGAGTCATGGTACAAGCATACAATTCTCCGACACATGCTGCAGCTCCGACAGCTGGATATGAAGAAAATCACAGTGAGTCACTTTTCCTGACCGCCAATTGGGCTTTGTGCCGGTCATCAATCTAACTGTGCGCAGCTACAATGCATTGGCAATTGAATATTCTGTTTCTCTGACCCAACCATTAACCTCTTTATGGCTATCATTTTGGGACTTTGGGGTTTACTAGTTGGATTGGGGAATAGAAAGTTGATTGAAAAGGAAATTGAAATACAGCTGTAGCATTGCTAGGAATAGATGGTATAGGATAGGGATCAGTGGGACATGGTAACATATTCTATTCAGACTAGGATTTTGAGCTGAATTTGATATGAAACTCTTAGTACAGGATAAAAATTTGGCAATCAAATTTGGCTGCTCCACCTCCAGTGAGTTTGGTAGCCTTAAGCTGGACCCGGCACAGCGCTCCACAAACTATTGCGCTGCAGTGTGAACCATCCCTATTTACTTACTGGTGGGAGTCCAACCTACCCCCAACCACCAATTGGCTGTTAAGCTCACACTAACAAGGAAATGGAAGTGTGTACAGCCTAATGAGCTATGCTCAGTTCCCCCAGAATTTAGAGTGCCACTGTGTGTGCAGTTTCATGTGCATGCAATATTATGGGTGCATGCCTCCACATGTGAAGAAGTGCTCCTAGTTTAAGAAGAAACTGGAGGACCACTGGATAGGTGAGTATATCTGCCAGTGTAATGAGCTGGCATTGCTTAGCCTTTCACTGGAACTCCCCCAGTACTGTTCTGAAGTGTCAACCTAGATTGGGGCTTGAACTGATGATCTTCTGACAGGTGAGAGTGCTACCAAGTGGATACTTGGCTCAGTAGTAGCACTTTAATATCTAGGTCTGATAGTGCTCTCACATAGTGCTATGATCATGTGCAATCTAGTCATTGTAATTCTTAATTAATCTTAATGTAAAAAATATGAGCATGTAAAGTAGACATCCGCCACTTTGGAAATTGTGAATGGATACTTTTTTTAAAAAAAAACAGAATTTTACCAGTTTGCTTGTGTGTAATGAATTAGCTTCACTATTAGGGATCCTACATTCAGGTTTGTAAGGATGCGTTTGTTAATCAAACTGGGAATTTCTGATCTCTGCTCCCCAAGTCTAGCTCCATCAGTCCTGGGCAAAAGTATGGGAATGTTGACGTACATCCACCCGCCTGCCCCTTTAACAATGGATCACTGTTTTCACCATGCTTCAGGTGGTTTCTTCTCGTCACTCTCCATCCTTTTAGATGCTAAGCAGTCTAAGAACTGTACCTGCATATATTTATATGTCCATAAACACTGCTGCCATTTGACTCAGACAGATCTATGAAGTGACTTTATCTGATCTGACACTGGTGCATTAAGAAATAATCTAGGTACAGCCTGCCATTTCTGTTGGATTGATAACTTAGGTTAAATTTTCCTATTAGCTCGTTTTAGGAAAAAAGTAGATATGGGCATTAACTTGTGTTTCCTGCTATATCCTTGCGTCCATTTTTACTGAAATTAACAGGTAAAAATATTTGTTCAGACTCTTAGATATGGTGCAAAAATGTCTTCAATTCTTCACACACAACTCAGTGTCGTTGAAGTTGTAAAAAGTACATGCCTTGAATAACTATGAACTTGTGTGAGCGTCATACAGTGGAAAAGTGTGGGTGTTCTGTATCGTGGCTGGTTGTGCGAGTGCCGTATTGTTGATGGTACAATTCATGTGCTTTGTTGTCCTTTTGTTTGAGAGCTTATTAAATGATTGCATGACCTGCCTCATCAGTATGTTCGTCACTTGTATTTTATTAATTCTTTTTCGGGATGTGGGCATTGCCAGCAAGGCCAGCATTTATTGCCCATCCCTATTTGCTCTTGAAGGTGGTGGTGAGCCGCTGCCTTGAACCACTGCAGTCCATGTGGTGAAGGTGCTCCCACAGTGCTGTTACGCAGGAGATCCCAGGATTTTGACCCAGTGATGATGAAGGAACGGTGATATATTTCCAAGTCAGGATGGTGTGTAACTTGGAGGTGGTGGTGTTCCCACGCACCTATTGCCCTTGCCCTTCTAGGTGGTGGAGGTCGTGTGTTTGGGAGGTGCTACCAAAGAAGCCTTGGTGAGTTGCTGCAGTGCATCCTGTAGATGGTACACGCTGCAGCCAGGGTATGCCAGTGGTGGAGAGGGGTGGATGTTTAGGCTAGTGGATGAGGTGACGATCAAGCAAACTGCTTTGGCCTGGATGGTGCGGAGCTTCTCGACTGTTGTTGGAGCCGCACTCATCCAGGCAAGTGGAGAGTATTCCATCATATTCCTCACATTTCCAGAGACCATTGCTTGAGCTTGTCATTATGATATTTCAAAAGAAAATTTATGTGACTTGAGTTGTCTAATCTCAGTTAAACCACTTTAATGTGACTATATAGATAAATACTATTGTTTGATATTGTTACTGTTGTCTGAAAAAGGAGAACTGTTGGACATGCGTGTTTTCCTCTCTGATGCATGGTACAGTGCCACTGTATGAATAACTACTTCAAATCAAATCAAATCAAATCAACTTTATTGTCATTGTTAGTGCACAAGTGCAGTACAACGAAATGTAGGCTTGCGGCTCCCGAGAGTGTACATTTAGATTAAGACATTTAAACATTCAACATACCTTTGGCTTGTAATACATTAACATAAACATAACCATAATAAAGTGCATTGGCAGATGTGCAGGCTTTAGAGTTTATTTGTGGAGTTCAGTAGGATGACCGCCCTGGGAAAGAAGCTGTTTCCCATGCATATTAAACCCTTGCCCAGTTCATAAGTACTTGGTATGATTTGGGAGCCTTGTAACGTCAACTGAGCAACTGAAGAGGTTAAAGGGATCGCAGCTTGTGAAAGGAAGCACAAGAGGGAGGATCTGTTGTAATATGGGGAGGGGGAAGAGAGAGAAAGATGTTGAGGTGTGAGGGACTTAAAACCATAAAACTGGAGAAGTAGAGACAGGGAAAGAGAAAGTAACAGAATGAATGCAGAAAGAAATGGAGATAAATAGAGAAAGACTAGTGAAACTGGGAATGCTACAAGACTAACTGGGTACTTCACAGACTGTCATCTTGGGCAGGCCAAAGGCGTTGGCTTGAAATTCCAATACCTCCATCCAATAATGTTGAATTGTCAAAACACTTGATTAGAAATAGTTACAGTATCGATAGACATAATGGCCCAGTAATTCCTGTCACAACGCGTGAGTATGGACAGGGTACTCACGCGTGTGCCAGGAGGAATTGCCGGTTTTCAGCATGCACAGCGCATGTGCTGAAAACCGGCATTTCCTGTCCTCTGACCCAAGGGGTTAAGAGGCTGAACGCATGCGCGGTATTGGGCAGCGCGTGCGACTTGGATTTCCTGTATTTTTACAGATTTGCGCGTGTGTGTAAAGGGCTCCGGTTTTTACGCATTGAAAAACCACACGTAACTACTTAGTTTTACAGGTAAGTGGTCTTTTAGTACAATTTAGAATTTTTTTTTTCCACAGGTTTATTATTTTTAAAGAATCTACAGTAAGGTAAGTTTAGTTTTAGACCCTATTTTTTAAAAATTTATTTTTTTCAAAAATTTGATTAATTGTTTAAAATCGTTTTTTAAAGTTATTCATAGTTAATTTAATTATTGGGATGCTTTTTAAAATTTTATTTGAAGTTTAAGTAGTGTTTTGGGGTGCCGTACTTTTCATGAGTTTGACAGTCTTTACTATCAAACTTATGAATGAAGTTTCCCCTCCCCTGATTGGCTGAACAGTGTTCACCTGATCCCAGCCGGCACATCACACTAACTACGCCGCTGGGTCAGGTTAGCACAGCGCGCCGAGATCAGAACCGGGCCACTTACAGGAAATCCACTGCGGGCCAGGTTTCAGATGTCAGCGCGCCGGGTAAGTGCACATCGGGGGCTTGCACGCGCGGCAAGCCCCCGACACCAAGTTCTGGGCCAATCTTTCGATTCGGCACTTTATAGCCACCCGGACTCAACATCAAGTTCAACAATTTCAGACAATAACCCCAGTCCCCATTTTTCATGCTGTATTATTTCGCAATTCCCATTTGCAACATTTTACCTTTCCTGCCTCTTACATAAGCACAGTACGTTCTTTCAATTCCTTCCCATCCCCCCGTCTCTACACCTGCTTAATATCTGTTACAGCTCCAGCTTTTTCCAGTTCTCATGAAGGGTCCCAGACCTGAAACGTTAACTCTGTTTCTCTCTCCATGGATGCTGCCTGGCCTGCTGAGTATTTCCAGCATTTTCTGTTGTTATTCCTGATAATCTACATCCTAGGGTACTTAAGGAAGTGGCCCTAGAAATAGTAGATGCATTGCTGGTCATCTTCCAAAATTCTATAGACCCAAGAACAGTTCCCATGGATTGGAGGGTAACTAATGTTACCCCACTATTTAAAAAAGGTGGTAGAGAGAAAACGGGGAATTATAGCCCGGTAAGCCTGACATCGGTCGTGGGAAAAATGCTAGAGTCCATTATAAAAGATGTAATAGCAGAGCACTTGGAAAACAGTGACAGGATCGGACAAAGTCAACATGGATTTACAAAAGATAAATCATGCTTGACTAATCTACTGGAATTTTTTGAGGATGTAACTGGTAGAATAGATGAGGGAGAACCAGTGGATGTGGTGTATTTGGACTTTCAGAAGGCTTTTGAAAAGGTCCTGCATAAGAGATTAGCGTGCAAAGTTAAAGCACATGGGATTGGGGGTAAGGTACTGACTTGGATAGAGAAGTGGTTGGCAGACAGGAAGCAAAGAGTTGGAATAAACGGGTCTTTTTCCGAGTGGCAGGCAGTGACTAGTGGGGCACCGCAGGGATCAGTGCTAGGACCCCAGTTATTCACAATATATATTAATGATCTAGACGAGGGAACTAGATGTAATATCTCCAAGTTTGCAGACGACACAAAGCTGGGTGGGCGTGTGTGCTGTGTGGAGGATGCAGAGAAACTCCAGTATGATTTGGACAGGTTGTGTGATTGGGCAGATGCATGGCAGATGCAGTATAATGTGGATAAATGCGAGGTTATCCACTTTGGTGGCAAAAACAGGAAGGCGGATTATTATCTGAACGGCAATAGATTGGGAAAAGGGAAAGTGCAATGAGACCTGGGTGTCCTTGTGCACCAGTCGCTGAAGGTAAGCATGCAGGTGCAGCAGGCGGTTAAGAAGGCAAATGGTATGTTGGCCTTCATAGCGAGAGGATTCGAGTACAGGAGCAAGGATGTCTTGCTGCAGTTGTACAGGGCCTTGGTGAGACCACACCTTGAGTATTGTGTGCAGTTTTGGTCGCCTTATCTGAGGAAGGATGTTCTTGCCATGGAGGGAGTGCAGCGAAGATTCACCAGACTGATACCTGGGATGGCAGGAATGACGTATGAAGAGAGATTGGGTCGATTGGGCTTGTATTCGCTAGAGTTTAGAAGAATGAGAGGGGATCTCATTGAAACTTATAAAATTCTAACAGGACTAGACAGACTAGATGCAGGAAGGATGTTCCCGATAGCGGGGGAGTCCAGAACCAGGAGTCACAGTCTAAGGATAAGGGGTAAGCCATTTAGGACTGAGATGAGGAGGAATTTCTTCACCCAGAGTGTGGTGAACCTGTGGAATTCTCTACCACAGAAGGCAGTTGAGGCCAATTCATCTATATATATAAAACAGTATGTCTCTCTGTCTGTCTCTCTGTCTGTCTCTCTGTCTGTCTCTCTCTGTCTGTCTCTCTGTCTGTCCGGCTATACAATCAAAAGTTATAGAGTGTACCTACACATATGTTATATCAAAAGAAAGCTTATCATTAGGGGACTCTCGTAGGCGTATTTACTTTTTCGTCACTCAAAAATTGTTAGGACAGTATACAAAAAAGGTTCAAAAATCCTACCTGTCATTAGCGTTGACTGACGTGCTGCTTGACCAATCCTACAGTTCACTCACCTGATGGTTGACCAATCAGTGCGTCACGGGTGGGTCCTAATCCTCCAGTCTCCCTAAACTTCGGCGCCATTTTTTCCATCCCCACAGGGACAGCAGCACCAAAAGAAACCCCCACATTGCGGCTCCCGATCCCGCTCCCGCCCTGCCGGAGCGGCAGGTAAGTTGGGCTCACTCGGGCCGTGCCTCGCAACCGCTCAGCCCGACACACACACCGGTCGGGGGAGCGGCAGCGGCCGGCCGTCAGCCGCGCGATCCGCGGGGGAGCTCAGCTCGGGTCTGTCTCGGCCCGACAGCCCGGCCGCGCCTCAACCGCTAGGCCCCGCACGGCCGCTATCACAACGGCATCGGGCCTCAGGCGCTAGGCAGGGAGAGGGGAGGGAGGGAGAGAGAGGACAGCACAGGGAGACGAGGAGAGGGGGGACAGACAGGGGCACGGACACCGCGCAGCCCAAAATTGCCCTGGCAGCGCCGGGCTCCCCTGCCACTTAAATATATTCAAGAAGGAGTTAGATATATTTCTTAAGGCTAAAGGGATCAAGGGATATGGGGAGAAAGCAGGGACAGGGTACTGAGTTTGGATGATCAGCCATGATCCCATGGCCTACTCCTGCTCCTATCTTCTATGTTTCTATGTAAACTTAATGTTAAGGCCAGAAGGAAATTATACAGTTTCTTGTAAAAGAAAAAATATTAAAGGAATAACAACAGAAAATGCTGGAAAAACTCAGCAGGCCAGGCAACATCCGTGGAGAGAAAATAGAGTCAACGTTTCGGGTCAAACCCTTTGTCAAGACTGAAGGCCAGGCTGGGAGAGAACAAAAGAGAAGTGAAGAGACATTAAGAGGTATTCAAAACAAGATGAGATGGTGATAGGACTAGTGGAGATAAAAGACGGCTCTAGATTAGGTGTGAAATGCGCTGGCAGAATGGGAGACAGCTGCCATGTAGGAGAGGGAAAAAAAAGGGGGGGGGAAGGGCCAAAACAAAGGTGTGGATAAAAAATAAGTAAAAATGTAATAGGGGGCCGAGGTTATGATCTGAAATTGTTGAACTCGATATTGAGTCTGGAAGGCTGTAAAGTGCCTAATCGGAAGATGAGGTGCTGTTCCTCGAGTTTACGCTGAGCTTCCGTGGAACAATGCAAGAGCCCGAGTACAGTGAGGTCTGAATGGGAATGGGGCGGTGAATTAAAATGACAGGCGACCGCAAGGGGTACAAGTAAATTGCTGTTTCACCTGGAAGGGATGTTTGGGGCCCTGGACAGTGGGAAGGGGGGAGGTATAAGGGCAGGTGTTGCATCGTCTGCGCTTGCACAGGAAGGTGCCGGGCGAAGGGGAAGGGGTGCTGGGGGTGATAGAGGAGTGGACTAGGGTGTCTCGGAGGGAGCAGTCCCTGCGGAATGTTGATTGCGAATGGGAGAGTGGGATTAAACTAGGTAACTCACGTAGAGAAAAACACCAGTGTCGAATTTGATGGGCTGAATGATCTGTTTCTGTGCTATAATAATCTGATCCAATCACTGATAACAAACATTGCTTGTTCTTACTAGGCTAACACAATTTACGGGAGTTGAATTGTGCCCCTTGTTTCATTATCATGTGTCCTTTACAAAAACAGAAGGGAACAGCAAAAGCAGGTTGTCTGATAAATGCTGTTTATTTGCTTTTTAAAAAGTTTATTACTAAATTAAGATTTAAAGTGAGATGTGACAGTAACCAACATATATTGCCATATCTTCCAGTAAGTCTGATTACTATTGCATAATTTCTATTGCATTCCACTGATTGTGCTGCCAGCATGTATTGGGGAGCACGGACAAAGAGGGTGTCGGTATGTGAATTTAATTCACATACTTCCGGTTAGATTAAATATATAAAGCCTGTTTTACAGTGCATGGAGTCTGTTCGTGCAAAGCACTCTGTGGACCAGGGGGGTTGTGGATTGTTTCACCTGGCTAGCAGTGCTCTCACCCAACATGTCGCAAGGTAGTGGCTGCGGCAACATGCAGCTGGAAACTGATAGAAAAATGCAGAGTTCTAGTTTTTTTTCCCTTCAGAATTTAAGGCATTTTGTAGAAAAGACTTGCATTCCAATATCCCATTCTGCCAGATGTGTCAAAATATTGTATATGATCTGTGTAAAACCTTCCAGATCTCTCTCATGTTTACAAAGAACATCTTTAAATCATAAAGTCATTGTCTAAGGATATGTAATAAAGGACAAAGAATTATTGAACAAATTTGACAAGCGTTCTATAATTTTGTTTTAAAAATGTGACAGAGAAATTAAATCTGCTAGTTTGGCAGTAAAACAGATTTCCAGGCAACAAGCTGGATCTAATCTTTGACTGAGCTGGTCCCAGGGCTGCTGAAAAATGTGATTGTTCCATTATTAGCAAAGCTGAAGCTCACTATTTCTTTAGCTAATCCAATAGGGAAATAATTAAATAATACAAAAGTGTCTCTGTACAACTCTAAATTTTCATTCACTGCAAAGGCCTGGGGATAATCGAAAGATGTAAATGTATACCCATCCATCACCAATCATTGTTCTGAGTTTTTGACAATTTGTTGATTCTTTGAGTGGCAACCGTCCCACGTGGCTTAAGTGAAGGCACGGTTCTGGACAGAGCATACTTATTGCTTATTTGTAAATGCTTTTATTCTATCACTGGATAGATGAGTATCAGCCGCCTGGTAAAGTGAAGTCTTCAGTCAAAGGTGTACAGTTGACTACTGTTTTATTCCCACTATTTCTTCACTGAACAGGAAAATTGCTCATAAATCAAGATCGGAAATCGCAAATGTAACGTATATGCTTTAGATTGTTAACTCCTGCTTTCATTTTTCTGTCTTTAACAGCCCATGCCCATCTTTGTCCTGAGAACTGTACTCTCCTGCAGTTGTAAACTACTGAAGAATCTTTTGTGGTTTCTGACAACTAGCCCGTGCTCTGATTGGAGCCAGTGGAAGCTCTGCTTGGTACTGGAATGAATGATCTCTCCTTGTTGTTCTTTCCCTGCTTCGGTGCTGCTGTTATTCTTTGATGCTTCTTCCACACCAGCTCCAGGCTGTGCTGCGACAGAAGCATGTATTTGTAGGCTGGACCAGTTACACTGACTGCTCACACCAATACCAGTACAAATCTGAACATGTGCGCTCAGAATGTCAAACATTGACTTGTGTCATTAGAGGCTATGACACTCCATCAGTTCCCTAGTATACATCGAACTTTATTCCTATGCCTGGATTCTTCACTGAATGATAGAATAATTTCTGCCCTGAGTTTATGCACCACAGTTGCTCATACTGCGAAGTAGTCTGTAGGGTAGTTGCAGTGCGGCCAACAAATCTTGATACTGCTGCAAGCCCAGGAATTGAAGGGAACCTCATTTGGAATTACTGCCATGAATGGGATATAACAACTTGTTTTGCTGCAGGTTTAGGAAAGTAGCTTGGAAATGTGCAGTGTAATGGGGTAGGGGGGTAGAACATGAATTCTACATGTCATGTCATTTACTAGGCAGCTTCCACAACTTCAAACCCCAAACAACAGCTGTTGAATGAATGTCTTAACTACTAGAGTTGGGCTTTGTATTCTGTTGGTATGAAGGTTACAGCAACTGACGTAACACATTAAAGACTTGGACTTGTGCTTTTTGCAGACCTTTCATAAACTAAAGGTTGTGAATATTCATGAATTTTGCTGTTGTAAATTTGCCTGAGGCAGTGATAATTTAGGCAGCAAATGCTTATTATAGAGGTAGAGGTTCTGTATTGGGAACTTGGGACCACCTGAATTACATTATTCACAGCGCACAGCTGAAGCAACAGTTTTAAGTAATAACATGAAAATTAAAAAAACAGTAAATGAACTATTTATATTAACCCATTCATGCTGTAATACTGCTGAGAAGAGACATTTCTGGGATATATTCACCTTGGGTGAAAACATGTATCAGGTATACTGTTGTTCACAGCTGCACTTCAGTAAAAGATCAAAAATAATATTTGCTTGTCGTAGCCAAGTTGTTGTAGAATATCACTGGTTTCAGGCATATGAACAAAATTGATTGGCAGTGGATGATAACATTGAAGAATATGCTTGACCAAATTGGTATTGGAACCATTACTGAAAATTGCTGTTTGTGATATTAGGGTATGGATGCTGAAGGCATTTGAATTACATTTAATTGCAATTCAAAAACATAGAAAAATAGGAGTAAGCCATTCGGCCCTTCGAGTCTGCTCCGCCATTCAATATGATCATGGCTGATCCTCTATCTCAATACCATATTCCTGCTCTCTCCCCATACCCCTTGATGCCTTTTGCGTTTAGAAATCTATCTATCTCCTTCTTAAATATATTCAGTGACTTGGCCTCCACCGCCTTCTGTGGTAGAGAATTCCACAGGTTCACTGCCCTCTGAGTGAAGAAATTTCTCCTCATCTCAGTCCTAAATGTCCTACCCCATATCCTGAGTCTGTGACCCCTTGTTCTAAACCCACCAGCTAGGGGAAACATCCTCCCTGCATCCAGTCTGTCTAGCCCTGTCAGAATTTTATACGTTTCAATGAGATCCCCTCTCATTCTTCTAAACTCTAGTGAATACAGGCCTAGTCGACCCAATCTCTCCTCATACGACAGTCCTGCCATCCCAGGAATCAGTCTAGTGAACCTTCGCTGCACTTCCTCTATGGCAAGTATATCCTTTCTTAGGTATGGAGACCAAAACTGCCCCCAGTACTCCCGGTGTGGTCTGACCAAGGCCCTGTATAACTGGAGGAAGACATCCTTGATGTAAAAAGGCTACTGAGCGCTTGGTCTGAGTATAAAACAAGGCTTTAATCAACTGTTTCAAAACCATGAGATTTCTAGTTACATCACTAGTTCCTGGTTACAGAAACATCCTGAGCAAGCTGGGCCCACGCCCGAGTATTTATACTCCTTGAACGGCACCACCAGAAGGCTGTCCAGTGTTACTTCATGAGTCATGATAAGATTCATGACAATCCTTGCTCCTGTACTCAAATCCTCTTGCAATGAAGGCCAACATACCATTTGCTTTCCTAACTGCTTGCTGCACCTGCATGTTTGCTTTCACTGACTGGTATACAAGGACACCCAGGTCCCTTTGTACATCAACATTTCCCAATTTATCACTATTTAAATAATACTCTGCCTTTCTGTTTTTCCTACCGAATTAGATAACTTCACATTTATCCACGTTACACTGTATCGGCCATGTATTTGCCCACTCACTCAACTTGTCTAAATCACCTTGAAGCCTGTTTGCATCCGCCTCACAACTCACAATCCCACCTAGTTTCGTGTTGTCAGCAAACTTGGAAATATTACATTTGGTTTCCTCATCCAAATCATTGATCTATATTGTGAATGCTGGGGCCCAAGCACTGATCCCTGCGGTACCCCACTAGTCACCGCCTGCCACCCCGAAAAAGACCCATTTATTCCTACTACCTGTTTCCTGTCAGTTAACCAATTTTCAATCCATGCCAGTATATTGCCCCCAATCCCATGTGCTTTAATTTTGCACACTAACCTCTTATGTGGGACTTTATCAAAGGCCTTCTGAAAATCCAAATACACCACATCCACTGGTTCTCCCTTATCTATTCTACAGTTACATCCTCAAAAAACTCCAGTAGGTTTGTCAAACACGATTTCCCTTTCATAAATCCATGTTGACTTTTATAGTCTTTTAATCTCTAGTAAATTTAGTAAGTTATTTTCTTCAGATATTCACTAGGGGATGATATTGATCCCTGCGTACTGAAAGCGACAAGAAAGGAGATTTGTGATGGTCATTAAGAGCGAATGTGGAGCTCATAGTAGTTTGGAAACAGGCTAACGTGGTGCCCATTTTCAGAAAGGGTGACGAAACAGACCCAGGCAACTACAAGCTGTTTAGTCTTTAGTATAAATACCTGGTAAAATAATGGAATTGATGATCAGGCAGTAAACTTGAAGATTAGCTGCATAATGATGATCTCATAAACAGAAAAAGGGGAAGATCCTGCCTAATCAACCATCTTGTTTTTTTTGACCAAGTTATATCCCAAGTGAAGTAGAAAGCCTTACAACATGTTGTGTCTTGATTTCCAAAACAGGATTTGACACAGTTCCACTACTATTAAACTCGAAGTAGTGGAGATTCAGGCTAAAACTTTGGGAATGCATAAAAATTGTCTGATGGGTAGGAAGCAACAGATACTTGTTAGCAAGTCAGACAAAAGGCTGAATGGGGTACCCCAGGGATCATTGTTGGGAACCCGACCGTTTCTAATTTGCATTAATAACTTGGATTCAGAAGCTCAAGGCAAACTGGTAAAACTCGCACAGCATGCCAAACCAAAAGACACAGCTGAATGTAAGGAGGTAACTTAAGACAAAATATCTTAATGGATGGAATAATGACAGATCCAGTTTAATACAGACACGTTTGAAGTACTGCATATAGGAATAAACAATGGGTGATAGATAAGAACTCCACTGTGATAAGAACACATAGATAAGAACTCACTGTGGATCAAAGCAGCAAATAGAATGCTGAAATCCATAGCCAAAACAGTCGAGTACAAGTCAGTAGAAATAATTCTCAAACTGCTTCATGCTCTGGTCAGACCACACTTGAGTACTGTGTCTGTTCTGGCCATTGAGACACAACAACAACTTGCATTTATATAGCGCCTTTAACATAGTAAAACGTCCCAAGGCACTTCACAGGAGCGTTCTCAAACAAAATTTGACACCGAGCCACATGAGATATTAGGACAGGAGACCAAAAGCTTGGTCAAAGAGGTAGGTTTCAAGGAGCATCCTAAAGGAGGAGAGAGAGGTAGAAAGGCGGAGAGGTTTAGGGAGGGAATTCCAGAGGTTACAGCCAAAAGCTTGGCCAAAGAGGTAGGTTTTAAGGAGCATTTTACAGAGGAGTGACGGTTGGCGAGGCAGAGAGGTTTAGTGAGGGAATTTCAGAGATTAGGGCATAGGTAGCTGAAGACACGGCCACCAATGGAGGAGCGATTAAAATCGGGGATGTGTAAGAGGCCAAAATTGGAGGAGTGCAGAGATCGCAGAGAGTTATCAGGCTGAAGGTTACAGAGCTAGGGAGGGACGAGGCCATGGATGTATTTGAAAACAAAGATGAGGATTTTAAAATTGAGGCATTGTCAGACCGGGAGTGATGGGTGAACGACACTTAGTGCGAGTTAAGATACGGGCAACAAAGTTTTGGATGAGCACAAGTTTATGTAGGATTAATAATATGAAGCAATAATATTGTAGTGTTAAAAGGCTGTTTAACTCAGGCTGTGACAGTCAAAGAAGAACACACAGATGAAAGTTAGTAAGCTTCATGCAAGGCTAGAAGGATACCCTCTCTTCCTCCCCAGAGTGGACTACCTGTTCCCCTTGATGCTGGCCTAGGTACTCCCCAGGCTTGTCTCTTCAATCTGTACAATGCTTCCATTGTACAACATGCAACGTTTCATAAGAAGACTAACCTTCGTGATCTATTGACATATTATTCAATCTATCAGCAGCAGAGTACATTCTTCTGCCATGGTAATCACTCCAGCAAGCAGTGGGATATCCTGCCTACAAAAGAGATTCACGAGACAGCAGTACTGAAACCAAAGCTGCAAGGCTGTAAAGTGAGAGAGCCTGGTTTGACCCGGGGCTTTGTTTTTGTTTTCAGTACCTTCTAACACTTTGTACTGTGACTCAGCTTTCCTGATTTATAGGTTGCACTAGAATTATTATGGCTTTCCCTGCATTTTCTTTCATTAATGATATGTTTATGTTGGTGTGTTGGATCCCCAGCAGGGAGTGCTACTCCATGTGGGAATTACTTTGGTTTTGTCTTGGCAACCACGGCATAGACTCACAGGCTGCAACTGCTCATTTGTTCTGATTGCTGGGATCTTTATGTAAATTAAAAGTGAGGAAAATTATCCATTGAATATTTGCACATGTGTTACCAAGATCCAGAATCCACACCACAGCAATTAGCAGCTTTAATGTTGGGAACTGTGGTTTCAGAATTCCAGAGGTTAGTGATGTTAAATCTGCCATCCAAGACTCCTAGATGAGTTCAACAATTAAACAGCACAGATCCATTCTTTTACACCTCCCCTCATGCTACAATGTTAAAGATGGCTGGATACCTAGATTCGTCCCATTGGTGACTGAATGCAGTTCCCTTGTTCAAACACATTGTCTAAAACGCTTAGGAGATGCACACAGACTTTCCCTCCCCCGAGGAATCGCCATGCCATCATTGCAGGGCCACCAGATGCAACGGCATCGCTACATCACTAGTATTTGGATGCTTCCTATTGGACAGCAAGAAGAAAATGATTAACGGGAGTGTGGTAGGTCAGTCCAAAGTAATGCTTAGTAGAAGCTGCAGTTCTCTATTTCTGCTGCTGCTTTGGCTCCATTCCCAGGTAACAACTTGATTCTGTGTTCATTTCACACTTATTTCTTGCCAACACTTACTGCAGAACCAATAAGGGACAATTTTTAGCGTTGTCTCCTCCTCCAGTTTTCCCTTCATTTGTCACCTACTCTTCAGGAGGTGTTTACCACACTGGGATGCAATGTTACAGGTGCCAATACCTTCTGGTACCTCAGCCAAGTGATCAGTTGCAAGCCTGGAAATTAAGGGTCTGGGAATTATTCTGTTATAGAGGCGTTCTAGCCAAGTTCTATTGTGAACATGCAGCAGTGTCACTGGATAGTGTGGTCAGGAGAGAGAACACTGACAGATTTTTACCTCTTTAGCATCACTGGTGCTGAGGTCAATTGCAGTTTCTCCACACCTGCCCCCTTACTACCCCAGCTGACAATGACTAATATAGCACAGACTTTTATGTTCTGTAAGGCGCACTACCATGCTAAGTGGTACAGTTGGACAGGGAGCCAGCCAATATCATTTCTTACCTTATTTGGTTATAGGAACTTGTCTCTCATCTCAGCTATTAGAGCAGAAAGTGATATCAAATCAGTTAGTTTCTTGTAGCACAGTGCAGATTGGATGTCATCCTAGAATCAATAATGATACAGCTTAGAGAGGTTTTGAGTGAAGTATTATTAGAGGTGGGAGTCAAAGGAGAAGGCATTGCTGGACACATAGCCAGTACAAAGCTTCTCTTCCTGCTCTGCAGCATAATCTCTGAATTCCCCCAAGGATTGGCCCTCTCCTTTTCCTCATCTACATTCCACCATTAGTGGCATCATCTGCAGGCACTGGTTGTGTTTGATATGCTGATGATAGGCAGCCCTGCCTCTCTAACATGTCCCTTGACTCCACAAGCACCTCTGTGCTGTCTGACATCAAGTCGTGAATGAGTCAAAATTACCTCCAACTGGAAATTTGGTAAATCAAAACTGTCATTGTTGGCCCTCACTTTAAACTCTGTTAACTTTCTACTGACTCCATCCTTCTGCCCAGGCAACTGGTCAGGGTGAACCTCGGCATGCTGTTTGACCCAGAACTGTGGGTCAATACCCACATCCTAGCTATCACCAAGACAGCACTTCTACCTCCGCGTATCACCCGCCTCTGCTCCTACCTCATTTTGCTGCTGCTGAACCCTTAAGCTCACCTTTGCTAACCAAGCTTCCTGTTCCCCAACGTATTAAATTTAAAATTCTTGTCCTCTTCAAATCCCTCCATGGCTTCACCCTGGCTTACTCTCTGTATTCTATTCCAGCCTTGCATCCTCCAGTTCTTCAACTCTGACCTTTTGTGCATCCTCTCCATAGCCTTTCCATTGGTGGAGCTTTCAGCTGCCTCAACACTACTCTGAAACTCCCGAACCCCCTCTGCCGTTCCATTTCTCCTTCCACTTTTAAAAACACTCTCATTATCCATATTTTTAAGCAAGCTTTAGATCATCTCTCCTAACTCTCTCTCACCATGGCTCAACTTCCTTAATTCATTTTATATATTTTTCTGTCTTTGTAAAGCGCTTTAGGATATTGTAGGGCCTATATGAATGCAAATTATTGTTGTAGTTTGGTACAGGGTTGAATCCCACATGGATCAGTTTAATAGCTTTTTAAAATATAGCAAACACTTTGATTAGTGTGTTGCTCAATTCTCGAGTAACGGCATGGTATTTAAGTCAAAATTCAGTGATGACTGAGGTCAATAAATTGTGTTTTGGGTTGGTGTCATGGATAGCTTCTTGTGTTTTGCATAAGTGATCCATTCAGCACATCACTGTTTGCATGTGATTAAAGTCCTTCACTATTAAATGTAGCTCCTCTGGTTGTTAACTGGTGATCTGACCTGTCCTGTTAAACCAGCAAAATATAATTGTGTTGTGTTGTTTGCGAAACACTGCAGTCGGCAGCTGCATCTGCTCATATAATTTTCAGGAAGGAACCGAACTATTCCACCCTAGAATTAGAACATTTGTTTTGGGTAAAAGACCCTTCTTGTTCCTTATGAATTGTGAAAAACTTCTTGTACAACAAAAGGAGCCTTTGCTTTATATTCTGTGTAATTTAGCAAGTTTGGAACAAAAGTGAAAATAACTTTTTATTTAGTAGGAATTGTGAGTAGGAAGTACACCGCTGAAATCCTTGCACCCGCATTTGTCACTTTCGGACTTGACTATTCTAACATATTCCTCGTTAGTCGCCCATCCTCCTCCCTCCAAACTCCAACTTGTCCAAAACTCTTCCATTTGTGTCCTGGACAGCATTGTCCCATTTGTATATTGCTCCTGTTCTCGCTGACCTTCACTGGTTCCCAATATATTCAATTTAAAATCCTGGTTCGCATCTGGAAATCTCTCCATTGCTTGTCCCATTCTAACCCTGTTATTGTGCCAGCCCTATAGCCACTCCTGAATACTCTGTTACTTTGTTTAGGCCTTCTATTCACCCCATCATCTCAACAACTTGTATTTATATAGCGCCTTTAACGTAGTAAGATGTCCCAAGGCGCTGCATAGGAGTATTGTAAGACAAAAAAAAAATTTGACACTGAGCCACATAAGGATAAATTAGGACAGGTGACCAAAAGCTTGGTCAAAGAGGTAGGTTTTCAGGAGCGTCTTAAAGGAGGAAAGAGAGGTAGCGAGGCGGAGAGGTTTAGGCAGGGTATCTCAAAACGTATTTCTTCAAGCTTTCTATTACCCCGTCTAATTGTTTTTGTTCCTGGCCTGGCATCATTTCCTATGCTTATCTGTGAAACCCTTGTGATGCTCCTACATTAAAGGAGATAACAAACCTTATGGACAAATTTGCAGATAATACCTCACTACAAACAATTGGTAACAGACTGATTAAATACAGAAGGAGCTGGATAGATTGGGTAACTGAGTTTATGAGCAGTAATTGTCATTTAATTTGAACAAATGAAAAGTAATGAGATTGGCAAAAGATAATGAACAGAAACAGTATAAGCTAAATGGTATTAATCTGCATATCATAACATAGGAGAAGGACTTCGGCGTACTGGTGGATAGATTGCTGATGATATCAGCATGGTTTATAGCAGCAATAAGGAGAATAAATAAGATTGTGGGCCATGTAGCCAGAATACAGCATAAATCTCAGGAGTGATCCTGAGTTTGTACAGCGCACTGGCCCAGCCCCACTTGGATTACTGTGTACAATTCTGGCCACCATATTATGAGAAAAACATCCAGGAATTGGAGAGAGTACAGCAAAAATGAACTAAATAGCTAGGATTAGGTATCTGAGGTATGAGGTGAGGCTGGAGAAGCTGGGATTTTTTTTACACAGAGGAGAAGACTCGGGAGTGATTTTATTGAGGAATTCAAGTGTATAGACAGGTTAAGTATCAGCATGTATTACAGTTACAGATTCTGCAAAGAGGGGGCAAAGCCTCAAACTTAGAAATGGGAGAGTGAAATGATAGTTTAGATTTATGCAGAAGAAAGTGAATGTGTGGAATGGACTGCCAAAGGAAGCAAAGGGGCTGATTGTATCAGTAAATTTAAAAGATCACAATAACAAGATTCCCGTGTGTGCTATCTCCGTTATAAAGCTAGCACTGTCCAGTGAGAGGTGAGTTGAATATAAAAACTTTTCTTGCAGCAGGAAAACAATCAGCACATATTCCATTTTTACAAAGAAAATGATATTGGCCCAGAAATTAGGATCGGGGGCTTGCCGTGCGTGCAAGCCCCTGATGTGCACTTACCCGGCGCACCGACAGCTGAAGCCTGGGACTGCTTGGAATTCCTGTCACTGGCCCGCTTCAGCTGTCGGCGCGCTGTGCTTGCCTGATCCAGCGGCGTAGTTAGTGCGATGCGCCGGCTGGGATCAGGTGAGCACTGGGCAGCCAATCAGGGGAGGGGAAACTTCATTCACGAGTTTGATGGTAAGAACTGTCAAACTCATGAAAACTACGGGCGCCCAAAACACTACTTAAACTTTAAATAAAATGTTAAAAAATATCCCACTAATTAAATGAACTATAAATAACTTTAAAAAACTATTTTAAACAATTAATCAAATTTTTGAAAAAAATAATTTTTTAAGAAATCGGGTCTAAAAATAAACTTACCTTACTGTAAAGTCCTTAAAAACAATAAAGCTGTGGAAAAAATGTTATAATTTTAAATAATAGACCACTTACCTTAAAGAATCAAGTCCTTACGCCTCCTTTTTATATGTCTAAAAAGTTCAGGCCCTTACACACGGGCAAACCTGTCAAAAAGAAGGAAGTTCAACGCGTGCGCGCAGAGTCCTGCGCGCACGCGTTGGACCTCTGGACCCCTTGGAGGAAATGCCGATTTCCCGCGCATGCGCTGTGCATGCTGAAATCCGGCACTTCCAACGGGCCCACGCGTGAGTACCCCGTCCGTACTCACGCGTTGGGACCGGAATTACTGGCCCATTAGCTGAATGAAAGGACCCATTTGCAATCTCTCTGCTATGTTTTTCTATGTCCTGGTATTTTCCAGCTGCTCGTACAGTATTATGAAACTATTGATCATCTTCAAAATTGAATCCAATCTAAGGCCCCCACATGCAATTCAGTGGTTGAGGAGAATGGGTAAGAATGACACATAGCATCATGATTTGTTATTTTAGCGACATGCCGGAAAATGTTAACCAACTAACATTTCTTTGGGTTCGGGTTCAGCTTTTCTTGGTGTTTCAATTTGTAGAATTATACTAGCCTGTCACAGAATGGTGTGCTTTAATTGTGTTCGCAGTGCAGTGTGTCAATAGGCTTTAGTATCTACAGGATGTGCAGTAAGGGGCAAGTCCGAATGGGCCAAAGTCACAAATTGTCAAACTTCCTACTGAAATGATAGTATTTTCTATTGCTTGTCAGAAAATGTTACATGGTTGGTGACGACCAGTCATGAAGACAGATTGGCACCTTATTTATGGGCTTGTGAGCCATCTCAGGATTTTAACAACTTTCCTTGCATTTAGGCTGCTGACAGATGCTGTAGGATTAAGATGTTACAATTGCATCCCTTTTAGGAATCTGGACTGATGTACCTCTAATCTGTACCTGACCTGAGAATGCTTGTTGACAGTGTAAAGTGAGTTGTACGTGTTAGAGGGAACTTCAAATCTGTATCTAACTGTACTGTATCTGACCTGGGCGTATTTGATGGGGCAGTGTACAGGGAACTTTACATCTAAACCTCACTGCACCTGATCGGTGAGTTCTTGGTGATGAGGCATGATGCTTAAGATGGAAATTGCTCCATTCCCCTAGCCTTTGCCTTTATTAAATTCGACATTCATTAAAAGAGGACCTAGTATTGAATAATTTCGATTTGAATGTTTTAGCCATCATTTTAGGTCTAATTACACTGGTGTTGCGAAAATATTTGTGGCCACCTGTTATTGTCGTTTTCTTCTTAGGCAGTCCCTCGGAACAGAGGATGACTTGCTACAACATTAAAAATGAGTTTGCAGGTGACTGATGAGTCCAATGCGGGACCTACAGTCTCTATCACAGGTGGGGCAGACGGTGGTTGAAGGGGCGGGTGGGTGGGGTGCTTGGGTTGACGTTGTATCCTCTACACAGCTCACTGAGTTACTGCTGTTTATAGTGAGTAGCCACTGATTGTTTTAAAGACAATGTATATATAAACTGGGATATAGGGGTCAAACTGAGGAACTGGGGTCATCCTGGGGATCTGGGGGTCAAACTGAGGGCGAACTGGTGTCAATCTAAGGTACTGGGGATCTGGGGTCAAACTGAGGAACTGGGATCAAATACAGGTCCTGGGGTCAAATTGGGGGACTGGCGTCCCCCAGGGGTCAACTTGTGATACTGGGGTCAAACTGAGGTACTTTTTAAAACATTCGTTCCCGGGTTGTTCCTTTAGACTTCAAGAAGACATAGACAGGCTGGTGGAATGTGCGGACACATGGCAGATGAAATTTAACGCAGAAAAGTGTTAAGTGATACATTTTGGTAGAAAGAACGAGGAGAGGCAATATGAACTAAAGGGTACAATCCTAAAGGGGGTGCATGAACAGCGAAACCTGGGGGTATATGTGAACATATCGTTGAAGGTGGCAGGGCAGGTTGAGAAAGCGGTTAAAAAAGCATACAGGATCCTGGGCTAAATAGAGGCATAGAGCACAAAAGCAAGGAAGTTATGATGAACCTGTATAAAACACTGGTTCAGCCTCAACTGGAGTATTGTGTTCAATTCTGGGCACCACACTTTAGGAAGGATATGAAGGCCTTAGAGAGGGTGCAGAAAAGATTTACAAGAATGGTTCCAGGGATGAGGGGCTTCAGTTACGTGGATAGACTGGAGAAGCTGGGGTTGTTCTCCTTAGAGCAGAGAAGGTTGAAAGGAAATTTGATAGAGGTGTTCAAAATCATGAGGGGTCTAGACAGAGTAGATAGAGAAACTGTTCCCATTGGCAGAGGGGTCGAGAACCAGCGGACACAGATTCAAGGTGATTGGCAGAAGAACCAAATGCGACGGAGGAAAATCTTTTTTGTGCAGCGAGTAGTTATGATCTGGAATGCACTGCCTGAAAGGGTGATGGAGGCAGACTCAGTCGTGGCTTTCAAAAGAGAATTGGATAAGTACCTGAAGGAAAAAAATTTGCAGGGCTACAGAGAAAGGGCAGGGGAGTGGGACTAGCTAAAGTGTGCTTGCAAAGATCCGGCACGGGCTCGACGGGCCGAATGGCCTCCTTCTGTGCTGTAAACATTCTATGATTTCCATTTATAAAGTCGTTTTATTTCTTCTTAGGAGGAAGAGAGGCGAATGGCATCAGTCATGGCCAGAAAAGAAGACGATAAAAAACGTGAAATCCACAAGCAGGCTATCCTGAAGGTAAAGACGAAATGTTAGTCCTGTTAGAATAGCTAGCGGTTGGCTGGGATGTTTCATATGGAGTGCTTCAATCCTGGGTGTAATATGGTCAAGAGGAAGACAAGTATAGCTAATCAATTAGAACTGACACGCAGTATATTTAAAAAGTTAACAAAAGAAAAATTATTTCTGGCTTTAGGATTTGTCAAACATTGGAAGCTTGATTCAATGGGCTGGATTTTACCAGCCCTGAGGAGGTGGGTTTGGAGGCGGGACAGCTGGGAAAGTCAAAAAGAATGGGAGCGGGTCCAGAACCTGCTCCCAACCCGCCTCCAACCAATCTTTCGCAGGACTTGGGTCCCTGATTTGTGCAGGGACCCAACTCCTCGTGGCAGGAAGAGGATTATAGCCACTTAACTGCCTGTTAACAGGTAGTTAACAGGCAGTTAAGAGGCTTTTTCCAATTTTTAGACTTCTGCGGGCTTCCCGATGGCAGGGAACCCCGCCAGGGTAAGTGAGGCGTGCTGTGGGTCTGTTGTTATGTTGGTGTATAGATGACAGCTGCAGAAGTGGTGTAAAGGATGCAGTGGGACACTGGTGAGTATCAGAGGTAAGGAAATGTTGGGAAAGTCATTTTTAATGTGTTTAGATTTTTCTGTAGGTGACAAGCTTTGAAGTGTTTGTGTGGCCTCACCTCAATGGGAGAAGTGACAGATCACTTCTGTACCCTCACCTGCAGCTGCCATCTGTTTCATCCTAGGGAGAGAGTCACTGGAGAGCCTGGATACAAGGGCTCACCTGTGTACAGTGATTGTCAGTGTTTGACAGCACCTCAAAACTGTCAAACACTATTAAATCATCTGTCAAAAATATATGGTTCATGTGCCTTTAAGAAAACCGTCAGATGAAGCGTCATCAACTGATGTCATCTGACACCGGCTTTCCCTTAAATGGCCAGCAAGCCCACAGGGCAGGCTTAACAAGGCCAGTCAGGGGAAAATAGCGTCTGTGTGTCGGACGTCGCTGGGGGCGGGACTAGAACCTGGAAGGCAGCAGTCCCGCCCCCAACGCGTCTCGGTGAGTAAAATCCAGCCAAGACTCAGAGTTAAATGGACAACAAGCTGGTTTTGTCTCTTGTGAAAATAATGCATGTAACATAGCACATAGAACAATTTATTAAATCCAACTGTTTTACTGAAAAATGTAAGTGAATATATATAATAGATATTGCGGCCATAGTGAGTGTTAGATAAATCCAGCTGAAACAGCTATGTTAAAGTGTCGCCTTGTACTTTATAGTAATCTGGAATGGACACGGCACTGAGAGAAGCATTGTGTGGATATTCGTATAGTACTTTGCAAATATCAGTACAACAGGTCCAACTATTCGCGAGCTGTAATCACTGTCCAGGTTCAGCAACAACTTGCATTTATAAAGCTCCTTTAGCATATAAAAATGTCCTACGATGCTTCACAGAGACATAATCAAACAAATGGACGCAGAGCCAAAGAATGAGCCCTGCTGCATTTTCTGGTGTGCAGAACTAGCAGGGCTCAAAGTGGAACTTTTGCCCCCACACCTGCCAGAATATCATACAAAAATTCAGTATTTATGGGAAAATTTGTTGTATGTGAAGCATTTTGAGACATTTCTAAAACTCACAATCAGGTACAATATAAATGTACAGTTTCTTTTAAAATGTTCTTGTAAATCACAAGAATTCTGTCTGTCTTAAATGATTTTGATTAGCATTTTGTGCAAAGTTTATTAGCTAGTGAGTGAAGGTAATGCCAGGCTGGTATGGATCATTGCAGTTTGCCTTCCCTGGGGTCATGCAACAGAAGACTGGCGATTGTTGCTTAATTAGCCATAAATGTGTATTATTCCGGGGTGGAGGAGGGAGGGGGGAAACGTGTTTGTTCCATATGTTGCTTATATTGATCATTTGGTCATTATTTAAAAACCCTTTGTGTTAGCCAGTGATGCGCTATCAATTACTCATAAAAGACTGAGAGTTAAGAGAGTAACTAAAGGCTTTTATTAACAAAAGAATGAAGGTCTGCCTCGAGTGGTCGACCGGTCCAGAAATACAAAGGGCTGGGGAGCAGTCACCTTTATACTAGGACTTGTGGGAGGAGTCAGCCGAGGCATGTCCAGGCATGTACACAGTGGAATACAAACAGTGGTTTACCACAGCCAGCAGCTCTAAACTAGCAGTATAATAAGCAGAGCAACAAAGACATACTGAATCAGGATGCATGTGATACTCATTTTACCTGAGAAAATATTAAAAATGAAAACATCCATTGGTATTAATCAGAGTTCAGCTAAGAATTTTATTGGGCTCTTGTTCTGCTTCATTTGTTAATGGTTTTTGTTTTTTGATGATAAACTTTTTTTTTGCTGTTCCTAGAGATTTGAACAGTTATTTCCTGGTGTGTATGTGTGGACTGTAATTCATACTTTGCAAAGCCTTCAGTGAAACCAACCAAGCAAACAAGAAATCCAGTTTTGTGTCATTTTTTGAGTTTTTTATGTTGAAAGTAAATGGACTTTGTACTCCCAGATTTCATGTTAGGTTTTCTCAGCCATTATTATGCTAAACTAAGAAAGACTCAAACAGCACCTTCTGAATGAATCTATCTATCTATCTATATATATAAAGCGGCTCTTCTGTCTGTCCCGATGTCTGTCTGTCTGTCCGCCTGGTCTCTATACGTTTGGAAGTTACAGAGCGTACCGACGCGCGTGTTGCCTCAAAAGAAAGCTTGCGATTCCGGACCGGTCATCGGCGTATTTACGTTTCGGCCGGACAAAAATCCCGCCCGCGGTATCCCAAAAACGTTCAGCGTTCCGCTCATTAGCATCTCATTAGCGACCGTGTGACGTCGAGGTCTTCCTACAGTTGAGTGTCGAGTGACTCGACGATTGACCAATCCTACGCTTCGGTGACCTGACCGGTCGACCAATCGGTGCGTGTGTGGGCGGGCCTTATCCTTCTGAACTGAGGTGAGTGGCCGTCATCTTGATTTTTCACGATTTTTTTTCCCCCACACTTTCTCTGTGTTAGGGAACTAAGGTAAATATTTTAATGATGTGTTAGGGAATTAAATAACAATTTAATGGGGGGGGGAGAGCCTTGGGAAATCGCGCGGGGGGGGAGAGCCTCGGGAAATCGCGGGGGGGGGGGAGAGCCTCGGGAAATCGCGGGGGGGGGGAGAGCCTCGGGAAATCGCGGGGGGGGTGGAGAGCCTCGGGAAATCACGGGGGGGGGGGAGAGCCTCGGGAAATCGGGGGGGGGGGGGAGAGCCTCGGGAAATCGCGGGGGCGCGCGAGCCTCGGGAAATCGCGGGGGCGTGCGAGCCTCGGGAAATCGCGGGGCGCTCGCGCCGGCCGCGCTGACCGCGCATGCGCCGGCCGCGAGAGCCCGCTCCCGGCGCCGGCCGCCGCTCAGCATTCCCGCTCTGGCAACGGCACCGGACCTCAGGTAGGCAGGGGGAGGGGCCGGAGAGAGGGACAGAGGGGAGCGGGGGAGGGAGGGACACAGACAGGGGAAGGGGTGGGGGTGGGCGACGGGAGGGGAGGGGAGCGGGGGTGGGGAGGGGAGCGGGTGGGCGAGGGGAGGGAGGGAGGGAGACGGGAGGGAGGGATAGGACAGGGAGAGGACATGACAGGGAGAGGGGGGACACACGGGCAGGGAGACCAAGCGCCCCAAAATTGCCCTCGCGCCCCAAAATTGCCCTCGCAACGCGGGGCTCCCCAGCTAGTATATGTATAAAAGACCTCTTCTGCCTGTCTGTCTGTCTGTCCGTTCTCTATACGTTCGAAAGTTATAGAGCGTACCTACACGCGCGTCACATCAAAAGAAAGCTTACGATTACGGACGTATTTACTTTTCCGTCAGACAAAAATCGTGCCCACGGTATCCCAAAAACGTTCAAAATTCCGCTCATTAAATGGGAAAAGTTCTGCTCATTTGCTCATTAGCATTCAGTGACGTGAAGGTTGACCAATCGTACGGTCGAGCGACCTGACAGTTGACCGACGGTTGACCAATCGCTGCGTCACGGGGGCGGGTTCATTGCGCGTGCGGGCGGGCCATCCTACAGTTGAGTGTTGAGTGACTTGACGATTGACCAATCCTACAGTTCAGTGACCTGACGGTCGACCAATCAGTGCGTGTGTGGGCGGGCCTTATCGTTCTGAACCGAGGTGAGTGGCTGCCATCTTGATTCTTCACGATTTCTTTTCCACACTTTCTGTGTGTTAGGGAACTAAGGAAAATAGCAATTTATTTGAGTTTTAAATTGTATTTAGCAACAGTAGGAAATGAAGTGATCCCCTGCCCTTCGCCGGAGGCTCGCCTACTTTGACGGCCATTTTGTGCGGCTGTGCCGGCGCCGGGCGCGGCCTAGCAGCCCAGTAAGCCTGGGCCTTGAGTTGCGGGCTGTGCCGGGTGCCGCCGCGCACAAAACTTCCCCGCGGCGTCAACAGCCCCGCCCGAGAGCCCGACCCAAAGCCGCCAGGTCACCGGCCGCGGCGGGCCGTGCCAGGAGCTGCCGCGCACAAAACTTCCCCGCGGCGTCAACAGCCCCGCCCCAGAGCCCGACCAAAAGCCGCC